>NW_026067891.1:1286050-1321703 GCF_014885135.2 Alexandromys fortis
GGGGTGGTTTATGGACGGTTAGCTGTAGTCTTTGTGAGCATGTAGAAAGATGACCCTTGTCTTAAGAGACAATAAAACATGACACCACTGGAGACTCTTTCTCCCATCCCACGGGCAAGAGTACAGGAGCTTAGGGGTATGCTCTGGGATGAGTTGACTCTGAGTGTAGACTGGGCCTTGGTGTTATAGAACCAGTGACTTTAGTGATTGCTTAGAGAATGTCTTGTTCTTAACATATATATGCATGCTGAGCCAGACAGTGATTGCACACGCCTTTAATCCCAGCACTCAGGAGGCAGAGGCAGGCAGATCTCTGTGAGTTTGAGGCCAGCCTGGTCTACAGAGCGAGTTCCAGGACAGACTCTAAAACTACACAGAGAAACCCTGTCTCGAAAAAGAAAACAAAACGAAAGATATGTATGCTGGAATATTTAACAATGAAGAGCAATGAAACACCACGGCCAAAGCAACCTGGGGAGGAAAGGGTTTATTTGGGTTACACTTCCACATTGTTGTTCATCTCTGAAGGAAGTCAGGACAGGAACTCATGCAGGGCAGGAACCTGAAGGCAGGAGCTGATGCAGAGACCATGGAGGGGTGCTGCTTACAGGCTTGCTACTTTATTGCTTGCCCAACCTGCTTTCCTATAGAACCCAGGACTACCAGTCCAAGGGTGCATCACCCACAAGGAGCTGGGCCCTCCCACATCAATCCCTAATTAAGAAAATGCCCCACAGATCTGCCCGAAGTCCAATCTTATGGAGCCATTTTTTTTAACTGAGGTTCCCTCCTCTCAGATGAGTCTAGCCTGCGACAAGCTGACTTAAAACTCGCCATCACAGAGGCCATGTTTTGACAGCTTGCTCTCAAATGATTCAGCCATAGGCTTGGGAAAGAGTCCTGGTCTCTTTAGCCACTTACACTGGGAAATGAGTGGGATTGGGGTGCATGATGTGAAATTTCCAAAGAATCAATGAAAAAAATATGTTAATATTTTTTAATTAAAAAAAAATAAAGAAAGCCACTTATGTGATGGAGGCAAGATCATAAATTTAAGGTCATCCTCCGCCACAAAGTAACTCTGAGGCCAGTTTGGGTCACGTGAGATTATTCCAGGGGATCAGAGGAGGAAATGGATGTGAATATAGGTCAGTGATAGAGTGCTTGCTTAGCATGTCCCAGGCTTCATCCATCACACACACACATACATACATACATACATACACACACACACACAACACACACACAAGAGTTCATTTTCTTGATAAACTGCCCAAAGACTTAACGCATCTTCCTAATTCATCTTATTGTCCCGAACAACTGGCAAGGATTAATAATATTCTATTTTCTTAGGCTCAGTGCTTTCAGATACTAATTAAGGATGGAGAATAACAAACAGATTGTAATAAAGCAAATATGGACTCTGCCCCAGGAATCACCTAGCAACCCACCTGCAGTCAACGGGTCAGTTTGAGAGTACAGATGAGGGTATAGAAGAGAAGACGGGGAATCCCACACTAAGCACATAGTGAACTCTGCAGAAACTCCCAGCCAGCGTCTTCTAATCCAGCGGTGCGCAACCTTCCCAGTGCTGCAACCATTTAATATAATTCCTCATGTTGTGGTGACCCCCGACTAAAGATACGGCACAAGAGAGTTTCGCGGGTCCCCTAGCAGGTGAGGAAGGTGGGAGGGAAACAGAAAACGCCATGCAAAGAAAGTTCGAGTATGGAGAGTTCTATTTAGAGAGTATTGGGAGGGTAGGGGTGGGGGAAGAGAGAGGGGGAGGAGAGGGGCAGAGAGCTCCCTCTTCGGAAGGGGAGAGAGAGAGACAGAGAGACAGAGAGACTTGGAGTGAGCGGAGCTTCTCTTAAGGGGTCTTTGCATCTAGGACCCTGGACTAACCAGGGCACTGCCTGGACATATACTGCCAGATGACAGGGCAGGCCAACCCAATGCCTAGATCCTAACACCAGCCATAAAATTATTTCATAGCTACTTCATAACTAAAATTCTGCTAATGTTATGAATCATAATGTAAATATCTGATATGCAGGATAGCCAATGTGTGACCCCAGAGGGGTCATGGCCCACAGGTTGAGAAACACTGTAAATTCAATTCTGACTGGCGATCTCCGCCTGAACTAAGCATCACAGTCCATAGGTCAAGGGCTCCATGCCCAGAGCTGCCCTTACTTGTACTTACTTGTACTTACTGATTGAAAACCCCGGGTGGTCCTGCCCAAGCTTGTGACTGTCATAGAAGCTGGTGTTCACACAGATTTTCCAGAGGCCCAGTGAGTTCACTTGAGCCAGCTCACAGGACTCAGGAAACACATTTTCCTATTTACTGTAGATGACGTTAGAAAGGATACAGATGAGGCAAACAGCTCCGTGAGGGGCAGGAGGGGGAGGGAGAATCCACACCCACTTGAGGACTCTTTGAGTCCATATTTTAGCCAGGACATCTCCACCCCCCACCTTCCCCCCCCCCACCTCCACCCCCGTCTCTGGCTCTCAGAATAGCTCCCCAGATCCTGTTCTGGGTTTCCATGAAGGCTTCACTGCATGAATATGAAGCACGGACCAGGTAGAAATGTGATCGGATCAAAAGGTCTGATCGGATGATAGGCTAGATGGAGAAGCCAGCAAGGTTTATCTTCATGGCCGCTCTGGGCCACCATACTCTCCTATCCGGTGCGGGATCCCCTCTGAAATGGAAGTGTTCAGACTTCCAGAGGAACAAGAACTTCTCTGGCCTGCCTTCAGGGTGGAGGCTGCAGCATCAGGGATGGCAGATAAAACTCAAAATGAATGTACCATCAGGTCACATCTGACAGCCTGTAAGTTGGAAGGTGGAAATAGAAAAAGAACTCGCAACTGAAGCAAAAGTCATTTCCAACCCGGATTTAAGTGTAAGGTGTTTCAAAAGGTCAGAATGCAAACAAACCGTTCCCAATTAGAAAGAAGGAGTGTGGCCCTGCCCCACACCCTCAAACCTCTCCTTTGTGAGCGCCCTGAAAGGATGGCACCCGTGGAACCAGTCTCACTCATCTCTAAAATGGGTACCACAGCAGCATCTTCCTCCCAGGACTCATAGAAGGGTGAAGAGAGTGACTCAATTCAAGTCACAGAGGGTTGGAGATGTGGGGACTCGCCAGGGCCACAGCTCAGCCTCCTGCCATCCCCCCAGTGAATGCTTTTGTCCAGTGTAGAGAGGAGCACATGGGAAACGCTCCGCCCTCAAAGATCTGAGCACAGTAAGAGGTTGTCCAGCTCAGGTGAGGAAGAAAGCAGAGGGAAGCTGCAGAAAGGATACCTGTGAAGGTTACTGCCTCCCAGCACCCAACCCAGCCTGGGTGTTGGGCTCACCCGTGGGCCACCCTTATCCATCCCTAGATCTGGAACAAGATATTCTTCCTCTAGAGAGGAAGGACAGAGGGACTCTGCTTCTCAATTCTGCCAAGAGCCAGCGCTTACTACTGAACAGTAAGAGACTAGATAATCGATGAAACTGTGTAAACACACACAGCAAAGTGTATATAATGATACAATATTATGTACATCATGGCCTATCTATGGGGGTTCAGTTCTATGTCCTCACACAGACACCAGAATCTACAGATGCTCGGGTCATCTATAAATTGGTATTGTGTGTGCAGAGAGCCCACACACATTCTTGTGAAGACTGTATCAACCCTGGGTTACTTATTCTACCCAGTACAACACAGGAGCTACTACTGGTTTTATACTGGTGATCAGGGAATAATGATAAGAAATAATACAGCGTGTGTGTGTGTGTGCGTGTTTTGCATAAAGTAAAAAAAGAGGGCTAAAGAGAACAGGAGATGGCCAGGCAGTGGTGTTGCACACCTTTTATGCTAGCACTTGGGAGGCAGAGTTTGGCCGATCCCTGACTTTGAGGCTAGCCTGGTCTACAGCATGAGTTCCAGGGCAGCGGGGGCTACACTGAAAACTTATCTCAGGAAAGGAGAGAGAGAAAACATAAGGCAGGGGGTGATTCAGCTTTAATGAGGATGTTCCAGGAAGGCCATCGTGAGAAGCTGACATTTAAGTAGCCACCTAAAGAGGGGAGGAAGTGAGCAATGGTTTCTCAACCCATGGGTCTCGATTCCCTTGGAATCAAATGATCCTTTCCTTCACAGGGACTGAATATCAGCTATCCTGTATATCAGATATTTACGTTAAAACAGCAGTAGCGAAATTACAGTTATGAAGTAGCAATGTAATTGTAATTTCGCTACTGCTGTGAGTTTTAACATAAATATCTGATATACAGGATGTAATGGTTTGTGACGATGTCCTCTCTCCTCAAATTGGTGATGGATCTACAAAAGTCCTCTCAAAGTCCCACAAACTTCTTTCCTGAATTTGACCAGCTTAATTCTAAAATTATAAAAAAAAATAAAAAAAAAACACCTACAATGACCAAAATAGTTTAGGAAAGGAACAAAATTATGGAACTTTCACTTCCTGGCTTCAGATGTTACCATACAGTCACAGTGGCCAGGGCAGTGTCAGTGGCCAGGACAGCGTCAGTGACAAGGACAGCATCAGTGGCCAGGGCAGCATGGTGCTGACATGGGCTGGCAGACAGGCCACTGGGACAGGCTCAGTCACCAAAATAATGAGCCCTTAGCTGTGTCGAGTCGATTTTTGAGGAAAGTGTCAAGACAGTTTGCTAAGGGGAAGATATTCTGCCAAGGTCAATATTCCACCAATCTCCTCTACCTGGTAAAGATTTCATGCAGCTCTTTTATTCTCCTCTCCTGTTAGAACTCTTATTTATGGAAGCCCCTCTACCCCCAACATCCCTGGCCTGAAGGGACCCCCTTCCCCCTTTCTTCATTTCCATTGTGCCACTTCTTTTAAACCAGTTCATCGAAGCCGGGCAGTGGTGGCGCACGCCTTTAATCCCAGCACTCAGAAGGCAGAGGCAGGTGGATCTCTGTGAGTTCGAGACCAGATTGATCTAAAAAAATGAGTTCCAAGACAGAGTTGTTACACAGAAAAGTCCTGTCTCGAAAAAGAGAGAGAGAGAGAGAGAGAGAGAGAGAGAGAGAGAGAGAAAGAGAGAGGAGAGAGAGAATCAAAAATGCCCTGTGAAGTCAGACCCCAGCCACTGGGGCGAGACACAGTCACCACCTGCATTAGAATAGAAGTGAGTGAGTGTCCTGCCTCTGCTATGCTTGGTTTGGGTCATGGCAGGGTAGTTTGGGTCGGGGCGTTCCCTTATTGCCTTATTGAATTACTTTCTGTTTATTTGTATTTTTCGTTGTGAGACACCAAGAATATTTGTTTCCAATACCACAAAGTCTGATGACCCTAGCTAAATCCTGTCTTAGGGTTTCTAATGCTGTGAGAAAATACTGAACCATAAGCAACCTAGGAGGAAAGAGTTTATTCTGCTTATACTTCCACATCACAGTCCATCACCGAGAAAGGCAGGACAGGAACCCGGAGACAGGAACTGAAACAGAGACCATGGCTCACTGGCTTGCTCACCATGGCTTGCTCAGCCTGCTTTCTCACAGAACCCAGGTCCACCTGCCCAAGGTTGGCACCACCCACAATGGGCCGGACCCTCCCCCGGCATTCACTAATCAAGAAAATGATCTATAGGCTCGCCTACAGCCTGATTTTGTGGAGGAGTTTCTCGACCGAGGGTCCCTCCTCTCAGATGACTGCAGCCAGCGCAGATCCCAGCACCCACAGTGTGGGAGAGACCTGGTTTTTCAGTTGTCCTCTGACCTCCACGCATGCGTGGTGGCATGCATGCACACAGACATACACTCAAGATGAATCCACAATTTAAAAAGAATTGGAAGAACAGAGACCCCCTGCGTGTACACACACACACACAACTCACACCATAACAAAAGTTTACTCAAAGGGATCACTAATAAGTATAGGGGCTAAGACAATAAAACTTGTAAAAGAAAAGGGCCGGGAAGGCAGCTCGTGTGTAGGCACACCTGTGCACATGGACACACGCATAAACATTCAGAATACGTGGAGGGGAGGCTTCAAAATTCAAAGCCATGGCTAGGCAGATGTCTTAGATGCCACACCGAAAACATGATTTATAAAGGTAAAAAAGATTCAAAAATCACCGTTCCATAGGTATGCCGTCTACTTTGGTTGTGGCCATCTGTTTATAATCTATACACACACCAAATCATCACATCATACACATTAGATTTATATAATTTTATGGCACTTACAACTCATGGAACTAGAACTGGTACAGCCACCGTTAAGCTACTACGCACATGTATGCACGCCCCTCCCATGTCACTAAAAACAATAAAAAGTTTGAGAACAGTTTTCAAGGAAAAAATAAAAATAGCTGGGGCAGGAGTGCTCTCTCTGTGTGATCCTAGCGCTCTGCATGTTGAAACAGGAAGAGCGTCACAGATTTCAGACCAACCTGGGCAGTGTCGTAAGACTATGTCAAACAAAACAAAACAAAACAAAACAAAACAAAACAAAAGAGAGGTAGAGACAGAAAAGATAAGAGGCAAAGGAGGAAGGACTGGTGAGATGGTCAGGGTGTCAGAGCGCTTGCCCACAAAACCGCAGAACCCCCCATTAGAACAACAGCAATGGCAAAGGCAGACAAGAACACGTGATGGCTGGATCCGGAGAAGCAGTAGCCTCTTGTAGGGCAGGGCAGGCAAGTGTGTGAAATTGTCCAGACTCTTTGGAAAATGGTTTGGAGGTTTCCTAGAAAGTTAAGTATATGTTTAAAATAAATTTGTAAAATTAGAATTAGCCTATGAGCCAGCAATCCTCCTAGGTACCACCTAAGAGAAGTGGAACTACATCCATGGAGAGACTTTCAAGTCAATGCTGGTCAAGGCATTGCTCAGAGTGACCCCAAATTGGAAGGGTCCTATTCCCCATCAACTGACACAATAATTTCACGATCATAAAGCAATCAGACCCAGGAGACTATATAACAATATATCACATTCCAGCTTACACATCCAGAAAAGGCAAATTTAAAGAGACAGAAAACAGATGACCAGTCGCCTAGGGCTGGGCTGGGAACTCTGAATTGTACACCTGCACAGTGTGAAATATACAATGTTTAAAATGTATGAGGGGCCAGACATGGGGGTCCACAACTTTAATCCCAAGCAGAGACAGGTGAATTGTTGTAAATTTGAGGACAGCCTGGCCTACATAGCGAGTTTCAGACCCAGCCAGAGATACATAGTGAAACTGCGTCTCAAAATAAATAAATAAATGCATACTACAATGTACCTTTTTATCGTTTTTAAAAAGAGTGTGTGTGTGTGTGTGTGTGTGTGTGTGAGAGAGAGAGAGAGAGAGAGAGAGAGAGAGAGAGAGAGAGAGAGAGAGAGAGAGAGAGAGATATGCTGGGTCTCAACCCCCCAGGGCCTGTTTACTGAGTAAGCCCTAAGTGATACAAGTCTATTAGCTACAAGTCTATTTTTTTTCAAATGTGTTCAGCTTACATTTGTTCTTCATAGTAGAATAGTATTTTATATTCTGTCCGCTAATAGCTACTATTCGAGGACATTTACCTTCCAGTGGAGCTTTAAGAAGAACTCAATTTAGAGGGTTTCTTTTTATCTGTTTTTCTTTCTTTTTTTTTCCTTTTGGCATCTCAGTACTGATTGTTAAGAGAAAGTATACTAAAGGAAAAGAAAAAACAATTGATCAAAATTACTGTGGAAAATTTACAAATACATGCTTGATACTACTATGTCCCAGGCTGGCTTCAAGAGAGCCGCAGCTCATCTTGGTCATGAGCAACTCTCTGGCTGGTTCAGTTGTGAACATCTCCCACTTAGCTCTGTTGTGAGCATTGCTGCATCTCAACCTCTTTGTCTTTCTCCCTCTGCTGTGTTGAGCACTGTCTCCGACAATTGTCTGGATGAAGGTGAGGGGGAAGCTAAGTGCTTAACCCGTCAGTAATGACATGGACAGGTGACACAAGTCTGTGAGGACAATAGGTAACGTCCAAGGAATGTAGCAGATGGTTGGTGATAAAAAGTCTGTAGGAGATTCCATGTGGGGGGGAAACTGGTAGCTTAAAAAAGAGCAGAACCATTAATGGCTCTTTTTCTACCATCCCAGTGATTTTAGACAAAGTTGGTGTGGAATTCTCTGCATGGCCACGGACCAGGGAGTTGGCAGCCGTGGGGTGAGAGTCCAAGGTTCTGTTTGGAGTTCAGCTTACACCTGAGCCACACCTCCAGCCTTTCCTTGTTTGTGATAGGCTGGGAGAGTTGCCACCTTTCTACTATTGATGGCTCATGAAATGTCATAACAGCAAATCTGCTCCAAGGCACTGGTGTGTGCACAGGTCTCTTCATGTCCTAGTGGACTTGATTTTTCAGAATTCCAGAACAAAGTCCAGCTGCATGGGACCTCACAAGGGCCAGCGAGTCAATGAGAAGTGTGGTTGGAAGGCCAGAGCCGAGAGCACAGGCCACTCCTGGGTTACATTTCTTTGAGATTTACATCCACATAAAAAGAAAAGAGGAAAGAGTTTAACAAAGGATATGGATACATAAAATGTGGCTATCCTACACGTGTGAACGCAGGCAAGAGAAGACGTGCCTGCTAACCCAGGAGCGGGTAGCTAGCTAACCACTCTTTCTCCAGAAAGGATGGCCTAGGAGAGCTATAAGAAGAAAGAAGTAACTGGAAACATTGTTTTCATTCAAGAGAGAAGGAGATGGGAGGGAGGGAGGGAGGGAGGGAGGGANAGGGAGGGAGGGAGGGAGGGAGGGAGGGAGGCCACCATGGCCAGGCAGGAAACAGGGTAGGGGCCTCCAGGGCAACAGCAAGCCTGGGGCTTCTCCAGGGAGTAAGGTCAGAACCTGGAGGCTTAGAGCAGAACGGTGACCTGAGCCAACTCAGTGAGGTGTGAGGACCACAGTTCACAGAGCAGGGTGGAGACACACGAGAAGCACTGAGCCAGCTAATTGATGGCCTGGTCAATGATTTATCCTGTCATACCTGGGGTTCTGAGGGCAAGGTCACAGCTGCTTGTTTAGGGGCCTACGGGGAGCCAGGCTAAGCTCCCGGCCAACAAAGGAGTTAGAAGAAAGGGCATTCAAAGTTGGAGTTATAGGTCACACCCTCAACCCCCTACACCTCAGCCTTCTTGGCTTCTGAATCTATTCCTTGCCTGGCATGGGGGGAAGTGGCTATGCTACATCCTTCCTGCGTCACTGAGGCATCCAAAGAAGGCAGAGCCTGAAAAATTGTAGTGAGGCACCCAAATCTATGAGTCTCAAGTCCTACAGTGAGCAGGTGTTTATTGACCCTTGTCTCAGCCACAACTGGGCTAGACAATAAAGGTATAAACTGGCGAAACATATTTCCCCAGAAGCAGACACAAACACATACAGAGACAGAGATACGCTGACACACAGAAACCCACTCAGACACAGACACAAACACACACACAGAGAGAGACAAGCACACTCAGAAAACACAGACACATATACACATGCAGACATACACATACATACAGGCACACCCCCTATACACACACAAACACACCCACAGGCATACGTGCACATCCACGGACACGTAGAGGCACACACCCAGATACACAGACGCACACACAGTATATTTCTGAGCTACCCATTTGTCAAAACACTACATTCCAGACAGGGGTGAGTGTTTATAGAATTCTTTCTGTAGAAATACACAGAGGTGTGGCTTGGGCTGGCTTTTCCAGGAGATGTGGTAGGCTATCACAGGGCAAGCTATTCCGTGGCACCTTCCAGTCCCCATTGACAGCTTCCGTGACTAACAATGGGACCGTGACAATTTGCCCCAGGAGAAAGAGAAGCAATGGCATTATGAAGAAAGCACAGAGCCGTGGCCCTGGCTTTCACCCATGCCTCCAGGCAGAAAGTAGGCCTGGAAAGCTGGATCTCAACTCCTGGCCACGTTAGCTTCTCTCCAGTGCTCCACATACCTGACCTTGGGGCTCTGAACTCTTCCCAGGGGTCTCAAGGTGCGTACAGCACTGGAGACTCTTTACCACCAAGACTCTAATCAGTGCCCAGCACTCAGTGAAAGAGAGGGAATTTGTTCGGTGCTGATATGTAGTGGGTCTTCCATGTGGTGTCATTGAAGCATTAGCATGCATAGTGGGGCTTGCTTCCTTTACTTTTAAAATTTCCTCCCAAGCCTGTTCACTATTAATCTCTGGTATTTTCACATGGGCGCTAGGTGTGCTGCTTCCATCTGAAGGAACGTCCCTCTCTACAACTTGTTCTTCCTCTTGTAGGCTGGCAGAGTGTGCATGGATAAAGACCATAGGGATTTTAGAGCATCCTGGACATTTCACATCCCATAAAGTAGGAATTGGGGCCCCACACCAAGTGCTTCCTCTTAGGTTTCCTCTCTCCTCTTTTGGGGAGGAGCGAAGGAGTTCCTTTGCAATGGGCATGCTCTCTTCAGGAGGTGTTCACCACCAGGAAGCCTTCCTGGACCTATAATCCCAGATACGCCTGATCCCCTCAAGCACAGCTTCCTAAGCAGCGAGTCCTGTAGCTAGAAGTGGTGCTTGCCAAAACCTTGGCAGTATGTAAAGGTTTCTGAGCATGCAGTGAGTCTGAGGTGTCTCTGGCTGCGCTTACCCATTAAGTCGTGGGATTTCTCTGTAGCCATGGTTCTGAACACACATGTGTACGCTGTGTCCAGCATGTGCCAGCTGACCTTGCAATGCCATGAACACAGACTAAAACACCTCGACTGGGTATCAAGACTCCTGAGCACCAAGAATCCGTGTTTTTTGTTGTGTGTTTGTTTTGGTTTTGTACATGCAAAGCTCTTGCTCTTACAGAAAAACAGTGGTTTCGTGAGGGAAAACAAATAACTTTAATATTTCCCTACAGCTATCTCTCAGTGCATCAGCACCAAATTAGGACACGTGAGGATTAGATTCTGAAAATTGCTGTTTGAGTTGCCGACTCCAGACATTAAAATTATTAGATGGATTTTATCTTAGGATCAAGACAGAATCCCCAACAACTTCTGAAATGACCCTAAAAATTCTTTTGACATTTTATACAAGGTATTTATGTGAAGTATTAAGCAGTATTCTAAGCACTGATGATAATAAAAATCAATTAACTTTAATTAATTATGACATTGATGCCTCTGAAAAATGTCAAAGATGGTCTATATTCTACAATATCAAATATTCAGCCATGGTTTAATTTTTCATTTGTCTTTTATTTTTACTTTTATTTTTGGTTTCCCTGAGTGGCCTTGGTTATCCTGGAACTCACTCTGTAGACCACTGTCCCAT
This sequence comes from Alexandromys fortis, assembly GCF_014885135.2. NCBI lineage: Eukaryota > Metazoa > Chordata > Mammalia > Rodentia > Cricetidae > Alexandromys > Alexandromys fortis. The sequence continues at coordinate 1,297,383 of NW_026067891.1, forward strand.
GTAATTATTTCTTAGACAAAGCTGGGTACGGTAGCGCACATCTTTATTTTATTTATTTGTTTGTTTAATTTTGTGTGTGGTGCCTGGAATGAGAATAGCCCCCACAGGCTTGTGTATTTGAATGCTTGATCCTCAGTTGATGGAACTACTTGGAAAGGATTAGGAGGTGTGGTCTTGTAAGAGGAAGCATCACCGACAGCAGACGTTGAGGTTTTAAAAACCCATGCCATTCTCAATTCTCTCTCTCTATTTCCTATTTGTGGATCAGAGGTGACAGTTGTGAGCCACCACGTGGGTCCTTGGAATCAAACTCAGGTCCCCTGCAAGAACATCAAGTGCTCTTATCCACTGAGCCATCTCTCCAGCCTTCAATAATTCTTTTTCTTAAAAAATTATTTATTTATTTGAATTTTATGTGCATTGGTATTTTGCTTGCATATATGTCTGTGTGAAGGTGTCAGATACTCTGGAACAGAGTTACAGACAGTTGTGAGCTGCCATGTGGGTAGGGTACTGGGAATTGAATCCGGGTCCCCTAGAGGAACACCCAGTACTCTCAACCACTGAGCCATCTTTCCAGCCCCAAAACTTAATTTTTTTATGTAAAAATAAATAAATGCATCCATTTCATTAGTACACAGATTCGCTTTTTTCTTTAATAAATGGGAAAATTGTATGTATGCCAAAGAATGGTTTTGAAATATTTAATGATTTATTATCATCAAATGTTTGGTGTGAATATCTACTTTAAATACCTGTGTAAAGACTATAAAGGTGTCTCAGGCCAAGGGCCTGCAAAGGAGAAAGTTTAATAAGCTCTTTGATAGAGGGTGAGGGCTGGTTTCACACTATCCTGCCACCGTTGTCTCAGCACTGGTCCTATCTAACCAGGATGTACTGTTTTTAAAATTAGTAATAATTAAAACAATTAGCTGGCTATTCCAGAACCATGACAGCATCCTTCCCTCTCCTTTCTCCACCTGTTCCAGGGAAAGGAAATGCCCAGCATTGCCTAGGGATGGAAAGGCCAATGTGAGCCTAAGGAGGAAGCCAAAACGCCAAGCCCCATCTACCAGTCCCAGGGTCCCTCTGGGTCCAGCTAATCAGAACCTCAAATGGCCTGGGGTAACTGAGAATTGGGGTGTTAGCAGAGCCAGCCTCTTCGGGGACCCAGTGAGGAGATTCCAGCTTTTCAGGACACCTGGCCTGGCTGTTTGTTTGGGTCATGGTGGTTAGGAAGGAGTCATCTGGTGACCTCAACCTGAACAACCTTCAGGCCCATTTCAGAGAGCAGACAGCTCACCAGGAAGGTGGTGTCAAGTGCTGAGGCCAGTGGTGCTTTGTGAAGATCCTGGCAGGATTCACCTGGCTGCCCTGGACAATAAAGAGACTCAAGAGGCCCTGGGGGCTGGCCCTAAACCACATAAACACCAAATTTTAGTACTTCATGGAACCCAGGGACTCAACCCCCAACTTACATTGTCTCTTGGCCTCTGTCTCTGGGATCTCCCTGTTAGGCAGAGCAGGAGGGCAGACAATGACTATGATTTAGGTGAGGCCTGGGAAGCACAAGCCGAGTCCAGGGACACTGGGACCCCACTATTTCTGGGAATTATCTCCTGTTATACACTAAGCTAAGAGCCCTTAGGTCGGATGATCAGAGTTCCCACAAAGGGGCTATGCTAAGCCTCCTGGCCCGAAGTGAAGGCCCCACTGAGCTGACAGCATACTTGCTGGGTAAAAAGACCCCAGAACTTTCCCCAAATCCCGGCCACTGACCCTGTGCCTCAACCTCCTCCACCCACCTCCCTGGGAAGGTCAAGAGAGATTAACCAAAGATTATCTAGAAGGAAGAACACAGGAGAGCTTTAGTGACCTCATGCCTTGGCTGAGCCAAGTTGGGCCAGAGACCAAGTGCAGGGCCAGCCTCTAGAGAACGGGAGCCAAGATGATCCTTGACCCTCTAGCCCTGAAGTCACAACACATACAGCCCTAACTGCCTTCTTTTTTCTTAGAAGTCTTCTCAACCCCGTACTTCCTGGGTCTCTTCCAAGAGTCCAGCAGCCTCCTTAACCCCTCATCTCCCATTCCTCACTAGGTGATGTGGGCCCAAGAAGGAAAGGGTCACAGAAACGGAGGACCACGGTTCAAGAGGAAGGGACGACACACCTGGGTACTCACGGTGTTTATGTCAACCCCACGCCTTGTGCTTGGAGTCTCAATTACCTCCACTGTCACACGGAACTGACAACAATTTGGAAAGCCTCAATCCTAGCTCCAGCCACTCTCTCTGTGGCTTTTCAGTCAACTGAGGTCCTGGCAGGGCTCAAACTGCCTGTTGAGAAAGCTAAACTCTAGGGGTATGGCAAAGACCCATTGAGCCTCACAGGGCTGTGTAACCAAGGACTATGATGTCACAGAAGTGAAGCTGTATGGATCGGTGAAGAGGATGACCGGAACAGAAGGAATCTGGGTGGCAAGCTGGCGTGGAAGGTCGCAGGTTCTGCACCATGCCCTTTAGATTTAAGTTATAGCCCCACTAGGGACTGTGGGCCTTGAGAAAGTCCCTCAGCTTCTCAGAGCCTCTGCTGCCAGGAGGCACGAAGCACCCACCCACAGGGTTATTGTGTAGGCTAGGGAGACACAAGAGCCTGGCACCGTGCCTGGCATGTGATCAAGTGCTTACCAGACAAGAGCCCTCTCTGTTGTCTAATATGGTTGTCTCTGAGCCATGCGCTTACACACACAACACTGTGTGTGTGTAAGATAACTGGATATTCCCACCACAGAGCTGTCACCTTGACTCATGGGGCAAAGCTTACAGGAAGGAATTGGTATTTCCCTGCTGTTGCTGCTGTGAATCTCTCCAGATCTTTCCGGGTGATCCATGCCTGCTTGTATCCAAACATTTCTGCGCTGGGTAGTCACAGCTGCTGTGATTTCTAAAGGGAAAATGAGGCTGGCATGTCTCCTCGTCCACAGGGTGAAGAACCTGCATGGGGAAATGGAAGCCTCTGTCTCCCCTTCAGCTTGTCCATAACCTCCATTCGGCTGGGCATCCACACTCCCCTTAGAGAGGTAAGGGAATGAGCTATAATAAGAACCTGCCGCCGCTCTCTTTGATGGTTAAGACCGCGGTCCTATTTTTACATCAGTAGCATCTCCACCCTCCTGAAAGTCTATTGAACACCTGCTAACCACCAGAGATAGGCATCTGTGTCACTGAATGCCACCAGGTTGTCCCATTGACCCTTGATGGCCACCTAATAGGATGACCTCATTCTCCTGATCAGTGACGGACATGACCCAGGACACCGTTCCTGACACTAAGTAGAGTCCACGTTACTAAGCCTTGTGAGGGAAGAGTTACTATCGCCATTTTATGGATAAAAATCTATAGCCAGGAAAGAAGAAGGGAGTTAGCCCAGGTCAGGTTCCCTGTTTGAGTTGATGGCCCCCAAGGATGTTCTTCACCCATCCTTTATCCCCATATATCAGGGGAGGCTTCAGGGAAGCATGCTTTAAGCTCATGACTCCGATTCATGGCTCAGCACCCCCTAATGCCAAGGCCTCTTGTACATGCCAAGGCCTCTTGTACATGCAAACCAATCCCAGAGCTCCTTCTTCATGGAGATTCAGGAGGGGAGAAGGGGAGGGCGTTCATCTCACCAAGGCCGTGAGCCCTCCCCTTGTTATCCTCTGCCCAGGGTGAGTTTGCCAAACCTCGGGATGACTCTCACTTTGCGGCTGAGGAAATTGAGGTCATATGGTTTATCCACACTTTTTAAAATTCCTACACAATGTGGAATTAGAGAATATTTTTCCCACTTTTGGCTGAGGAATTTGGACGCAGGCTGCAGGCCCCGCCTGGCCAGGCGGAGAAGAAAGCCATGAGGAGGGGTGTTGCATGGTCTCCAGAAACCTTCATTGCAGAGCCTGCCCCACCCCCTTTTCTGCCTACCCTGCTCCTGGATGCTGCCTGGTTACCCCTCCTAAACTAACCTGGCTCCACCAGGAACAGAGTAAAGAAAGCTGCCGTTTGCTTCAGGGGAGGCCCATGCAACTCCAAAATCAGAGCCCCAGAGAGAAGACCAAAGTGACTCATTCCTAGCCCAGGGGACAAGCCAGCTAGAGCCAGGGCTGCCTTGGGAAGGCCTGGGCTTTTGTTCCTTCAAGGACCAAAATGAATCATCTATGCTACTAAGTCACCCTGGCCAGTCCCAAATTTTCCTGGGTAGAACCAGTACATGTGCAAACATGAGATGGGTCATGGGGTCGGTAGGAAGGAGAGCAAGGTAGAAGCTGCAGCCTGAGGAGGGAGGTCTAGCGAGATGGCCATCCGGAAGCAACCAGTCACCCATACCCCACAAGAAGCGCTTGTCTTCTCAGTACTCTGTTGCTTCAGGCAGCTGGTTCACAAGCATGACTGGCATTCTCTGGGCACTGAGCACACTGTCCCTTCCCCGACCCTACCACAGAGCAGATGAGGAAGTCACTTATCAGGGACCCAGAGCAGGACACAAGCTACCTTCATTCTGACCTCACGGACCTGTCTTCCCCAGCAGGATCAGAGGCCCATTTTGAGTCAGCACTAGGTCCAGGCCGAGACAAAACAACTGGGTCATTTCAGGGGGTTAAGTCAGATACAAGAAGCAGCAGACGCCGGGAGCCCATCTTGGGGCCCAGCATTCCTGAGGCCAGATGTGCAAGCCTGACATCCCCAGCATGGCCCCAGCCAGGCTGCATTCACTGACTCAGACGCAGCTGCCCCCTTGTCCCCTCTCCCCCATTCCTCAGGATGAAAAAGACTCAGGGGTGCTGGCAGCTGCTCCCCAGCATCTGGCGGAACATTCTGCCCTAAAGCTGGGCTTTCCTCCCTCCCCAGGGATAGCTGGTGATTCATGTTTCCATTTTCATTGCAGAGCCAGGCACTGGATCTTTCCATGACCCCAACGACTGCTGTGTGGTGTTGGGCCACGGGTTGTGATGTCAGACATATCTGAGTTCAAATCCCTTCCTTGACGCTTGTTAAACATCTGTGCGTTTTCAAGCAGCTAGTTTGCCCTCTCTGACTCCCAGTGGTAAATGAAGACCATAACTGTCAAATATGGTATTGTTTTGTTTTAGACAAAGTCTCCCCGTGTAGCCAGGACTCGCTTCCAACTCTCTCCATATGTATAGTGTATGCCTGTATGCATGTGTGTCGGGGGGTGTCCCCATGAGCACACCTGTGGAGGCCAGAGGAGGACATCCAGTACCTTACTCCACTGTTCTCTGACTTAGGCCCTTACGGGACTGTCACTGAACTTATCACCTTACTTTGAATAGGGTGGCTGACTGACCAACAAGAGTCACTCTCCTGCACTAGGAATACAAATGCATGGGAACACACAAGCTAGGGCTTCTGTACAGGTACTAGGGATCTGAACTCAGGTGTGTGTTTATGAACCCGTGTATCCATCTACCCAGAGTTTTCCAACTCTTAACCTCTCACCTCAACCTCCCAAGTGCTAAGCAAGCTGTTAGACATATGCCACTACACCAGCCTCCACGGTGACACCTTCTATAGGAAAAGTCCCTTCTCTTCCACTCCCAGCTCTGAAAGTGAGCTGTTCCCTTCACCAGTTTTCTCTTTTGTCTATCTAATTTTCATAATCCAAGCAAAGAGGAAGTTGAAGGTTTTCTGAGGTTCCTGGTCCTTGGATTATAGTGATCCCACTTAGAGCAGTGGTGGGAAGCACCTCCAGATAGCCACACTGCCGCACAGATCACTTCCAGTGTCCGACAGACTCCGTGAACCGTTCCTCATATCATGAGAGCATCTGCTCGGTGCGTGTGCATCTGAGCAGGTCAAAAGAGGCTGGGCTGGGCTGTGATGCTCCATAGGTTAAGGGTATCAAATGCATTTTGACTTAATAATATTTTCCATCACATTGTAAGTTGAGGGACACCCATGTACCATTTACTACTGCTATAATGCTAACATCAAATGTTATCACAGTCTATAGGCAGAAACAACAAAAACCAAAAAACCCCACAAGGCCCAGGGAGGTAAAATTACTTGTCCCAAGGTTGTACAGCCAGAAAGTGGCAGAGCCAAGATTCACACCTGGGATGTCTGACCTCACAGACCAGAGCTCTGTGGTTCTGCTTAGGAAACGGAGAGAGATGGAGGGGTGAAGCCTGGCGCTAGTCTGGAGGGGATGCTGTGTTGGAGTTTGCTGCTGTCACTCCCGTTTGTCACCTTAACAGCTTCTGGTTACCAGGCCAGGTCTCCACTTTGCCCATGAGGAAGAGGCAGAGAGGACACTGATCCTTCAGGTGGACCGTCAGGTAGTCCACCCCAAGCGTATTTATTGCTTCTCAATGCTGGGTGAATGCTCCTTCCTAAAGTTGTGGGGTACCACTGTCTTTCCACCTCTGGGCCTCAGTCACTGGTCTGCCAAGTGAGGGTGCTCTCTCTCAGTCCTAGGGCGGGGACTGGCTGGGGAGGTGTTGGATGAGACTGGGTCTGGGAAGCCTTAAGGCCCTGATGGACTGCCCTTATCAAAGTGCCTGCCCTGGGCCCCAGTCCCACGAGTCACTAACTGCTGTGGCAGAGACACGTGTGAGACCAAGCCAGGCTGGGAGGCTCCAGATGTGCAAGCGCCAAGCAGGATTATCAGGAATCACAAACAAAATGCACACGGAGCTAGCAATATCGACAGACACAAAAACACACTAAAACTGGCTGGAGCAGCTCACGCCAACCATCCTAGCAATTGGGAGGCTGAGGCAGGAAGATCACAGAAAGCTTGAGGCCAGCCTGAGCTACACAGAGTGAGAGACTGTTTCCAAAACAAAACAAAACAAAACACACAAAAAAGCAGAAGTCAGAGCCAAAGCTAAAGGGAGTTGTGGCCACAGCAGCGTCTCCACGTGCCACCCACGGCTAGTTTCCTGTCACCTCCGCCAGACCTTTCTACCTTACCTAACTCTGCTGTCCGTCTGCTCCAAGACCTGTCCTCATCCCACTCCATAGATGAGCTAGCCTCATCCATGGCCAGACTTCCTTGTTCTGGGGGCCACTACCCTCTCCCCACCTCTCTGTTTCCCCAGAGACTCCGACCGTCCTGCCCTCAGGGAACTCAGGAGCTTGCCTCCCAGAGGATGCTTGCTAAGCTGCTCCAGAATGAGTCTTGAGTGCACACCTGTCCCCATGGATACCCACGAAATGTGTATGGAGCCCTTTGTCTGAAGGTCCTACCACTGGAGCCCAGAAAATGTCATGAAGAGTCTTCTGTGACGGCGCTCATCTGGAGCAACAGGGAATGTCTGAGCTGAATCTGAGAATCGATTTCCCACTAGGACATGTGCCCACGGGTCCTCATGTGCAGCGGATGAGAGAACAGGAAGCAAAGCTGGGGAGCCCCAAGTGCTGTAGGAAATGCGAGAAAGGCCCATTGAGTCAGTGTTTGCAGGACTGAAGCTACTTCCAGATACAGCGCCGGAAGTGGCAGTGTGGGAATTACAGCCTTTGGTGCTCAATCAGTGCCACAACCCACCTCACAGCCAGAACGCCCACGAACCAGGTTCTTCCAGGTTCTGGCTGTGGAGCCTGGAGGCAGGCTCAGCTTCTGACCCTCACCTTTTCCCTGTGTGTGACCGCAGCGAGGCTCAGTTTCACAGTCTGTAAAATGGACACGATTTACGGTCTTCCTAGAGTCCTGGTGGAAGCAAAGTGGGCTGACTCAGTGCCTGCATGGAATTTGTATCATTTTTCCTCTGATGAGCACATATTAAACATTAGGGGAATGGTTCAGGCGCCAGGGTGCTGTGGGTGTAGCTGACCCGTGGGGAAGCTGGCAATGGGGCTGAGCCCTGAAGGAGGCTGAGTTTCTAAAGAAGGAAATGCAAAAAGTGAATCAATTCAAAAGCAAAAATGGAATGATTCAGAAGGCCATTCCAGTACAACAAATAAAGAATCCAAACCAAATGACTGGGCTCCTCAAAAAGAGGACGTTGCTCTGCCAAGCTAGAGTGTTAGTCAGGCGGGGGAGGTGGTTACTGGGAAATTTCGCTCTGTTCAGCATTATTGAGAAGTTGTGGGTTCCTGGAGCCTCAGTGGTGTTGCACAGCCCTGCAGGGTTACGATTACCCAAACCTTGGGCCGGGGAGCAACAAGGAAGTGCTTAGGCAGAGTCTATGGTAGAAGAAACAGACAGAACATTGTTCCTTAAAAGGCAGAATGACCTCAAGCGAAAGTAGTTAGATGTGTTGGCGCACCTGGGGCAGCTGCGCAGGCCAGCTAACATCTACCAGGACTTGGCACATCTGGGAAGCAGACAAAGGGTTCTCCCAGGGTCTGGGTCTGATGTTGTCTTTCTGTCCGTTTGGGAAAACCTCTCCTAATTCTTCCCATGCTTAAACTGTGGGGACATTCCTCCTGTCCAGCTGCTAGAACAAGGAGAAGGGGCTGTACCCCAACTCTGCCACTTGCTGTGTGATCTTGGACACGTCACCTCATCTCTCTGTGATTTTACCTGTCATCCACAATATAGGCACAGTGGTACCCCCTTTGTCACTGTGCTTGCTGTCAGCCAGTATCTGGTCCCATTTGCTCCTCTGATGACTTCTTGTTGGGGTGACTAGCGATTCTAGAGTTGAATAACTGAATGTCTCGTTTGGTGTCCTGCCAGAAGGCAGTATGTCACTACATCCCCGCTTACATATGATCTACAACATGACAATCCCTGTTCTCAGAAAAGACAGAAAACACAATATCAGGAAAAACAGGTGAGCGCGGGCACACAAAGTCTCAAAAATAGAAATGGAGAAGCTCTCCCCTACAGGGTCACTTCTGTGTGCTGTGTGTGAAGGTGGCCTCCCCTTCCCCAGGTCTGGATGTAGACAGATGGCAGCCCAGGGTTTTGCAGGGAACCAGGGCTCAGAGAGGCACTGCCACCCGAGATCTCAGGCAAGTTGGGGGAGGACACACTAGAGGTGGGTTTGAGGCTGGGGGACAACTGCTGCCTCTGTGAGGTGACCCGAAATGCAGACTCCCCTCCGCAGGCACCAAGTAACAGCTCAGTTTGGCCCTCTCGGACGTCTTTGACAGGTGATTTCCTTGACTGCCCTTAAGATTTCTCCTCTGGCCCCAACTGTGAGCGGCCTCCCACGACAAAGATAAGTTCAAGGTCAGAAGAAGGGTAGAGCTGAGCGTCAAACAGAAAGAGACTGCGGCCTGGCTCCTGCTCTGAGCTCACTTCCTGTTTCGTGAGGCGTGAGTGGGTCCCTCTCCTAGGCTTTGAACGTTCTGTTCCCTTTCTCCACACAGAACGTCAAGGTCCAGCCTGCTGGCCCATGCTCATCTAATGAGAAAGTGGCCCCAGCTGTACCCCAAGATGTCATCTCACCCTGAGTTGCCTTGGGGATTCCACCAAGGGTTTAGAGAAGTAGAGACTGTCCTGAGTCACAGGCTCTGTGTGTTCAATGCCTGTCAGAACTCTGAGGGGCAGCTGGAGGGGGGAAGAAGTGGATTGCGGCACCAAAAAGTAGAAGCTGGGGTTGGGACAAAGCTGTCTTCCCTGGGCTGTTACCAGAAGAAGCCTATGTCATTGTCTCCCTGGTGCCACCAGCACCGTGGAGCGCCTGTATGTCAGGCGGTGTTGCTCAGTGCTGGGGACACTGAGAGACAGAGGACAGGAGATAGATAATCCACATCCATACGGTCTTCCTGCTTTAACTGAGTGATTCCTGTATGCTGCTGAGTTCAGCCTGTGCCCTGGGCCCACACCAGCTTACAACGCCCATCCATCCATCACAGCCTGCCTGCTGCTACCCCCTTTCACGGACATAGTGTCCTGGCAGGCTTCCCTCTCCTCCTTTAGGTTATGACCTCTAAAGAGACAATGAGTCAAGGTAGGGTTCAGATGGTGACACCTCACCCAGCTCTGGGAGCCAAGTGACCTAACAAGTAAGGAATGAGGGGCTGTCATCTTCCGATAAGGCCAGTCCCCGCCTCCTAAACACCCTCCCCAACTTGAGAGGTCTCCCGCCTGGAGCCTCTAGCAGAGCCCTTTCCCAACATTCCTTACTCATCCTTACTCGGAGGCAGGCATGCCTTTGCTCATCGGCTTCTCCATTCTCTCAAGAGGAGAGAATTTGACTCTTTCTAGGCAAGAACAGCCTTTGGATACATTGTAGTGTAGGTGAGTATCCTTCCTACCTCAGAATTGTCTTCTTGCTTAGATCCTGAAAGACAAGATGTCTGTCCCATGAACAGAGGAAAAAAAAAAACAGCTTTCCCTCTGTTTAGCAGATAACTGTCAAGCCATATGCTGGTCACAAGGAAGGCTAGACACTGGTGACATTGTGTGGAGGGGAAAGCCAAGCAGTGGGGCTGCATCCTGGCGGGAAGAGTCAGAGCCCGGTGACATCTGCACTGAAAATGTATTTTTCAGAATGCTTGTCTGCTTTGGGTCGTGTTGGCAGATTAAGACCTGCTGTGGTGGGATATTTACACCACAGACGTTGGCAAACACTATCAAGCACCCTTGACCCCACCATCATCCTACACCCCAAGGCTGGTCACTACATACTTGCTGTACATTGCTGGAGGGAGACAAGCTATCCTGGTGACCACAGAAGAGTAGAAGGAAAAGCCAGCATCAGGGGTAGGGATGACTGCCGCCCCTACCCCAGTTCTTTCTGTTGGAGCTCTGCATTGCCATCCCTCAGTATGGGGCTGTTATGGGCTCGAAAAGGCCACTGAGCAGGACCATAACCCAACCTGATCACTGTCCTTACAAGAAGAAGAAGTTAAGAACACATACATTAGCAAATAAGGATTATTTATTATTAATATTGAGTAACTAGTGATGTTTTAAAATTTCTTTTTATTATGTGTGTATCTGTATTAGCATATGCACACATGTGTGGGGTGCCCGAGGGAGATGGCTACCCATCTCCTAAAGATGCAGTCCCAGACAGTTGTGAGCTGCCTGTTGTGGATGCTGGGAACCAAACTCAAGCTCTATGTAGGTATATGCACTTAACTTCTGAGCCAACTCTCAAGCCCCATCAACAAGAATGCTTTTTTGCAACAATTTTTTTTCAGTTGACATACAACATATGATACTTTCACAAACATCAGTATCTACTCATATTTGCCCTAATGCCCTGGCTCTTTGTGATCCCTTTCCCACACCCAAGTAAGTCCCCTTCTTTTTTTTTTATAGTGTGTGTGTGTGTGTGTGTGTGTGTGTGTGTAAGTCTCAATTATTCAAGAGAAAACACCAATGTTTTTGTTTCCCTCTCTTATTTCTCCTCCCTATCCCTTTAGATCCCTCACGGCCAGACTTTGTTCCAGGTTTCTGGCTAACAGACTTTAAGCAGCAAGGAAAAGTTCCAGGGATGCCCTGGACGGCCACGGGCTGACGCACTGTCCCTAGGATGGCAGCGAGTCCCAGGAATACCGTGGATGGCCACGGGCTGACACACTGTCCCTAGGATGGCAGTGAGTCCCAGGAATGCCGTGGATGGCCATGGACTGACGCACTGTCTCTAGGATGGCAGTGAGTCTGAAAATGCAGCTGCCGAGCAGCAAGGTCCATCTGCCCAAAGAGGAAGAAGATCCTAGGCCTGAAGAGACAGAAAAGAAAGGAGGGGGGACAGAGGAGGGAGAAGGTGAGCAGGGGAGGAGGGAAAGGTCATACCAGCCCCTCCTCTGCCCTCCTTCAGAACTGAAGTTAGTCTTGCTGTGTTAACCTCCCAAATCACAAACCCAGCTCTGAAGTCTGACCGAATCTATGGCGCTGAATTGTAATTTTCTTCATGGTGAGATATACAAAGACCGTAGTGACTGAGCCTGCCATATGGCATGACACAGAAGTCTCAGTGAGGTGGATTTTACTGGGAGGTTCCTGTAGAACCAGAGGCAGGTGTGACACACACTGGGCTTTTAAAGTCTTCTGGGAACTCCGTTTAACACCCTTGGTATTTTCTTAATCTTCCTTTCCTCCAGCACAGCCTTCCAACCCCCATCCTGTGACTGTAGTTAAGAGTTTGAACATTTGACCCCCAAACAGTGGACGGGACTACAGCACCAACTCCTCTCCCCCTCTCCCCAGGCTTTCTTCACATCCAGAGAGTGTGATACATACTTGCTAGGGTTCGGGTCAGGACCTCCGCTCGTCTCCCAGAGTGGCATTATTTGAATGTGACAGAACCTTCAGAGGTAGGACATTGTGAGAGGTCTTCCGGCCATGGGGGGTAGGTATGCTCTTGCAGGTGATGCTGGGGCCTCGGCCATTTCCTTCCCCTGCTTTGGTTTCCCACTGCCGTGAGGTGAGCAGCTGTGTTCCATCTCGCTCTTCAGCCACAACGTGTTGCGTTGCCACAGGGCCAAAGGCAGCAGGCCCAACCGGGCATGGACTGGGACTCCAAAATTTGTTATCAAAGCAAACCTTTCCCATACCCTCCACATACACTGCTGTCCTTCCTGGCCCCAAGTCACACTGAACAGTTTAAACAGAGACAGGAGACTGCAAGTCTGGCCACTCGGGCAGATGGGAGATTTACACAACAAATACACAGCCAGAATCATTTCTCAAGCATATCGGAGTTGTTCCTTCTGAATGGTCGCTCATCAGGTTGATCTTGCCAACCCGGCTTCTCCGCTTGAGACAATGGCTTTCAACCTGTGGGTCGTGACCCCTCTGGGTGGGGGGTGGGGTCACCTAAGTCCATCAGAAAACACAGATATTTGCATTACAATTCATAAAAGTAGCGAAACTATAGTTATGAAGTAGCAACAAAAATAATTTTAGTTTTCCACAAGATGAAGAACTCTATTTAAGGATCGCAGCAATACACAGGTTGAGAACCCACTGCAATAAGAGGACAGGGGACTTAGTGACAGACCAGGACTTCATGATGGTAGAGACCAGGTACTCTCCCCTTGAGCTGCTCCTCAGAGGCATGTTCTTTGATATGGGGATGGGCCTAATAACTGATTCTAAGTCAGGGCTGTCTCCTTTGGTTATGAGCATGCCACCCAGTTGGATGTCAATCTCGGTGAACAAACATTAGCATAAACTTTCTCAGAAAATTTCTCAGTCATATTAAAGGCAGCTCCTTTGGCTAAATTCTTCTTTGTGTAACTCACTATTTCCTAAGCAAATAAGTAAATCCTTTCTAGTATCAATTTGGCTACTTCCAGTTTCTCCCAAAGCAGTCCAAATAGTTTAAGATGCACTCAGTAACAGTTCTCAGCGCTTATTTCCTGGTTGTAATCACTTCCTCCATCCAGCTAGGAGGCTACGTCATCCCGTCATCCTCTCTGCTTACCTCACTACGTGCCCCACCCGGCCCCTCCTGTGAGCCACATCATCAGCTCCTAGTCCGGGAGTTCAGCCTTAGGTGAAAAGAGCCAGCAAGCCACACTTTCTCCCCCTCAGGCTGCTCCCTTAACCTTTGACCTTTCCCTGCCCTATTTCCCTCTGGTTTGCTTCTGCGGAATGAGCAAACTGGAATCAGTGGGTCAACGTTCTCCACAGCTGCTTCACGTTAAGCTGAATCAGGTTTTATCCCTTAGTGGAGGGGGGCAAGGTGGTGGAGGATAAAGCACTGTGTTTCCTGGCTGGAGGGGGGAGGTTTGCTGATGAGTCATTTACTTCCCTGAGCCCCGGGGGCCTTACTGTCAAAAGTGTGGCTCTCACTCAGCAATTTTGAGCTGCAAATTACTGACGTGTCACCCACGGAGTGGGAGTCAAGGCAGTGATAGTAATTAGCCGGGCGGTTCATGCAGGGCCTGGAAAAGCAGACTAGCGAATTTGGACTTCATCCTTCAGACACCAGGGAGTCGAAGAAGGATCTCTGTCATCTCTGTCACCAGATAGATCTGAGGGGGAGAACTTCTTGTTCAAGAGACAAGATGGGGACGGGAAGGAGGCTAGGAGAATAGGGAGCAAAAGTGAAAACTCTGACCTCAGACTGTAACTTCGAGTGGAAACACAGGGTGAGACCAGAGGCTACCCGGAGGCGGCTTGTGTGGGGTGGAAAGTCCTCACCTCTCTCTCTCCTAAGCCCGACACCCAGCTCTGGGCACTTTTTAACTCTGGCAAGGGCAGGAGGAGGGATAATGTGCGGAGGAGAGAAAGAAACAGAAAGTACAAATCTCCCTTTTCAAACACGAACTTCAACCAGAATAATCAACACCTGGAAAAGAAAGGGGTTTTGTTGAGGACTCCGAGGAGCTGATCTTGATTGCGCTCCTTCAGCACCAGGCTCCATGCTAGCCACTGGCTCTGATGCCCCATGGAGCAGCTAATCAGTACGGCCTCCCCTGTACAGATCTCATGGAGGCACGGAGAGGGGGCAAGTGTGGAAGGTGATGGAGAGCACGGATTGTAAGTGTCTCAGAGCCCAAACCTGAAGCACACGGGGGAACCAAACACCTAAGAGACTAGAGCAAAACAAGACGCAGAGCATGCAATGTCTACCGACCCAGAACGCATATTCTTCCCTATGAGTCCTACTCTTAGTAAACAGTGTCCTTACGGAAGAGACACATCAGGCACGGCGAAACAACAGTTTATTCTTAGCAGACCTGTACAAAGCATAAGGTACTATTTCCAAGGGGCTGGAGCGGTGACTCAGCTGTTAGGAGCTCTTGCTCGCCTTACAGAGGACCCAGGTTTGGTTCCCAGCACTCAGACTCACAAGTGGTAACTCACCACCGCCCGTAACTGAAGCACCAGTGACCCATACCATCTTTTGGCATCCACAGGCACCGCGTTCTATACAAAGACACACAAACACATAATCTCTTGATAAATAAATATTTTTAAGATACTATTTACAAAAACCACCACAGATATACAATATCCCAAAATAAGACAGTCATTTAAGGAAAATTATAATGATAAAATTAGGTGATATTGAAGAAAATCTAAGTATAATACATAGAGATGCATGTCAAAAAGGGACAATTTATACAAATTATTTAGTATTTCCCCATCAAAAGCCCAATAGAGCTTTTCATATAATTCAATAAGCTGAGTGTTCAATTTAGATGGACAGCAAAGAGTCAAGAAAGGCTAAGATGCCCTTAACTCAAAATTCTAGGTGGAGAAGTGGCCCATCAAATATCTGATTTTATTATAGCAATCACAATGAAAGCAACATGAAATTGGCACAGGAATTAACAAATGATGACTAGAACAAAAGACCCTGTAATGGACCACATATATTAGAAAATCTGATTTCTGATGAAGGATATGCACTGTGATTCTTTGACAAAAGCTACCCAATCTCATACACACTCACACACACGCATGCATGCACACTTGCATGCACACACATACATACGTGCATGCATATGCACACTTACATGTCTACTTAAACACAGACCTATACACATGCATGCATACACATATATGTATGCAAATCATACATGCACACTCATACACACACATGTGCACACACACACACACACAAAATTTCAGGTGGTTCCAGGTCTTACATTAAAGAAAAGCCTTGAAATCCTTGTAAAACAATATAGAATATCTTTATCACCTCAGGTAGAGACAAGTGCCTTAAAACAGAAAGAGCAGTCACACATGGAAAGGCAGACACATTTGACCACACTGAAATAATTTCTGCCTGTAAAAATGTATCACGAGAGACTAACGGAAAGGAAAAATGTAGAAAATGTTTGCCATGCATAATCAATAAATAATTAGGGTTTAAAACAGCTTAAAATTAAAGCAGACAATCCAAAAGAAACAGTCACAGAAATCCAAAGGTATTTTCCAGAAGATGAAACAAGCATGACCACGGGGCATGTGACAAGACATTCAGTGTTACTACTTGGAGAAATGCAAAACAAAACCACAGTGACCCATCATGTCACACCCAGCCACAAGCCCATGAAAATTGAAAGTCTGGGCTGGGAATGTGGCCCAATGGAGATTCCTCCACTGAGGCACGCAGAGGCCTCTTAGCTCAGCAGGTCACTGACCCATCAAACATAAATATGTATTATACCAAGCACACAAAATAGCATCAAATTGGCATAGCAATTAACAAACAGATAAATAGAACAGAACCAAGGTCAACCACTAGAACCACACACAGCAGACAAAAAAATCTGGCAGTGGCAAGTGCCAGGGCCATCTGCTCCTGAAGGCAGTGTAGTTGGCATGGCCACTGTGAAGATTCCACACGTATCTCGCCTCCCGGTAATTTCGTTGCTAATCACGGTTACTGGAGCATTTCCACAGCTGTACAGATGTATATTAGGGTAGAAGTACATTGGGAAGCAAGAATGGCCATCTGTAACCATTTGTTATGAGGTTGACTATTAAAAGAGGGGAAACAAAACAGAGAATAACAAGCGTTGGTGACCATATGGGGAAACTGGATTTCTTGGGCATCACTGCCAAGAGTGTAACCTAGTTAAGCTTCTCTGGACAACAGTGCGGTGATTCTTCAAGAAGTCAAAATTAAAAGAGTAGCCTAGCAATTCCACTATGGTCTGTACGTGAAAGAGTTGAAAGTGGAGAATTGAATGGATGTCTACTATGCTGTTATTGACACGCATCAGAAAGTGAAACACCTAAGGCAGTGGTTCTCAACCTTCCTAATGTTGTGACCCTTTAACACAGTTCCTCAAGTCATGGTGACCCCCCCCCCCGCTATAAAACTATTGTGTTGCTGTTTCATAACTTTTCTACCATTATGAATCATAATATAAATATATGATATGTAGGCTATTTGATATGTGACCCCACGCAAGTCACAACCCACAGGCTAAGAAACACTTTTCTAAGAGTTTATCCAGGGAGGATGGATAACCCAAAGAGGGTGTGTACAGGTGGTCTCTGACCACGATAGTTGGACTTGGCTGCTTTTTCGAGTATATAATGGCGTGAAAGCAGTGAGCGGTCAGTAGAAACCATGTTTTCAATTTTGGAAATTTTCAGTTTCCCTGGGCTCTTTCTCCTGACTCTGGGCAGCAGCAGAGAGCTGAAGTTTCCAGTCAGGGGCTGAAACACTCTAGAGGGGGCTGAGCTGCTTGGCGAGCTGGGCTTGCCTTCTCATCAGCTCCTCCTTCAGTGTTGCTTTAGGGCAGCTTTACCTACACCCTGGGATACACCAGCTTTACTCCTGCTTGCTCCTGACTCTAAAATCCCGAGTTCTAACACAAACCTCCTTCTAACCAGTACCTCACAGTCTTAAACTGTGAGGTTAATACAAAGTATCAGCTGTGGCCGACTAGGGCAGGAAGGTTTGTCAGACACAGAGGAACAGGAAGTCTGCTGTGAGATCCCCCACCTAGAAATGTCAGGGAAGCTACAGCCATGAAGTCCCATCAACGGGACTGCCTACACATCAGCCATGAAGTCCCATCAACGGGACTGCCTACACATGACCTGAATGAGGACAACACGGGTTGTTATTCTCTCATGAAAGAGGAAAGGTCATGAGTGCTCACCCCAGAATAGGAACTACATACGGACAGCTAAGGAGAGCTGAGAGTGGGAGACACAGAGGGGGGACCCCCAGACTGGTTATCTGATAACAAATGCCCAACACCTAAATCATATACATACAAGTCATGTTATATGGACGGAATAGGTTATATATATGTTTGAATATATATGTAACAATTAAGTAAATAGGGGCCATGAATTTGAGAGAGAGAGAGAGAGAGAGCAAAGATGGGTGCATGGGAAGTGTTAGAGGGAGGAAAGAGAAGGGGTTAATTATGTAATTATGGGGAAAACACACAATTATATTTTAATTTCAAAAAATTAAAAATATTTTAAAATGTCAATTGTTTATCTCTGTTTTAGCAATGAACATATGGAAATATTTAATACTAACTTTAATAAAATACACATGATGGGGTGGGTACTACTCAATCACTAAAAGGAAAGAAATCTCTACAGGCAGACACCTTGTATGAAACTTGATGGCATTGTGATAAATGAAATAACACAGAAGGGCATGCACCATGGTTGTGTTTAGTTGAGGTCCAGGGGGTAGTCAGATCCACAGGAGCAGAAAGCAAAATGGTGGTTGGGGTTGGGGGTGAGAAGAATCGAGAGTTATTGTTTGCATTTTACTTCTTTGGTTTTGCAGGACAGGTGCCTGTGGAGGTCACAGGACAGCTTGGGGGTTCTCTTTTCACCACGTGGGTCTCAGGGAGGGAACTCAGACCATGAGGCTGTCCTTTATACCACTGAGCCAGCTCGAAGACCTGGGAGTTACTGCTGAACTGGCACAGCTTAAGTCTGGGAAGATGGAAAAGTCCTGGGGATGAGTCCTAGCTTATTTCCTGCCGCTGTGATAATAACCGTGACCGAAAGCAGTGTGGGAGAAAGAGTTGATTTTATCTTTCAGCTCACAGCCATCACGAAGAGAAGTCAAGGCAAGGACTCAAGCAGAAGCCACTGGGTAGTGCTGCTTACTGGTTTGCTCTCCCTGGCTTGTTCAGCCTGCTCTCTAATACGTCAGACCACTGCCTAGGGATGGTACTGCACACAGTGGGCTGGACCCTCCCCCATCAATCATTAATCAAGAAAGTGTCCCCATAGATGTACCCAAAGGCCAATTTTATGGAGGCATTTTCTCAGCTGAGGTTCACTCTTCCCAAGTGTGTCGAGCTGACAAAAACACTAACCAGCACGAAGTGGATGACGGGTGACGGCTACACAGTAGGAATGTGTACTGTTTAAAGCCACCGAACTGTACTTTGAAAATGACTGTTTCAAAACCTCCCAAAATAGTAAAGGGAAGGCTATATATGTTTTTATATGTTCTTTACAATAAAATATTTATCACTGAGCATAATAAAATGTTTTAAAGTTGAAAAAGAAAACCCTAGAAAACATCCACATATACATTAGTACAAGACGAGACGACTTGGGAAACCGTACACATATACACTGTGCTGTTCACTATACAGCAGAACCCGTGAGCAAGCAGGGCACGTGCCACACTTGGGAATGAAAAGGGAAGCTTGCAAAATGTTACCCTCCAATTACAGAAGAGTCAAAAGCATGACATTTGGGGACTAGACAGACAGATTTAAACTTCTAAAGCAAAGCGTAAGGATAGGTCTCTCCAAATTCAAGGGAGTGGTTCTCTGTGGGTTGGGAAGGAGACATGTCTTCTGAGAAAGGCAGAGGGTTCTGAAACACTAGCAGTGGATATGTGGGTGTTTATATTTTATAGGCCTATTACATTATATTATATGTGTATTACATGTACATAAACATTGAGAAATGTGTAATATTGTGAAATCTTTAAAATGCTTAACATAGCAGACAGATGGGGAAAACTCCATGTGCTATCTTGGCAGTGAGACTTTCCTATTGACTTTCTGTCTCTATAAAATACTCCGCAATCCTTGTATAGGAAAGTGGCTTTCAGTTATATTACAGAGAGGGGAAAGAAATAAAGAGAGCTTTTCCCTCTGGTTTGTTCAGAGAAAAGAGAAGTGGGAGGAAACGGTAGAGGCATTGGGCTTCCCCCAGCTCTGCCAGGAACAAAAGACTTTAGGCAAAGAGCTACTTGGAGGTAATACAGTCTAACCATTATCTTGAGGGGGTGGCTATTCCTTTAACCAACTCCCCAGTCCCCCAGAAAAATCCCTGACAGTTTCAGGAGTGGGTAGAGGGTTCCAGCACCACTGGCCTTTTGAAATATACAAGGTTTAGCCACAGGACTCAGCCAGCTCTTGTGAGACCTGCAGACCACAGCCTTGGCACAAGTCCCCCTTCAACAGCCTGCAAAACCAGATGGAGGAGAAGGAAAGGGAAACACACTGGGCCAGGAGATGGTTTGAGAAACATGCTTCAATCGCCTCCGTGCATCCGGGCCCTGTGACTGCCCCGGAGTTCTCATGCCAGCACTGTTTCCTTGTGCCCCCAGTCTGACTCCCAGTAGCAGGGGCCTGGGGGGCGGGGAATGCCCCACCAAGACAGCATCTCCAATCATTCATTTTGTTGAGGCAGTTGGTGTGTCTCACAAACACGTGTTTGTGGACCATAGAGAGAGCTGTCCAGCCCCGCCTTATGTAGTAGGCAGGCCAATCAGAAGGAAGTATTGAAGTTAAATGTGTTGAGACTGAGAGCCAGTCTTCCAGGCACAGGGGGCTGTGTGAGCTTGGTATGAGGAGAATCATAAGAAGTTTTTGTTTTGTTTTACTAGAATTACGACTATGAAACCAAGCCTGACCATGGCCTAGTGAGGCTGTGAAAACTAACAGAGCAGCATCTCAAGGATTCCTTTCTACCAGGCAGAAGGACTCACTATATGATTTAGGCACTGAGAAACCATGGAAGCATTTTAAGAAGGGAGGTACAAGTGGGTCCCTTCTATTATGAGTAGAACGATTTGCCTTTTAGTGATCCCAGAGGCCAAACAGATTCTCCTGGACCAAGTCCAGGCAGACCGGGAAAGGGCATTGTGTCAGCTTTCCTCACTATGACAAAGTACTAGGGAGAAACAACTTATCGAGTGGAAAGGTTTGCTTGGGATCCTGGGTTCAGTCCATGGCTGATTGGCCTTCTTGCTTTCCATCGTTGGTGACAGAACGCATCATTGCAGAAGAGACCTGTTCATCTCATGGTGACCAGGAAGCAAAAAGGAAGACAGGAAGCAACTGAAATCCTAATATCTCCTTCAAAGGGACACATCCCCAATGACCTAACCTCTTGTCAGAAGGTCCCACCTTCAAAAACTTTACTACCTCTCAATAACACCACAGTAAAATCCAAGCCTTTCATACATAGCCCTTGAGGGACACTCTAGACCCAAGCCATGACAGGCACACACAGCCCAAACTGCAAACCCAAACCCTGCCTGCATCATTTACCTGCATGGCTCACCTGCTGCAGGAAGTCCCATGTGTACTCCGAGCAGCTGATTGGTCATCTGCAGGGCAGGCTGATGTGAGAGATGAATAAATCTCTAACTGACCTAACAGAGTCCCCCACATGAATCATCAACTCAAAACAAGTGGCTGAATAACATGTCTCTGTACTATTAACTATAGCAATTTAAGCAATGCACACATGTGTGGAATATGAAGAAAAGACATGTAAGAATTCACATCGGATGAAAAGTAAAATTGATACTCCGAGAGAGGAAGCAAAGGTCAGAGGTGGGGCCAAGAAGATTCAGCTTTATCTGTCAAAGTTTTCATTTTAGACAGATTCCTCTAAGACTTCTGTGTTAAAAGTTAATTGGGAGAGCTGGAGGTGGTGGCGCACACCTTTAATTCCAGCACTCGGGAGGCAGAGGCAGGCGGATCTCTGTGAGTTTGAAGCCAACCCGGTCTACAGAGCGAGTTCCAGAACAGTCAAGACTGTTAGACAGAGAAACCCTGTCTAGAGAAACAAAAGAAAACAAAAATTGATTTGAAAATAAATTGACAAAAAATCCCTTGACAGTGAGGAGGTGTTAGGCCGGTCCTAGCTCCCCTCTGCTTGCTCCCACAGTAAAATCTGGGTCCATGAAGCCCTGTTTCCTACTTCACCCTAATTCCAACCCGAGTCTGGGCCAGAGGTATTTCTGACCCATTGTAGTCTTTCTATAAATATTTGTAAAAGCCCTTCTTTGACAGGCTCAGAAGTAGATTGCTCTTCCCAAGACTGTGCCCCACCTTCTCCTACCCCGGGGCAGTGTGGATCAGGGGCCTACACTCTCTTTTGTGGGCCCTTTTTTCCTTCTTGATTACCTTTATCTTTCTTTCTTTTTTTGTTGTTTGTTTGTTCTGTTTTCTGAGACAAGGTTTCCTCTGTGTAACAGCCCTAGCTGTCCTGGAACTAGCTCTTGTAGACCAGGCTGGCCTCGAACTCACAGAGATACACCTGCCTCTGCCTCCCGAGTGCTGGGATTAAAGGCATGCGCCACCACTCCCAACTTTGATTACCTTTCCAAATAGGGTACTTTTAAACAAGTAGCATTCCTCTAAGCAAATACCTGCTGAAATCAGACTTAAACTTTCCCAAAGCAAAAATGCTCTTTTCTAAGCTGCTGAACTGGGGCTGAGGGCACCAGATTACTGTGTGATTCTGAGAGGTGGATCCGGAAGCCCCTCCATTCCAGCAGGGAACAATGAGGGGTGTTACTCTTGGGGGGTAGGCAGGATACAGTTGATGTCTACATCCTGTCTATGCTACGCTAAAACACTTCCTGGGGCCGGGGGCCAGATTTCTTGAATGTAACTTAAGTCGGAAGCTGCATCAAGGCCCTGCTAAAAATGTAGCTGTTTGTTAAGGGGAGAATGTGGGGAGAGGATAGAATACAGGGCCAGGAGTGGCTTCGTTCATGGTCACTCAGCAAGGTTGCGGCGCCTGGAGACAGGATGGGGATCCAGATCCAGCCAGATGCAGATCCAAAGCAGTGAGAGCAAAGCCCATCCTGAGTCTCATAGTCTCCTGAGAGTCACACCAAGGAGAGTCACACCGAGGAGAGTCACACTGAGGCCAGAACGGGGACAGGGCAACCCCAGCCAAGGTGACCTGAGGAGGTCCTAAGACTAGGCCCATCCCAGAATTCTGTACTCTGATCTGGACTCTTTCTCTTCTGCCTTTGGCCCTATTTTGTGTCCATCAGTACTTGGGAGCGGTGTGAGCTACTTCTTCATAAGGCCTCTTCAACTGCCTCTTTGTCAAGCTGGCT
This sequence comes from Alexandromys fortis, assembly GCF_014885135.2. NCBI lineage: Eukaryota > Metazoa > Chordata > Mammalia > Rodentia > Cricetidae > Alexandromys > Alexandromys fortis. Next base: position 1,320,063 of record NW_026067891.1, read on the forward strand.
TGCAGCCTAGAGAGTGTATACAGTGTTTCCACATGGACAGCAAGAGCTTGCTGGCTTCCTAGAAGGAAAGGAAGTAGCGAGGGTAGAGGGAGGACCAAGGCTTTCCACCCACCCAGAGCTTTGGTTTAAAAATGAAGAGACTTGCAGGGGCAGGCGGTGTGGTGACTGGCTTCAGAGTCACCCAGCCTCCCTTGCTTTCCTGTTTCCTGGAGCTCAGCATGACATCACAGCCCACCCCAAGGAAGCACAACAGTCATCAGCCAGAGAGGGCAGAGCCATCTGTCTCCAAACATCAGCACGGCCAATGCAACGCTACCCACACAGTGACACACACACACATATACACACATACACACACACACACACACACACACAGTTAGGACACAGGAAACCACACTCCCCTTATCTAGCTAGCTAAGGAGCAGGAGAAGCAGGGGTGGGGGGGGTGGAGGGTAGGAGTCTGAACCCTAGGAGGAATGCAAGGAAGAACCTGCCCCTCCCCCACCTAGCCACACTACTAACAAAGGTGGAGGAAAAGCCAGGTGAGCTCCAGGTCACAGTAGAATGACTTGAAGGTGAGCAGCTGCTGCTGAGTCACACAGCCTACGTGAGCCATATGACGCGGCAGGTGAGGTTAGCGCTCCCTGGGTGGGACCTTGCCAGAATAAGAGCTTCAGAACCCTGAGAAATGTAACGGGAATGCCCGCGCCTCACAGACCGAGAGGGTCGCTGTGCGCTCGCAACCAGCGCCCCCTCTGTGTAACCTGGATGTTGCCACCAAGAGTCTCCTGGGAGTGACAGTCAGAGGACCAGGGCCATTTCCTTGAGTGCATCCTGTGAGCTAGATCCCAGACATCAGACCATTTAACATGATACAGAGGCACCACCGACCCCAGGTTAATAATGTACAGTTTAGGCCAGAGTGACCACCTACTCTGGGTCACACACTTTGAGAATAGGGGCAAGGTGCAGAGAGATGGGATTGAAAGGCAGGTTCAGCATAATCCAAAGCACATACCCTAGAGACAACACAATCAGTGGCCAATGAACCCTTAATACATTGGTTTTCAATCTGTGGTTCATGACCCATTTGGGGTCAAATGACCCTTTCACAGGGGTTGCTGAAGACCACTGGAAAACACAGATATGCTATGATTCATAACAGCAGCAAATTTACAGTTATGAAGTAGCAATGAAAATAGCTGTATAGTTGGGGTGAACACAACATGAGAAACTGTATTAACAGGTCGCAGCTTTTGGAAGGCCGAGAACCACGGCCTTAATGTATCATCAGAGAGGGTCTCAAGCAAGAGCCAAGGCTGAGCTTTGCCTTGCAAGGAAAATTGACCTGGGTTCGGAGACCCTGTAAGGACTAAAAGAGAGGCAGGAGTCAGGGCACAGAAAGCAAACAGAAGCACCCAGAATCTTCCCACATGCATTGTAATGCAAGAACATCACCTCTCAGGGGTGGGGGGACCAAGGAGGTCCCTATGTTGCTGAGGGGAATATATGACAAACTGGAAACACGGCACTCACACGCACTCCTGTACATATAAACGCACACATGTGGTTTTTTGTTGTTGTTGTTGTTGTTTTGGTTTTTTTTTTTTTTTTTTTTTTTTTTTTTTTTTTTTTGTTTTT
>NW_026067891.1:1321907-1326345 GCF_014885135.2 Alexandromys fortis
ATATTATATTATATTATATTATATTATATTATATTATATTATATTATATTATATATGGCTGGCATTTTCCAGATACACATGGCACCTTCCAAACTCCAGGCACGAAGGATTGACGGTTTAAATGGCATATTGCCCTTTGGAGGCCTTGGGTAGGGGAAGGTTCCCTAAACCTTCATGTCTCTTGGAGAGACCAGGAGAATGCCTATTTGAACAAGTACACAAACTGCCCTCAACACTGCCTTTGTCCTTGAATGTCACCTGATCACTTACGCAGCCATGACAAGTGGGGCGGTAATTCTACCCTTTTCTTCTAGCTCCCCCACTGGTACCCCACCGTGAGGAGGAATCCTTCCTTTCCCATTTGGTCACCTCTATCTTTACTTTTAGCAGTATAAACCAGCAGGTCTTTATTTTCTCCCATGCCAGCCATCCATCACAATCATTATTGATCGTAGTGTTGAAATTGTTCCAGAACAATGAGGACTACTAAGAACTCAAGAACAATGGCAATGGGTTTTTGATCCTACTGCAAGTACTGGCTTTGTGGGAGCCTCGGCAGTTTGGATGTTCACCTTACTAGACCTGGATGGAGGTGGGTGGTCCTTGGACTTCCCACAGGGCAGGGAACCCTGATTGCTCTTTGGGCTGACGAGGGAGGGGGACTTGATTGGAGGAGGGGGAGGGAAATGGGAGGCGGTGGCGGGGAAGAGACAGAAATCTTTAATAAATAAATAAATTAAGTAAATAATAAAAAAAAGAAAGAAATTGTCCCAGATGTGTCTACTGGGAGTGCCTTCCTTCTGATTCTTGTGTCCTTTTGACAAGCCCTCATCACACCTTGATCATGTCTGTACCCCAGACTTATCTGGTATTTCCCTTATCCCAGGAGCCCTGTGTACAAATGAGAGGAGCCTGCTGCTAAGATTTAGATAGTGTATGGTTCTTCTAACCCTTCTCAGACAGGAGACAGAGCTGAGTGACACACACACATATACCTGTCTGTCTGTCTGCCATCCATCCATCCATCCATCCACCCATTTATCTACCTGCACACAAATTAAAACCTATGAGTTGATACCCAAACCCCTACCAAGGTTTAACTCTTAAATGCCTCCCAAAGACCTGTGGGTAGAAGGCTTGTATTCTGTAAGTGGGGCCTAGTGGGAGGCCTTTAGATCATCAGGGGTGTGTCATCAAAGGGGACAACTGGCCCCTGCCCTCTCCATGTGCTTTGCTTCCTGCCTTGAGATAAGAACTCTTGCTACATTCCAGGCCTCTACGTCATGAGGTGATATTTGGATGTAGGCGTGAAACCAACAAGACCAGCTAGTCACGACATCCTGAAAACTCCCCAAACTGACCCCCAAATCAGTGTTTTCCCTTTATAAGTTGATCATCTTGGGTATTTACTACGGCGGTGGAAAGCTAGCAGAACCTCCAATTCCATTTCTGGAGCCACCTGCCTCTTCTAGTCCCCAGTCCTGTGTATAACTTCCACCTCCTACAGGGAAGACGCCTTGACTCATGTCCAACGTTGTGTAGCCGTTGCCTCCCGCCTGACATTTCAGAAGACAGCAGCGTGAAAGACAGTGACCCCTGAAGGTGATGACGAAGCTGACAGCCTCCAACAGGTACAGCAGAGTCAACATGGAAGTGTAACACACTCCTCGTGAGTTTGAGGTGGCAATGCTGTAAGCAAACCTGTGCACAGAGAAGTGTAGCACTCGCTTGTAGCCATTTAACAAAAAAGTTACCACACTCGGGCTCAAGTATTTACACACTATGTATTTTAAAAAGATTTATTTTTTTAATTGTGTGTGTGTTTGTGTGTGTGTGTGCGCGCGCGCACGCGTGCGTGCGTGCACATACACATGCATCCAGGTACCTGCAAAGGTCAGAGGCATTGGGTCCCCTGGATCTGGAGTTCCAGGTGGTTGTGAGCTATCCAGTGTGGGGCTGGGAACTGAACTCAGGTCCTTTGAAAGGACAGATGCTCACAGCCATTGAGCCATCTCTCCAGGCCCCACACCAACCTTTTAAAAAATCTGTTTCAGAGACACGGTGAGTGTAAGATAAGGGCAGCATCGCAAAAACTCTGAGGCAGGGGCATGTCTTCTGTGTTTGAGGCCTGCCAAACATTCACTGTAGCGGAAGGAATCAGGAAGCAGTTCAGGTGTGAAACAGACTCGATCCTGTAGGCTGTGACCATGAGAAGGTCTAGTCTCTTTATCAGAGGAGCTTTGGAGTTCTGCAGGTAGAGGAGTGGTGGGCCTGATTCACCTGGAACTTGACTCTGGTTGCAAGGTCGGGAATAGGAAGTCTTCAGCAAAAACAAGGGCAGGAATCTGTCTGCACTTGACGCTGGATTTAGGTGAGAGATGACAGTTGTGACTTGGATCAGTTAGTGGTTGTGTGGTGTAACTAGAGGGACTCGGTTTCTAGATTAATTTTGAAGGCCTAAGAAACAAATATCAGCGTCCAGGTCTGGACATGCTTGGTGGCACTGCCGAGTCTCCTTCTAACGTGGCCGTGGCCCTGAAGGGAGGGCACCTTCGGAGGAGAAAAACACAGTTGAAGCCTGCATGAAGCCTCCTCACCTGCCTCCCTTAAGAACTGCAAGTTCTAAACTTGAATAAGGTGATTCAAGTGTTTGCCCTAAGTGTCTGAGAAAGACAATAAAAACCCCGCCCCAGGCCTGAAGTTCTTTTATACATTTTTTTAAACAAAAATTTTAACACATAATCAAAGACCACTAGATTCATGAGATGTTAAGGCCTTATGAATAAAGGCCGATCTCTACACATTCAAGGCAAACCTGGTCTACATAGCAAGTTCCCGATCAGCCAAGGACCACATACCAAGATAGCCTATCTCTATAAACCAGCCAACTACCCAAACAACAACCCCATGAGTGATAACAAGTGCAGCTCGGGATTCTCAGGCACCGGCCATAATGCCATCATTCTTGTGGTCTAGAACATAAAACTCGATGTCTGAAAATTCTATGGAAGTAACACAGCATCCTGGCCAACAATTGAGGACATACTGAGGCTTAGGGAGGAGTGTCACCAAAGGGTCCTTTGACGGTGTGGAGAAAAGTATAGTAACCTCCTGGGACACCGAGAAGTGAAGCCATGAGGCTAGCAATATTGGCGTGTTCTTCTTTCCCTTGGAGGGACAGAGGGAGGAGATGTTGAACGGACACAGAATGTCACCTCTTGAGAACAGAGATAGCCACTGAGGGACAGACCTAGCCAGGCTGGGTGAGCGCTCAGTGGAGAACTTGGGACTGCATGCTCAAACTTCACTGTCCTCCTCTTTCCCGTCTCCTGTAAATGCTCCCCACAGTCTGACTTCAACCAATGCAATATCAAAGGGGGGCATTGCGAAACCCACCTCCCCAAAACACGGGGAACGTGGAGAGGCAGAACTGCCTGGAAGCCATATACAGCCAGCACTGAACACAGAAGAGTTGAGAAAGAACCAAAGCGAATTCCAGAACTAGAAAACACAAAGATGAGAACGGGTAACTCGGGCTGGGAAGATGGCTCAGTTAGCACAGTGCTTGCTTTGCAAACTCACACACGTGAGTCTCAGCCCAAGAACCCTGGCTTGCTGTCTAGCTACTTGGCGAGGTCTAATCCAGGGAGAGACCTTATTTTAAAAAAAGAAAATGGCCCTTGACGAATGATACCCCAAAGCTGTTCTCTGGCTTTCCACATGCATATGCAAGCATGTGTGTGTGCATCTACACACACACACACACACACACACACACACACACACAGATTGCCAACCCACAGGTTCAGTAAATTCAATCAATGTCAGTCCACACTTGTGGTTGTTATAGCAACCAAAACTGCAGCTAGGGGTGAGGACAACAAACAGCTGCAATATAATGGAGTTGCTGTCTGTTAAGATGGGGAGACCTAACTTGTGACAAACCTGGGAAATCTGGAAAGTTGCCTGCCTGACTTCTATAATCTTTTATATCTGAACCCAAACTCTGAAACTCTTAAGGAGCTTTATAAGAACCCACATGACTGCCTCCAGCCTATTGCCCATCTCATACAGACTTGACTCCCTGCCTCTTCTGCTTAGAGACTAAGAAACCTGTTTGGCTTCTGTCTGCAGCACCATCTCCACACTAACCACCAGGCAGGCATTGGAAGTTGCCAGAGAGGGGTGTGCTCCCTCTACCCTTTTGCTTTGCATGATGAGAATTTCCCTTTAGTATTCCCAGACTCCCCGTAACTCCCATCAGGGCTGAAGGGTGGATTTTGACTGCTGAGTTAGGGGTGGTGTCTTAGTTCCTTTTCTATTGCTCTGGCAAAACACCCTGACCAAAGCAGCTTATAAAAGGAAGTGTTTAATTGGGCTATGGTTTCAGAGGGTGAGAGTCCATGATAGTGGGGCAAAGGCATAGTGGCAGGAGTAT
>NW_026067891.1:1326639-1355614 GCF_014885135.2 Alexandromys fortis
GGCTTTGTTTTGTTTGTTTGTGACAGAGTCTCCCTATACAGTCTTGCCTGGCTTGAACTCAATATGTAGATCAAGCTGGCCTTAAACTCAGAGAGATCCACTTGCTCTGTGTCTCTAGAGCTGAGATAAAGGCGTGTCCCACCACACCAGGTCTGAGAGTTCACATCCAGATCCACAAGCAGGAGGCAGAAAAAGTGGGATTGTTTCAAGCCTTTTGAAGTTTCAAAACCTAACCCCAGTGGCACACCTCCTCCAGCAAAGTCACACCTCCTAATTCTTCCCAAATAGTTTCACCAAGGACCAAGTTCAAATATGAACATTTGGGGCTATTTCCACTCAGACTGCCTCATTCCACTCCCTGGTCCCCCAGAGGCACATGGAAATATCATAGCACAACTCTGATATTTAGTCCAACTTCAAGTCCCCAAAGTCGTTCACAGTCTCAACACTGTTTCAAAGCAAATCACATGCTTCCAACATATAGTGATGGAATATACATTACTATTCTGACAAAGGAGGGATGGGATATAGTGAGGAAATGCTGGGCCAAAGCAAGATTAAAACACAGCAGAGCTAAACGCAAACTCTCTAGCTCCATGTCTGCTATCAAAGGGTTTAGATGGCTCCACCTTTCTGGTTTTGTGGTCTGCAACATACTTCTTTCTCTTGGCCCTGGTACCACTCACTGTTGTATGCAGCCCCCCTAGAGTGAAGTCAGAACACAGGTAGGAAGAAGAATGCCCTGTGTTTGGGTGTCTCAAATTCTAAAGTCAAATATAGCAAGCAATCCTGATTTAACATGCTTCCAGGCCCCTAATTGCCTATAAAAAGTTTTTTTTTTTTTTAAATGTATCACAGCATTCTTCGGGCTTGGGTTTTGGTTCCAGCGACCAAGAAGGCAGGGATCATGGGGAAATACGGATCCCACTATGGTCCCTCCCACTAGAAAACCGGTGAAGAAAACTGGAATCAATCAGCATGCCAAATACACCTGCTCCTTCTGTGGCAAGACCAAGATGAAGAATCAAGCCGTCGGCATCTGGCACTGTGGGTCCTCTGTGGAAGCAGTAGTTGGCGAGGGCCTGGACCTACAACACCATTTCCGCAGTCACAGTGAAGTCTGCCACCAGAAGACCAAAGGAACTGAAAGAACAGTAGAAACAGGACCTTTGAGACTTGCCATAAATGGGGTGATCTACATGACAAAAAATTTCATCATGGCTCTCTGAATAACCAACCGCACAAGGAATGAGCAAGCACCTTAGACTGGCTAGAGGCCTTAAATGAAGTGAGAAAAAATAGCCACATTTCCAGAGACCTTTTTTTCCTGAGATCTAATTCCTTCAAGTCCTTGCTGAGTTCAACAAAGGGCTATTGTATTTTAATCTCTCTTCATCCAGATCAGGTTGAACCAACCGCTCCTATGGAACATGAACTAGTGTCTTATTACAGAAAACAAACCCAACCCAAATATTGCTGCCTAAAAGAACGAGCAGTGATGTTTCTGGCAGCGATGGGTAGAAGAGAGCATGCGGGGTCAGGGAAACTTCTCCCTTAAGGACAGTCTTTTGTATGGACTGATTGTTCAGCAATCACCTCCTGAGTGTGTGTTTCTTGATTGCTTAAATACTTGGTATCATAAAGTTTCTAGGGGTCGGGATTTAGGAGCAGTTTAGTTGGGAAATTCTGGCTCAGGGACACCCCTGGCGCTGGAGCTCAAGTGTGGGCCAGGCTGCAGCTTTGAGGCACGACATGGGCTAAGCAGGCTTCCTAGAAGGTGTCCTCATCTGGCTGTGGCAGGAGGCCTCAGGCCTGCGTGCAGTGTGGACTGCTCTAAGGGAATGATGCCTGAGCCTCCTTAGGGACTGGCACTGGGGCTTCCCCCAGAGAAGTGATTCAAGAGAGTCTTGACGAAGACGTGATGCCTCTTGGAGCCTGGCCTCAGGAATCACACCTTCTGCAATATCCTGTCGAGTTACATAAGCCGGACCTATTCACTGTGGAAGGAGACTATCGTCTAAGGGCCCGGGGCTGTTGCCGGATGAAGACCATTGGAGGCTGACCTCCACAAGATACCACAAGATCCATAGTTCCCAAAACTCAACTGTTACTAGTTGCTGCCATGTTGAAAGAGGTCCAGAGCATTCCCACATATTGTGACACAGGTCTGATTTACTTCCTTTAATCCACCTCTCACTGTCTCCTGGGTGGACTGACACATGGGATTGACAACCCACTTTGCTTCCAAACCTCAGAGGTCTCCACAGAGGTTATTGGTGACATGGTCACTCCACTCCCATCCTTTCTGTCCTATGGAAAGACCCTGTGACTGCTCTGCCCTAGACATGTGCCTCTCTACCCACATAGAAACACTGGCTGGATGGTGGGACAGAGTGGTGGCCATTCAAGCTCCTTCAGGAAGCTTCCACCCAATTTGGGGTGTGGGTACTAGCTAGTTAATCCAATCATGAGTTGTGCCAAGTTCTCCCAAGGAAAATCATGGGATGTTAGATAATCATGGACTGGCCTCCTCTCTGTGCAGTATTTGAACAGTCAAGTAATTTAGGCAGGGCAGCAGTATTACCATTAAGTTCCATTGTAAGTGTTCAGCAAGCCAAAATAGTAGATCCAATAAGACAGCCGCTTATTTCTATCTTGTAGAATACCATGGAATTACTGAGTGACAAGAACTGGGTTCTTTCTGTCTTATTGCTTTGTTCTGTAGTTTCTATTTCATGGTCCAACATTCTAGGCAGCTATCTGGATAAAGGGACACAGAGCATGCACCAATTATTCCTTTCTTTCTTTCTTTTTTGTTTTTTCAAAATAGGTTTTTCTGTGCAACAGTCCTGGCTGACCTGAAACTTGCTCTGTAAGTCAGGCTGGCCTCAAACTCAGAGACCCACCTACCTCTGCCTCCAGAGTGCTGGGATTAAAGGTGTGTGTCACTACAGCTCAGCTGCACCCACTCTTCTTAAAGCCATATTACCCCTCCCACACACATTTCAATAACCCAGTCACATAGCTGCAAGGGAAGCTATAACTTGCAAGTTTCTTTGTATCCATCAAAAGTTGAGAGCTTTCTCTCTGGGTAGAAAATATCAACACCAGTCAATCCTATCTTTATTTACTCCCCTGGGCATTTGTTGTCCTTGGTCACGCCAAAGTGCACAACTGAGATGCTTTAGGAGGTCTGGGCTAAGGAGGAGGAAGGTCACTGAGATGCCCAGGTAGTTAGTCTCTGGACCATCTTCTGAAAAGAGAAGACATGAGATCAATGCATACAACAGGCAACTTCTGTCTTGGGGGTTATCTGCCCCCAGAGGTTACTGACTACCCCTTGATTCTTTGTGCTGCTCCCGGGTTCTGGGCCAGGCTGAGATGGTCTCATTTCCCAGAAGCGCACAGGGCACTTGTGGAGTGAATGAATGGCTGGGAGTGGAATATGGGTTGTCAGAAGAAGGAGCTGGAGAACCACGGCTTCCGCATTTCCAACCTTGGCTTTTACTGCCCATTTATCCTTCAGGAAATTAAGCAGCTGTTTCCATCTGGCTTTAACATCAGGAAACTGCCCACAGGTCCTGCTTTTTTAACTTGGGCCCTGCTTTCCTCCCTGAATTGCTGTTGTCTTAGGTCACCACAACTTTGAAGATGGGCATTAGCAACAGAACCCGGGGAAGTTCATTGGTCAGATTTCCCCTACATCAGTGTTTTAGTTTGCTTTTTCTTTGCCGTGGCAAACTCCAAACAAAGCAACTTGGGAGCAGAGGGTTTATTTGGCATACACATGTATACCCCAGTCCTTCCCTAAGGGAAGGCAGGGCAGTAACTGAAGACAGGAACCATGAAGCAGAAACTGAAGCAGGGACCTGGAAGGAAGGCTGTTGCCTCGAGCTCCCGGCTCCCATTCACCTGGCTTTCTTATCCAAGGCTTACCTGTCTAGGAATGGTGCCACCCATAAAGGGTTGGGCCTCCCTACATCAATTAGGAACCAAGAAAACATCACAGACATGCCCACAGGCGGAGGTGATGGATGCAATTCTTCAACTGAGATTCCCTCTTCCCAGATATGTCGAGTTGACAACTAAGATCAGCCAATCACAGCAGGCTTGGAGTTCTGCTCCCTTCTCCTCCGGCCCTGCAAGCTGAGGGAGCTGATCTCTGCCATTTCTAACGGTGCAAACCCAGCCAGAGCCTCTGGATAACCCTGCACAGACTTGACTTCGGTGGGTAGATGCTCAAATACTGCTTGGCACCAACCCCACACGGAAGATGATGAAAGCAGATAGTTAAACCCAATTCTAACAGGTGGAGAAGCTCTCACTAGAAGCCAGGCTGTTCACTAAATCAGGATCCCAACGTTTCCTTTGATACCTAGGAAGACCAGGGTATATGGAGATGGAGAAAAGGGTAGTGGCTGGTCAGGCAAAGGATGCCCAGTGGACTTTCCCAGGAGTATTTTGCACACCCCTCAGTTTTAAGCCCTCACCCACAGCTAGCGCCCCTCAAGGACCCTAACTTGTAGCGTTCTCTCTGATCTTCACAAAGCAATGGCTTTGTTTTACAAATACAAAAACCACTGCTAGAGGCAGAGGGATTTGCCCTGAGGCCCCACAAAGACTAGGAAAGAAGATCTGAAGCCAAAAGGAACCAAAACATGAGTACGGGAGAATTGGGTTTAGGCCCCAACCCACTCCCCAGCCCGCCCCAGCCCGCCGGTCCTTGGGCCCCTTTAACCGGGCGGCGGAAGGGGCGGCCGGGGGAGGCGGCGGCGCCCAATGGGCTGCGCGGAGCGTCACTTCCCGGCGGCGGGAGGCGAGTGGCGAGTGTCGGGCCGGCTGGCGGGGGCGGGGCAGCCAAGGAGGCGTTGGCAGCGGGCTAGGACCCACGCGGCGCTGCGGCCCGCCTGGCCTGCAACGCTCCCACCGGCTCGGCGGCACGATGCCCTTTGACTTCAGGAGGTGAGTGAGGCACAGTCCCCAGGCCCTCTCTGCAGTCGGCGACAATTCCCGCTGCGTGCAAACGCGACCCCGGTGCACGCCTCGGCAGGCCTGGGGGACCGCGGCCTTCTCCTGGGCTTGGAGCCCTATACCCCCCCCTCCCCCGTGCAGCTCGGGCAAGCCCACGCATTCTCTTTGAGCAGCGCGGGGTCTCCAGCTTGCATTCCCCTCCCCCAACCTGGACCCCAGATTTCCTCCCAACTCCCAAATAAAAGCAACTTCATCCTCAAGCTCTCTCCCCCAGCCCTCCCTAATGGACCCCACCTAGGGTGACAGGTGGGGCAGGGCGCCTGGTCTTGCCCCGTTGGATCTCCCGGGTGCAGCCCCATCCAGTCTGGCAGCAGCTGTGAGTAGCTTGGTTCTTCAGAGCCCCAGAATGCCCTGCCCTCCAGATACGGAAAACTGTCCCCCCAGCCCTGGCTGGGAACAGTGTGCGAAGAGGAGGCAGCTGGGGTTCTGGGGCCCTGCAAAAGGGCCAGGCATTCTGCAGGCCCTACAGTATGTGCCTTTGTAGGGTCCTCTGCCTCCTGGAATGCTATTGTACGGGGCCAGGCCTCCTGGAAGCCTGCCTGGGAAGGGCCTCCCCACCAGACATTCCCTTGAGATAAGAAGCACCGAGATACCCCGGGCTGGTGGGATGCTTTGATGGAACGGGATTCTGGCTCTTGCCCCTCCACCCAGCTGTTTTGTATGTTGTAGATGTTGGAAGCAAAGGCTTAGAGTGCAGCCCCTCGCTACTCAGATGGCTGGCCACAGCAGGTGTCCGGGTACGCTCAAAATATATCGGTTTCACCTCTTGCAAACTGGTACTAAAAATAAGGTCCCCACCTGGAAGGACCGGGATTATGGGGCACCCCTTACCCAGTCTGCAGGCTGGAACTCAGAAATAGGACATCCACGAATGAACGAGTGTTCTCCAGAGCTAGAAAACGGTTATTCCTCCATCTGTCACAGTATCCCTCCTCCCCTCTTACTGGTGTGCATGAAGACAGAACAGAGTGACAGTCAGCCTAGAAAATGCCCAAGTTTGCTGTCACACCATAGTACATGGACAACCTGGGATCTAGGTCTTGAGAGGACATTGACCTCAGACTGCTTGTCTAGCTGACGTGGTTTTTAGCCCATCCTGGGCACTGGTACCATCTGGCAAACCAGTTTCCTGCTCCTTTGAGGCAGCCCTGGGGTTACCTGGGCTCAGAAAAATGCTTCCAGACACGTCAGCTTTGGGTTTGGAGAGCCCTGCTGCAGCATTCAGGAGCAGTCCCAATACCATAGTGTGTCCCTTTAGAAAGAAGGGCATGGGACGGACACACCCAGGTCCCCCAAACCTCCCTTCAAGAGCTGACTCTAAAGGTTCCCAACCCTCCTCTGTCTCCACATAGTTCATTACATTCTAGGGATTTTGAGTTTGGTGACGAAATCCCGGCCCTTGTCTCTTGATTCTTTTCAACTTTCTCAACCCCTGCCTGTGTGCTAGAAGGGCAGACCTGGGTTCCAGTTGGAAGTTTGGGGGAAAGGTGAGATGAAAAAGCAAACAAACAAACAAAAAACCTGGAGCCAGCTACCTCTTGCTCTTGTCTTGGCTGCTTTGCCTGTCTCCAGCCAGGTGACATTAAAGCATTGATGTTTAAAGAGTACACAGCCCAGCTCTGAGCTTCTACTGCCCTGGGGATTTCTGGACATGCCACCATTGTCATGGAGTCCCCACCAATGTGGACTTAAAGTTCTTGCTTGCTTGGGTTGCCCACAGTATGAACACCTCGTGCAGGGCAAGCCGTGTGCCCAGCAAATGTGCCCTCTTCACATTTTGACACAACAGTGCTCCAGGACTCGCTCTGAGGAAGGCTCCCCATTCTACAGACCTCGCCACCTCTAGGGCCATCATCGGTTTGCTGAGTGTCATCCCTGTGTTTAGCCCCCTGCCACTTGTCCTACCATTGGGAGATGGGTGACACATGGCACAGCCTTTGTAGCACTCCCAGAAGAGAGAGAGAGTGAGTGAGTGTGTATGTGATATAGGCTCCAGGAGCACCCGCTGTACAAGCAACTTGACATCCATCCCCTTTTAAGACAGGGTTTCTCTGTGTTATAGCCCTTGCTGTCCTGGAATTAGCATTTGTAGACCAGACTGGCCTCGAACTCACAGTGATCCTCCCACCTCTGCCTCCTTGGTGCTGGGATTAAATGAATCTTCCTTTTAAAGCACAGGGAGACTCCTCTGGCAGAAGTGTTTCGCACGTATACAGATAAAGCTGGAACTGGAGTTTGGGCTGTTAGCTGAAGCTTTAGCTCTGGGACACTACAGGAATCTTGGAGGCCCACCACCTGGTCAGATCTTTTCGTAGCAGAGAACCCAGAGGGCCATGGAGTGGTTAGAATACAGCCTTCACTTGCCAGTTCAAAACCAAGGGGAAACCAGCGCCTTAGCTCGGGTGTGTTTTCCTGTCCACGAAATGGGTATGGTCAGCATCCATACATGAGTGTGGGTGTGGGGCACAGCACGCACCAGGAAGTTCTGGCTTCTGCCTGCCATTATGATCGTGCCCTTTCCCTGGAGCACCTGTTCTCTCCCATCACTCTGGAGTTAGTGAATTAGTATGCAGTATCCCCTTCAGCAGGATCCTATCTCCTGAGGGCAAGGATGGATGTCCAGTTTACACATGATGGTGTCTGCAGCGTCTAGAATGGTGCCCGGCTGGAGATGCCCCTGGGCATGACCCACCTCCAGTTTGTCTAGAGTGCAGTAGGTAATAGTGTGATGTGGATGCCAGCTGCTGGTGGAGCATCCTGCATCCTTGTTTCCTGTCTTTGGTGCTTAGGGTGGAATCCAGGGCCTTGTGTACGCTAAGCAAGCTCTCCACCACTGAACGGTATCCCAAGGCCCTCTCTCTTCATCCTTGAATGGGCCCTTTTGTGAGTTTTAGGGGTTAAGGGAGGAGGCTGAAGGCAGTGGGGAGGGACTGTGGGCATTAAATGATTACTGTGTTTGCTTTGCTCCTGTTAAGCTTTTTACTGATACTGATCATTGAACTCACAGAACTGGCTTTGTGACCTAGGTCCGTGGGTGTTGTCGCTAGTTCCGGCTGGCTAGTGGCACTTGCTGCTTGCCTCTCCAGAGCTCCTCTTTCAGGGAAGAGATGCCATGGGCAGCTCTCACACGGTGGCCAGGTTGAAACTCCATGATCTAAGGGTGCTGCTCCCATCCCATGGTTATCTATGCGCTCACTTCTGGAGGGGTGGACGTGTGTTCTGCCTCACTTGCGGGGCAAGAGAGATGTCCTGCAGTGCAGAGCCCAGATATCGGATTCTGATTCGTGGGGTCCGGTATAGAACAAAAGTTCAGCTCTATTGAGAAAGGACAGGGAGTTTCAGGATGGGGACCCCTCTGAACCTTGTGACCCTGTGTGACAACGCAAGTCATTTGCCTGTGGTGACTTGGTTTGGCCTCCATCACAGCTTACTCTGGCTTTCCAAAGGTCTCCCTTAGGGCACTCTTGAGTGGACCTTGCAACGTTTTTCTTTGATCCCCTGCCCCTCTTTCTTGTTTACAGTGCTGGGAGTGGACGCCAGGGCCTTGCACGTGCTAGGCAAGTGTTCCACCACTGAGCCACACCCCCAGCATGGCCCTCTTGAAGTTGGCTTGAGTTTTTCAGCATCCCACTTTCAGCCCCCAAATGAGTGCCGTTGATCTGAGAATCAAGCCTGCTTTCCTTGGTACCTGACATGGCTTTCCCAGCGGGCCCCCGCACAAAACTGAAGTCCCTTACTCCCTTACTCCCTAACAGGCTAAGCCCAGCCACCCCTGATGCTCTGAGGAAAGAGTTAACTACCAACCTAGGAAGCAATAAGAATGCCTCCGTGTCTGCCCCCACATCCCAGAAAGAACTAGAGACTAGCAGGAACACATACTTCCCAGCACGTTTATAATGGAAATTCAGACTAGAGGTAGAATGGCCTGCAAAAGCCAGGCGTTCGAGTTTGTTGAGCGTGTACTAGTGTCGAGCACTGTTGGAGTCCCACGGGCATGACTCAGTGAAAATCCTGCCCAACACACATAGGCAAGGCAGGTCCTGAAGACTTTCCCGGTCATCCCATCACAGTGAGCCCGCCGAGAGCCGAGGTCCTGAACAGATTACAGAAGCTGCCCCCACACAACTGTGTGTGTCTGGAGCTCCTGTGTCCTGTGGGCTGGAAGTGTGTTCTTTCCTGGTCCCTGAATTCAGAGAGAAGCAAATCCTCCTCTGATTGGCTGCGTCTCCTTCCTCCTCACGAACCCCGACCCAGCAGCGCCCATCTTGAGACACTCATATCCTCCCCTTTCTTCCCCCTTTCCTCTTGCACTCTTTCCAACACCCGATTCCAGAAGCTTCTATAATCAATCTTGCTAAAGTCCCCACACTGTTGACATCTGGAAATGTTGGGCTAGTAGCTATCTATGTTCACATGCTCGCCTGGAAAAGTCTCTCCACCCAGGCCATCTGTGAGGAAGGCGTTCTGACTAAGGCTTGCCCTGCACCTCTAAATCAGTAAGCCAGGACCCTGGTTAACCATGGGCATTGCTTGAAATCAGAACAGAGCCAGCTGTGCGTCTGTGCAAACAGGAGCTAAGAAGGATTGCTCAAAGTTAGAAGAGCCACGGGTAAGGGGGCTAGAGCCCTCAGGGGAGCAGGGATTGGTGGAGCCCTGGGGGCCAACACTGGGGAGAAGAGTTCTGGTCCTACTACATGACCTAAATAGTCTGTTTTTCTATTTCTACAGTGGCCAATAAAGAGAGTCAGTTTCAGAGTAGGTCTCCCCAGCCCCCACCACCCCGCTGGACATGAAACACAGGGCTAGCTGATGTTCTTCCACTGAGCCATTCTGCCTCCCCTTTTATTTTGAGATAGGACCTGTTAAGTTACCCACACTGACCTGGAATTTGAGATCCTCCTGCCTCAGCTCCTCAGGTAGTGGTTTGCAGATGTGTGTCACCTGTCCTTTCTGTTATGCTCTCCAAAGACCAACAGCATCACGGGAAGCTTGGGGGGGGGGGGTGGTACACAGGATCTCTGTGCCAACCCGACTCTGAGCCTGTGCTTTGACGAGTCCTTTGGTGATTAGAGCCACGTTGAGGTCTACAGACAGCCCTCCCCCGCCCCCACGCCACTGACTGGACCCCACAGTTCTTCCAGCCTGTGCTCTCCCTCTAACACTTGGCCACCATACGAAAGCCTCCGTGAAATCCTGCGTGGAATTAAGCAGGGTCCTGGTTCAGCCTTGTTTGTGCCAGACGTCTAGTCTAAGGAGCCCGTTGTTGAGTGCCTGGCACTGCTTCTCAGAATATAGTTTGGGCAGCACAGCCCTAATTGATCCTTTAAGGAGGGGGTAATTAGCCTAATCATCTGTTGTCGACTTGTGCTTGTAGGTCTATTAACCTAATTGCATTGGTTATATATGTGGGGAAAGTACAGGAGAGGCAGCCCTCCGGCACGCCTGTGTATCCGTTCTGAAAAATTCATGGCCCCTGGCGAAAGCAGGAGAGAGCAGGGTCATGGAAGCAGATCTACAAAAGGCACCTTGCCCGCAGAACCTCAGTATCACAGCCATGGAGATGGGCCACCAGAAATTCTGGGTCTCAAAGAGGGTGTCTCAAGGAGCCCCTAGCACTAGGCTCCTTCTGATGGCACAAACTCCCTGTCCAGGAACACCAGCCACCCTCCAGGAACCTGCCTGAAGCACGGCTGGACAGGAAGCAAGGACTGACTGCAATGGACCCAATGTGCTGTGTTCTTCATCCAGATAGTGGGAACCCTGCCCAAGATGAGAGACCTGGCAGTGGCTAAACTTAATCATTAAGTGAACTCAGCAGGCCTGGTGTGTATGTGTGCATAATAATGTGTTTCTATTTGGAATGCCACATAACCCGATTTTAACAATGCACAAAGGACCTTAATATCCAGCTCTCAGAGAACAGACAAGTGGTCAGAGGGGACCGGAGGAGTCCACCATCAGCCCTGAGAACTGAAAACTGAAACCAGCTGCATCTGGCTACCACACCTGGCAGCTGTGTCTGCTGCTGGCATCCCAGCAGCTCCTGCAGCCTCCCATCTTGCTCCCATTTGAGGCTGGGTCTTCACTTTTTTTGGGGGGAAGGGGAAGAGGATATAATGCTGATGCTTCTTTGGCACTGAGCCAGGCCCATCACTGACAGCCGTGCTGGTCCGGTAAGACGGATGCAGCCACAAGTACTTTATTGCCAGTGTTTTATTCATTTTTACTTACCACACAATAAAATTGACTTTTTTTTTTTTTGGTGTCCTTATAATGAAATTTGAGGCCTGCTTATGAAGTCATGACCACCAGCTGGATACAGAGCAGGCCCCAGCACTCTCGCAGACCCCCAGGCTGTCACTTTATTGTCATTGGTATTAATTTGAGTTTCGAAGTGCAGGAAAGAATACTCCTGAGAAACTCGACTTCACAGTACAGCACTATTAGCTGTGGGCTCCGTGTCTGCAGCAGGTCTATAGAAGATCCTCATCTTGAGTAACTGAAACTGACCACTGGGCAGCTCTTCCTCCCTCCATCCCTTCCCTAGTCCCTGGCAGCTACCACTCTCTGCTTTCTCTGGCTTGCCTATTTTTGAGAGTTCATAGAGAGGCGCCCTTCTATATTTGTCCGGCAGCTGAGTTTCGTCACTTACCATTGTCCTCTACGTTCATCTGCCTCATCACAAATGACAGGTATCCTCCTTTTTAAGGCTGTGTAGTATTGCGCCGTGTACTCAGACACCTCTCTATCCGCTCATCTTTGGATGGATGTTGAGGTTGTTCCCACAGCCTGGCTGTTGCGCTTAATCCTCAGTGAATAGGGCTGCGCAGACATCTCTTTGATTTCAATTTGTGGAGAGCGATAAATGCCAAGTAATGGGATTGCTGGGTAGGTGGTTCTGATAACAGTAATACCATTTTACAGTCTCAGCAACTTCCTGAATCCCAGGCTCCACGCCCTCACCAGCACTTAGTGTCTTTTGTTTTTGGATAATGTCATGTAAGATGTGCAGTGAGCCTTCAGGTGGCCGTGTCCCTGGTGACTGGTCATGTGGGGTGTCTTTTCATACCTGCTGGCCACTTGTTTGCCTTGTAACGTCTGTCTACTTGGACCTTTGACTTGGGGTGGCATATGCCTCAGCTGTTGAGTTGAAGGATTTTCTGTATGTTTTGGCTATTATTTCCTTCCCACCTTCGCCCCCGTCAGATCTTTGGTTTGAGAATATTTTCTCCCATCTAGGTTCCTTTTCCTCTCCAGGAACTACTTCCTCTACTGATCCCATTTTAGAATAGGAATTCGGGACCCAGGGCTGGGAAGTAACTAGCCAGGCACACAGCCGCTGAGTTGTGTGTGCAAGACTGGAATTCTAGAGGCTGGCACCTCACTGCAAGGACATCCTTCATCTCAGACACCTGAGCTTATTGATTTTCATCAATCCTGGCAAGGACTTGTCTCCCCTCACCTTCCCACCAGAAGCCACTAGTGCACAGGAGTTAGTCAGAATGTCCCCTGAGAGCTTTTGGAGTCTCAGTGTTTCTTGGCCCTCTTTGATGCTTTGCTGGATCCCAGAGTCCATTCATGGTAGACAGTGTCTCCAGATCTTCCAGGAGTGTGACACATAGTTTGGACCAGGATCCTCTTCTCCATTGCAAATGCCCCAGAGGTTAACTGAGCACTGGCTCCCTGAGCTGCCCCAGGACCAGCCCTCCCCATGTGGCGAACCTCTCATGATCACTGTCTCTTCTCACCGCTGGGGACCCTGAACAAGGTACATCTTTTAGTTTGCCTTATTTGTATATTGGGGTTCTCCTTCATTGCAGGGATTTCGAGGAACACCGGCCCTGCAGCTTTTTAACCTCTATATAGTTATTGGAACTGGTAAACCACAATGGTGGGGCACATGGTGTGTGACCATAGGGAGGAAGGGTCCTAGCTCTGCAGGGCCAATGGTGCCCACTTGAGAACTCCCGGGACAGGTGGAATCTGGGCTGCCCTTTTCAGTAACCATCGTAAAGTCCTGAGAGGACACGTCTGTTACACTGAGATATCCAGAGAGCTGATTGTGGCTAGCTGGAGGGTGTGGTGTCCAGCAAGAAAAGTGGCCTCGGTGTGTCTCTGTGGCCTTCGGATCCCCTTGTCTTTTAAGAGCTTAACATTAGGTACAAATGATTGGCAATGGACTCCAGTTTTGTTTCTGTTAGCCATCATGATGGGCCAAACAAAGCAATGCACAGTCCTGTGTCACACACCCTGGCTGGCCAGTGTGACCAACGTGTGCTCACTGGATGGACAGGACTTGGAGCAGAGCCCCTGGGACTCTTGGCCTGTGGCCAGAGGGACAAGTCAGAGTTCTGTTCCCCTGGGCTGGCCAGGCTAAGGGCTTGTGCTAACACTTGAACTCTTCTCTGAGCCGCATTGGAGGGCATTTCCAGAGTTGGCCAGCTCTCTCCTGAGGAGTGTACCCTTCCTCCACTGCGAATACCAGCGGCTCCTGGGCATCACCCTCAGGCCTCCCTGGGGCTGTGTTGCTCTGGCACCAAGTGTACCTAGCAGGCAGCTTGCATCTAGGGCTAAGCCAAAGGCTTGCCATGGATCTCCTTGGTTCCCAGCCGGGGAGGAGCTGTATCCCTGCTGGCTTGAGAAAGGACAGCACTTGACGATGATGCCACAGTGGCAGGTGACGCAGCCGAGATTTTCATGCACGTCTATGACGTAAGAGCTCTTTCTCAACAGCATCATATTCTGGAGGGTGCGTTGTTATCACTTTATTTTCTTAGGGGCATCCCACAGAAACCCCAATGTTGGTTGTTATCTACTTAGTTGTGTTTATGGTTTGTTGCCATGGAAGCTGGGGGGTGGTGGTAGTGGTAGGCCAGTGGCGAAGCCTGGGTGACTGTTTCCTATCACTGTGGGCATCTTTGGGCAGGAAGTTACCATTGAGCCTGTGCTGAGGAGCAGTAGAGAGGGTGCAGGACTTCCTGTGTGGACCTGCAGAGCGCCTTCCAGAGGCTGGAACACTCAGGTGTATGTGGGGGGTGTTGTTCACTGGTCACTCGGGCGTGCTGTGTGCTGGGCGTTCTGGGAGCTAGGGTGCAGACAAGCCCCTGTCCTTGACCCCTTGGTTTTGGTTTTAGTTCTGCCATTTTTACTTCTCATTTTTAAAAGCTAAGTGAACTTTCAATGTTGGAGTAACTCTAGGTTTTTGAGAAGTTGTAGATAAGGCAGAGCTGCCCATTGTCCCAGCTGTGCACTCTGCCCGTTGTCACATAGCGTCATCCCAGCTCAGGAAGTGACGCTGGCATGTGCTTGCTAGAGCCAAACTGGTTCCATCAGCGTTCAACCTCCCGCGCAGGCGCCCATGTGTTCTTATGCTGCAACTTCAGTCTCTGCTGGCTGGGGCCTTTGCACAGGCCTTGTATGGCTGTCATGACCATGGCTGTCTTAAGGGCTCTCCAGGGCTTAAGGTACCTGATTGGTCTAATAAAAAGCTAAGTAGCCAATAGCCAGGTAGGAAAGGGAAGGGATAGGTGGGGCTGCCAGGCAGAGAGAGTAAATAGGAGAAATCTAGGCTTGAGAGAGAAATAATAGCAAGAGGAAGAGGAGAGACTGAGGGACCTGCCTGGAGCCAGAAGCCAGGCATCCTTCAGCCGGCCAGACACAGAGACAGCAAGACAGCAAGAAAAGGTTAAAAACTTCTGAGGCAAAAGCCAGATAAAGAGAAACAGGATAATTTAAGTTAAAAGAGCTAGCCAGAAATGTGCTTAAGCTAGGCGGAGCATTAAAAACCATTAAGAAGTCTCTGTGTCATAATTTGGGAGCTGGTTGGTGGCCCAAAGAAAGAGCCTAGTACATTTTGGCACCCCATGTTGGGCGCCAGATGAAAGTTTAAATATCAATACCACCCTGGATGCACCTAATCTCATCCGATCTCAGAAGCTAAGCAGGGTCAAGCCTGGTTAGTACTTGGATGGGAGACCTCCTCGGAATACTGGGTGCTATAGGCTTTGCCAAATGAAGTGTTTATTTAATTATTCTTTATTAATAAAAACTCAGGAGTCAGGTATCAGGGTCAGAACCCGAATGATCAGACAAACAGATGATAAGCAACCAGTGACCTCCTCTCTCTTGCTCCTTGCTCCAAAAGGGTCCCAGACCCTCTCTAAGCCCTCCCTACTACTTCTGGTGTCTCTACCCGTCCTCAGTCCTCCAAAACCTCTATTGTTAATTTTGGTCAGCTAGTAGCTAGCTCTGCCCTCTGTTTCAAAACAAATTTTACTGACACTCTCGAGGGTGTCAGAATGCAATCGGAATATCATACAACATCCCCATCCATACCCCTGTCTGTACCCCCACCTGTACTTCCTCAGCTCTTGAAGGGGCCACCACCTTGTAGCATCACCGTATGGGGACCTGGCTTCCTTTACGTGTCTCTTTGGAAGCAAGTTGCCTCTATGTCTAATCCATGGCCACAACAAGGAATAGCTATGACCTTGTGTAGCAAAAGCCTGCGTGCAATGTGCTATTATTATCGACCTGGGGTATTTATCTGGCCTCTCCCAAGTGTGTGTATGGCATTCTCTGCTTTGATTGGCTGACTTTCACCTTCCTAACTCCCGCCCGACCCTGACTCTGGTAACCACTCTTCTCTCTGTATGTCAGGTTCTCCTCCCCTCCCCAGCCCACATAGCAGAATGTCCTCCAGGTCCATTCAGGCACAAGGCAGTATCTCCTCTTTTTAAGGCTGAATAATAATATCCCATTAGTCCCAAGAGCCTCGTTTTCTATATCTCTCCATCGGGTGGCAGCTGCCCCAAGTTCTGGCTGTAATGACTAGGCTGCAGTGGGGGTGCAGGTAGCCCTTAGGGGTTTCATTTCTTTGGGGTTTACATCTAGAGGAGAGATTGCTGGGTCTAGGGTTGTTCTGTGTTTGATCCCTATTTTTCACGATGGCTCCACCAGTCTATATCCCCCAGCTGTGTGCATGCATTGTCTTTCTTCCACGCTCCGCCTCCCCTCCCACTTGTTACCTTTTGGGTTCAGCGGCAGCCTGAGACGGTACCAGAGAGTTTTGATTTGCATCTCCTTGACAGTTAATTGATGCCAAACACCTTTTCGTTATATGCTTGGCCGCCTTGCTCGGTTAATTGTGGTGGCTCACTTACAGTTCAGAGGTTTAGTCCATTATTATCATGTGGGATGTGATGGCGTGCAGGCAGATGTGGATGCTGTCCTGAGCTTGTTCTGTATCAGGATTGTGTGGTTCACCTCTCCGTTGGTGTGATGCCTCCCATCAGCTGCCAGGGCCAGGCCAGCCTCCCAGGCCAGGTGTGAAGCCCCAGGTGTGAAGCCCCCTTCCTCCTGTCCATCAGTTCTCACTTGCAGTTTCAGCTGGCTGAGACTTTCTTAAGGATGTTTATGTCATCGGCATTCATCTGCTCTCCTGTCGTCCCTTTGGCTTAGGTATTAGGGTGACATCAGCCTCGTAAAAGGTGTTAGGAAGGGCTCCTCCCAGCCTTCCTTTCTGGAAGAGTTCAAGTGTTAGCACTGATGATTTTTGCAGAGGCCGTAGACTTCAGCTGCGAAGTTGTCTGTCTCTGTGGGCTTTTTCTCCATTGGGGGGGGGTTAATTTGTTTGTTATTTATTTTCATTGGATTTCATTATCTTTTTTGCCCTGGATTCTTACAGGTCCTTACTGTAGCCAGGGTAGTGGGATTGTCTGAGCTTATTCTTGAGGATTAGAAGGTAATGCTAAGCTCCAAGTAGGGCATCATCTCCCCACCTCAAGTACCTCCTCCTCCAGGAAGCCCACCCCCCATTCTTTGGGGGAGGGCTGTGTTCCTTCCTTAACACTCTACAGCCTTGACAATAGTGGCCTCCCATCTCCTCAGCTCTGTGACATGTGCCACATCCACCTTGTCACTTCCACACTAGTGGGGTTCCAAAGCTGTGGCAGAATCAGGCTTGCGCTGTCCTCAGCGGGACCTGGCCTAGAGCCTTACACATAATAAGGTGATGGCCCCTGGGTGCTGAGCAGGCCATGGGGCAGTATAGGGCTAGCTGTCTACTTCAGACCACGGTGCCACTGCACCTCTCTCTGCTCTGTGACAGCAATGAAAGATGGACCTAATGATATCTCATGCCCGCTCCTGGACTGCCGTGAGGGTCAGGTGAGCACTCTGTAATGCCCTCAGCATGGGGCCTGGCCCCCTCATATCCTGTCCATTGCAGAGGAGGCACCCACACACCAGGCTGCTGGAGATGGGGGGAAGGGCGAGACCTCAGGGATGCCACCTTTGCATCCGTCCGCCAGCTTCTTTAAGAAAGGACCTAAGAAACTTGGTGTCCTCATAACATACAAGCTTATTTTCCCCTCATGTGAAGTCCCAGTGGAGTGGATGCTCCGCTTCTTTGGACACTCAGAGACCAGGTTCCCTTCCTCCAGGGTTTGTAGGAAACAGCCTTTGGGGTAGGCTAGGATGTGCCGCTGTCCAGCCTGCTCCCATGCTTGTGTGGAGCAGGTAGGGAGGTGTGGTTCGGCCATGCACCTAGAAAAGATGCTGTTGTCTCTGCTCCTGTGGCTCCAGCTAGTGTTGTCTGCCTCTCCCCTCTCCTGCCATCTTGGTCATTTGGGGCATATTCCTGAACATATGTGTTACCTGCAATATTTCTTTAAGTCCGCCAGTGTTTGAAATGATTCAAACATTTTCACGGAGTGGCGGTGTCCCACACCTTTAATCCTTGCACTCAGGTGGCAGAGGAAGGGGATCTCTGGGTTCAAGGCCAGCCTGGTCTACAGGGCGAGTTCCAGGACAGCCAGGACTACACAGAGAAAGCCTGTCTTGAACTACCCTCCCAAAAAGAAACTAACACTTTCACCGATGAAAGTTGACTTCATACATCATAAAAGCCAAGAAGCAGAATTAACTGTGTACACATGAACCCAGCTACGGCAGTGTTCATGTGCCTGCTGAATCTGCTCTGTTTAAAGGTTTCAGTGTCCTCCTCAGCCACTGGATCCATGCCAAGACGACCCCCGCTGCACACCTGAGCTGGCATAGTGCCAACCCCCCCCCCACTACTTTCCTATACATATGTGATAGCTTAATTTGTAAATTAGAGCCAAGGGCTGGAACTTAGACTAGGAAGATGATACTTGTGCTGTACTCTATTAGAAAGTGGACCTTCGAGACCTTTATTGAGTAAAACTAGGTTACCTGAGCCCAGGCCCTGTGGCTATTCCACGGTCAGTCTGATAACTCAGATACAACTGGAGTGTGGAATGCTTGGTTCCTCCCCAGCTCCCAGACCCCCTCCTCTGGGGTCTGTCTACCCCAAGTTAGAACATTACCAGCCCTGTCCATCAACATGGACACACATGCCTGACTCTGCCAACAATACTGCTGGTCTGCCAGAAGCATTGGAATTCCCACTATGTCCCTTCCTTCCTCCCTTCCTCCCTCCCTCCCTTCTTCCCTCCCTCACTCCCTCCCTCCCTCCTTCCCTCTCTTCCTCTGTGCTTCATTGGGGTTTCTGAGGAGCTAGGATAGCTGCTGTCCCTCTGGCTATTCTAGCTGCCAGGAGCGTGGGTGGAGCCACAGAGTGAGTGGGCGTTTTCCACGCAAGTCCTGAAAAAAGGAAGGAGCAGATGGTGCTAAGAGAGAGCTAACAGTGACGCGGCTAACTAGGCCTGTTCCCTAGAAGAGCTCTCACAGGCGGGTCCGTGGGCTCCTTTGGGTTGCCTGCCCTGCATGTGCCTTGCTCTTCCCTACCTCACCAGGCTCTGTGGGTCACTGCGCTGCTACTCTCCAGTTAACACCTGATGGCAGGCATAACCTGAGAACACAGCCATGTCCTCCCACTCATGGAGGGCCTGGCGCTGGGTCTGGACTCTGCACCCGCTAGCCCTGTTGGTGTAGAAGAGAAGGGGAGATGGAAGACAAACTGACAACCCCCATCCATAATAGAGCACTGAACCCTGAGGCCCCCACAGTGAGAGGGGACCTCCCTCCTCTGGGATTGATCTGGCACCATGTGGCTATACCCAAATGTTCCTGGCTTTCTCCTAAGAGTGTCCGCGCACAGGAAAGGACTCATGGTGGCCTGAGGAATGGGGAAGTTGGAGTTACTCGGGCCCCACAGTCTACCTTCAGTCTATACAGGCTCCCCTTGAGATACCCAGTATGTTCCCAGAATCTGGGTAAGGGAGGTCAGGAAAGAGAGGACCCCTCACTTCCCACCCTCACCCCAGCCTGAGAAGCGGACTTCCTTGTAACAGAAGGAAACAGAGGCTCAGAGAGGTAGAGAGCCTGGCCCAGAGCCACACAGCTGGTCAAGTCTTAGAGCCAAGTTCCCTTGCTTCCTAATGGGCTGACTTATGGAGGTGACAGAATCTAGAGGGAGTAGACACAGGCTGAGGTGAGCCAGGCAGAGCTCTAACATTCTGAAAGTAGGGAAATTCTGAAATGTAGTGGCTGGGGGTGGTCCAGGACTGAGACAGTAAGGCCTGCGGTTAATTCGGGGGCTCGGTTGCTGCAAGGGTCTCTGGAATGTCAGAACTGGCATTGGATGAAACCAAATGGATGGTATCATAATTGATGGTGTTGTGAGGAGCCTGGATGCCTGGGGCAGACTCTCTGGGTAAAAGTGTTTGGCTCTGTGACCCAAGGCAAGGTTCTAAAGCTCGCTGTGCCCCATTTTTCTCATTTGTCAAATGCACATCATAGGTCATTAATGTGTGGGCCGGATACATGGTAAGTGCTCTGCGTGTCAGCTGCTGTGATTTCACAGACTTACCCAGTACCCGCTCTGCTTCAGCGCTAAGAACTGAATCTAAGTCCTCAGGCATGCTGGGAGAGCCCATCCACAGGGCCATAAACCCAGCTGGAGACCAAAAGGGTGCCCCCGGCGGTTCCCAGTGCAAGTATCTGAAACTCCAAGTGGAGCCGAGTGTGACCGGGTGCACTTCCTGGTAGCCGAACCAGCTGAAGAGGAGTGGCAGAGGCATCCGGTTATCAACGCCATTTGATGGCTGGGAATGCGAACCTGGGGTTTGGGAGTTGATTTTTTGTGCCTCTCCTTTGAGATCTGTGCTTGGAAATGCAGCAGTGGGAAAGAAAAAGATGCAGAACAGGGGAGTGAGAGGAGATGGCTTCTGATGTTCTGAAACGTAGGCATGATGGCCTTGGTGGCCTGGCAGCCCTGGTGGCCCTAGGCACATGATTAGCCTGTAGGCCTGGGTATTTGTCGGCTGATATTAAATCAAAGAGGTGACGTAGTGTCTAGCATGGACGACTGAAGGGACAGTGAGAGCTGGACCAGGGTTGAGATGTGTGTCTCTCTATGGAAGGAGCGTGTGGCCTTGGGGGAGATGGTACAGGCTCCGGTGACTCCAGTGTCAGGAGCCACTCTGTCTTGATCCTTAGGCCCTTGGGGTCTAGGGAAGTGCTGGGGGCACTGAAGACTCGGAAGACTGTGGCAGAGCTGTGGAATGAGTGTGCCAGCCCTGTCTTGGCCTCACTGAGGATGGTGCCTTCCTCCTGGGCACAGTGGAGTGTTGATAAGACATGGGACTCACTCAGTCTTGATGTGGCCAACAGTCAGCATAAGGCTCTGGGTCACTATGGGTTCACCCAGTTATTTCTGTGTCTGGACCTGCATACAAGTTTCTATATGATGCTCTTGTCTTGTGGGTTCAGCTGTCCTTTTGGGATTTTCCCATTACCTTGTGATAATGGCCTAGAGAAGAGAGGTACATGGCTCAGTCTGAGGGAGGGGACCTCTAAGGGGAGCCACCAAATATCCTAGAAATACCTGTGTGCACATACGTGTGTACATACGTGTGTAGGACCGTGTACTTGTGCCCATCTGTGCCTCAGTGGTGTCACCTCTGAGGCTTCCCAGGGTGGGACATGGAGCCCGGGTTTCATGTCCTCTTCCACCAGGCGTGTCCAGTTGCTGTCACTCAGATAGGAATTACACGGAAATCGTGTAATGCGCAATGTGCCACAGTGCCAACTGTTACAGTAACTCGATTGGCCTCGGGGGTCTCCTCTTGCTTCAGAGAGCAGCATCAAGTCCTGGCTCAGCCCCCTTGCTGTGTGGGCTGACTTTGGATGTCCCCCTGTACTTCCAGGGTTCCGGAGATGAGGTGGAGAGCCAAAGGCATCTGCTTAGCTGTGTCTCATATAATGAGTTCCGGGTTAGCCTGGACTAGAGAATAAGAACCTGTCTCAGAAGAGCCAGAAGCAGTAGCTGGACGTGGTGGGGAAGGGTTGTAATCACAGCATTGGGGAAGGTTAGAGTTCAAGGTCATCCTAGGTTATATAGCAGGGTTCAGGCCAGCCTGGACTTCACTAGACACTGTCTCAACAACAACAATCCCTCCCTTGTAATAGCACCCCCATGGGCTCCAGGCCCCACATGGAGGGGTGGCACCGCACTCTACCAGGTATCTGGGTTTTAAGCAGCCAGTGAGAGCAACAAGCATGAACTCTGGATCCCCCAGGGCCTGGACCCCCAGCCCTGCTGTCTGCTGGGGCTTATTCCTTCACATCTCTGTCTTTAACTTCCTGACTCACCTCTCAGGGTGGCAATTCCGTGCCAGGCTCTTGTGTGTCTGGTGTGATAGAAGCATGCAGCCACTGATCATTGCCATGAGACCGTGTGGGACTTACCTAAAAAGCAGTTTAAGAAACAGTCACCAAAGCCCAGGAGCGTAGCTTCTAATGTTTTCCTGCCTCCTTTAAATGATCACTGCAGGCCCTGGGATCAGACTTGCTCGGTGCCCCATAAGGACACTTCCGAGGAGTCCCTCGACCAGTGGGCACTCAGCCACCAGGGCTCCTGAAATGAACCCTTTGCAAGTTGCCTGGGGCGTTCCCATAACGGACAAGGCCACTATGGGGCCGGCTGCTATGAGTGTTACAGGTCACTGTGTCACCCACCACCTCCCATAAAGTGCAGTTTCCCAGATCACTAGAGCACATCGTGAGTGGGAACAGAGGGCAGCAGGGGTGGGAGGAGTGCACTCACCTGCCTCTGACTGCCCTGGTTCCGGGGTGGCTGCATCTCCCATGCTTCTCCCCCATTCCCTACACTTCTGCACAGGTGACTTGACTGGACTAAAAATGCAGACTCAATCTACTAAGTCACCCCCAGCCCTAGCTAATCCTTGCTGGCCTGTTTGCTCATTCACACATGACACCAGCCTCCTGAGCACTACATGCCTCCGACCGGGCAGAGGACTGAATGTTAAGCTGATCTCCAAGGCCGTAGTGAGGCTTGTGAGGCTTGCTTTCCAACTGGGAATTCATGGCTTAAAGTTTTTTAACAAGAATGCCCAGAGAACTCTAGGGATGTTTGGCTTCAACTTTGTTCAGGATTCTAGAAGGTTCTCCCACAATCTTTATTCTGAGACCTTAATGATCAACAGACCTGGTTTGGTCTGGAGCAGGTGTTCCAGGCTGGTAGGGAGGCAAATATAGTTATGAATGGGTCAGTTCAGTAGATAAGCGATCCCCGGCCTGGCAAGGAGTGGGCCCTCCGTGCGTCACATAGCCAGGACCAGCTTTCTACGAGCAGTAGCTTCTCGGGGCGGGTGCCTGCACAGGCTCAGCTACAACGCCAACCCATCAGCTGGGCAGCAGTTGGCTCTGGCAGCAGCCAGTCTGTCTGCCAAGATCTCTCTTTGATTCACATTTTCCACATCAAGAGATGTTTTGAAAACCTTGACCTTCAATTCATCAAATGTTACTTATTAAATTGTAACTCGCATCCAGCCAATTAATGAAAAGACAATGGGCCGGTGACTCAGTGCGTGGCATCTTGGCAGGAGTGTGCCTGAGCACGCCAGCCTCAGAAGGCCTGGCCTAGTGATCTCCGGGTCCCAGGGCAGATGGCGTGCCACTGCCACGAGGGACTGGGCTTGAGAGTGTGACGAGGGTGGCAGGGAGGCTGGAGAAGCTAGGACAGGCTGAGCATTCAACGGGGCCCAAGCAGGTAGCCTGGAGCCCGCCTCACCAGAAGCAGAGCCCAGCTGGGAAGGTGAAGGAGAGTCAAGGCTGGTGAACACGTGCGTTTAATGGGCAGAGAAGCACGTGGTAGATGTATGAGGGGGATAGTGAGGTGGGGGATACCTAAATGAGTGGGAGTGGGAATTAGAAGGGGAAGGGGGAAGAGATGGCATTGTAGTGTCTGTACCCAGTGAGCTTCGGGAGAAGGAGAAGTGACAGTGAGGGATGTAAGGGACAGGTGAGGTGAACCTGCACGTGCTGTATCAGACAGTGGGAGCCATCGAAGGTTCTAGAACAGATGTCATCCTGAGGAAGGTAGGAAGGAGCAAATGCATGGAGACCCCCATAGGTGTGGAGGAAAGGAGCTGAAGGTCTGGTGGCATGGGTGAGCGCAGTTCCAAAATATGGCAGAGGGTGTGCTTGCCCTTTTGGGGTGACTGTTCCTCATGGAGACAGGGCAGAGATCTGAGACTGAATTCTAGCTCACCTCTGTGTCTTCACACCTCACTACACCCACTTACCCATGGGAAAAGCATTCTTCCTCGGGGCCGAGGGGAGAGTGAAGTGCTGTATAGATGAAATTCTAGAAGAGTACCAGGCTTGCAACAGCTCTAGATGCGTGTCGCAAAGGGCCAGAGAGCCACAGCAGGGGTGCTGCAGCTGGGAAGTTTAAACTTTATTTGAAAAGTCGTGTTGGGGCTCCAAGGCAGTGGACTTTAGGGTCACGTTGGCGTATGTTCATTCATGCACTGTTGACTCTTGCATTGGAGAGCAAGGGAACCTGTCGGGCCTTTAGTTTGCTCATTGTGTAAGGGATGGAGGCCAGTGCCTGCTTCCTGGAGCAGAGATTAAGAGGCTTGATGCTGGACAAGGCATTGGCAGTGGATTTAGTTGGTCAATCCTCAATCACGTTCTGGAGCGGTTCAGGTTGCTGCAGTGTCCATAGTCAATAGAAGCAGCAGTATTTCCTTTCCAGCCCTTTCAGGAAGATGCCTTCCTGTTCGCATCACTTCCTTGTAGAGACTCTGGTCGGAGACCCCTACCCCATGAATCTTGAACTCTTGGCCAGACTCATGCATAGCAGGGAATGGTCACAGCCTGGGCTCTACCCCTTCCTGACTGTGGGAAGTTGGGTAGGTTCCTCATTACTATGGAATTGGTTTCTCTTCTGTAACAATGGACTCACAATGATGTCCCTTGCCCCAAGCATTGTGTGAGGGCAAGACAGGACAGCACACACAACTGCTGTGTGCCCCTCTCCAGGACCAGAATAGGGGAAGAGGCCAGAAGTGTCTTGTCCCATTGCCTGGGCGGAACAGGACCCTGAAGAGTTGCAGATGCAGGGACTGGGTCTCCCAGGACCTCAGGATAGAGAGGACTGGAGGCATCTCAGCCCAGTAGTCCTGGGTCATGGTGTGTTACAGTGCCAACCAGCCCATAAGCAGGAGTGGCTGACCACGCTGGGCCAGCCGTGTGTGCACTGGTTGAAGTTTATCTTAGCCTTTTCAGCACGCTGTGAACTTGGTAGCAATAATTCCCACTACCCAAGAGTAGAAGCTTCTGCACGCTGGGTACTTGGGGCCAAAGCCCTGACCGGGGCGGGGGGGGGGCACCTTTGTGTCCCTGAAGCCCTTAAGATGGCAACTGTCCAGAGAGAAATTTGTAGGCGGCCCGGAAGCATACCCAGGGAGCCCTTCTGTGGTCCAATCTTCCCCTTCCAGCTTCCTAGGATCCAGGGGCTGGGGGCAGGGCATGGCCTACGTGGCTCTGAGTCGTCATTGCTGTCCTGTTTGCTCATCACACACCACACCAGACAATCCGGTTGTGGTGGGCACCGAGGCAGACCCTAAGTTCCCCTCTATGCCCTGCATCCCCTCCGTCCCCCTGCCAGGGTCACAGCAGGGGCTCTTCCCTGTAAATACCAGTCCGCTTACATGTGCATTTTTCCTCTATGATTTTCCTGTTTTGATGAGACACTGCCTTTGGCCACACAGGTTCCCTAGGGGCCTGCGGTCCTGAGGCCCAGCCCTAGCCACTCATTCAGGAATTCTGCTTCCTGGCGCCCCACACCCTGCACATTCCACTGGAGCTAGCGCCTCCTACTCTGTATGAATGGGGTCTGCTTCCCCCATTCCCACGGTTCCCATGGCCACTTCCTTATCACCCTCTCCAGCTGACTGAAAAGGCCACATTCCAGGGCAAAATTAGACTCACCCTCCCTTTCTGTTTTCCTCTAGACTCAGGCAGGAGGATTTGTTAGAGTCGTGGCCTGGCGCTGGAGCCCTCTTGCACAGAGACCTGACTTGCCATCTACCCAGTGTTCAGACATGTCCCCTGAATCTATCACTTGGTTTCTTGGATCATTTGAGGAATGCATGGAGCTCCTGCTGTGTGCCAGGCGTAGTCCCGGGCGCTGGGCTTTCACACAGTGGGGGCTCTAAGGTGTACCGTTTGTAGGGACCAGCAGCTGGCAGGGGAGGGGTAGCTGTTTTCATTTGCCCGGTGTTGTAGATTCAGCTGATTCCTGGATGCTCCTGGCTGCCTCTGAGGGGTCACTTGATGATGATTTTTCAAGGCAGCTGCTTGTTTGTACTGGGAATAGAACCCAGAGAGTCTGCATATATGTTATCCACTACATCTTCAGCAGGCAGAATGGGAGTCACTTTCCTTCTGCCTTTAAGCTGAGGCAGCACAGGGCCACGCTCTTCAAATGACCCAGGCTTCAGAATCGCAGGTCAGTTAAACCTCTTTTCAGAAGTTACCTAGTTCTGTTAGCACCACAAAAGTGAACTGAGACAGACTCGCACCTGACAAACCCAGTCTGGGAACATTCCAGAAACTAACCAAGTACCCTTCAACAGTAAAACAGGGAGACATCCTCAGTGGAAGGAACAGAGACACGGCTCCACACTATTGACTGCAACAGTCTGAGGGGCTGTCTTCAGAGACCCCCCCCCCCCGCCTTGGCTTAGGAAAACCCATGATTTCTAGCTCTATTATGAAGAATAATTTCGTGGTGAACCAACAGGAAGCAGAGTTGAGGTTTATAAAGTGAGATTTTAATGTAAGCTTTTGAAGAGAGGTTTTTAGGAAGGAAGCAAGACATTGGAGAGCCTGGGTGTGGGCTTCTCTGAGAGCCACATGCCCGTCTTGGTCTTTATAGTGGACAGGTATAAGATTTTGATGGGTTTAAAAGATATTGCTTTCAAAGTGTTGCTAAGAACCTAATTGAGATCTCTGAGTTCCCAAGGGCACCTGACAGGGTCATACTTGATACGGTGGGCCACAGGCAGGTAGGAGGCCTTCACTATAGGAACATTGTAGTCTTGTTTATGAGAGTCACAGAAGATGTCTGGGAGGGAATGAGGCCCTACCCAAGGGCATATACCTCAGTCCCTATGCCTGGTTCATTGCCAATTTAACAACATATCTGTAATTGGTCTGTCTATCATATTTGCAATCAATCTGTCACTTATTAGGCCTACCATCCATCCATTTATCCATCCATCCATCCACCCATCCACCCACCCACCTACTACCTACCTATCATCTATGATTTCTGGCTTCTCAGCTCCTTAAAGGGCTTCAGCGAGACTCCAGAGTGAGAGACACTTTTTCCTTCTCATGTCTCTGTAATTCTCTCTGTCTTTCTTTTCTGCCTCAGAAAAGTTGAGCACCTGTCATAGATCGGAGGGGCCAAAACCCTGAATGCAGTGTGATACCAGCAAAAACTAGCTGCTTTTCTAAAAGGCCCAGGGTTGATTCCCAGCACCCACATGGCAGCTAGCAACCACCCATAACTCCAGTCCCAGGGGCTCTGACACCCTTTTTTGGCTTCCTCAGGCACACAAGTGGTACACAGATACACATGCCAACAAAATACCCACACAAATAAAATAACAAGAGTGGGAAAGTTAGGAAACCCATGGGGGGGGGAGGGGTGGCAGCCGAGCTGATGGGTCACTCCAACGTTAACTGCTTAGGTTTGAGAATTTAAGTTCCATGAGATGTTAGCCTCTCACCCAGGAAGCTGTGGTCATGTTTATCCTCTGCAGATAGAAATAGTCTAAAGTGTAAAGGTTAGGCTGAGCACACAAGGGGAGGAAGGGAGAAGAGCAGAAGAGAAAAATGGGAGGGGCCTAGTGGTACAGACTCGTCATCCCAGCCATTTGGAGGCAGTAGGATCACAAGTTCAAGGGCTGTGTGGGCTACAGAGGAAGTTTAGACCCACCCTGTGCTCTTTAGTGAGATCCTGTCTCAAAGATAGATACATCAATAGATAGATAGATAGATAGATAGATAGATAGATAGATAGATAGATAGATAGAGAGGCTAGTCATCTGACTCCATGATAGAGTGCTTGCTTGCACTGGACCTTCTTAACCCTCATACTCCACACTCACAGATTCAGGCAACTACAGAAAATACTCAGAAAAATCACATTTATCTTTAGTGTGTACAAACATCCCTCCCTTGCTCTTGTCACCCGAGCAATGCTATTTTGTATACTCGCCGGCCTTGTGTTTCCTTGGGTAAGTCAGTGAGAAATGACTTCGAGGGCACGGAAGGATGCATGTGTTCTGCAGGCCCTAAGCATTCCATGCGACACCTTTGAGCATCCCTGGAGTTTCTGAGGAAGTCCTAAAGCCAGTCCTTCACGGATACCTGGGACTGGCGTACGCATTTGGAGAAAGGCTTGGTGGAGGATGACGATGGGAAAGTAGATTCTTTCCAACTGTAAACGTGTTCCATGAAGAATTCTCCCCCAGCAAGTTAGCTGGCCTCGTTATCTGAGCTCGGGTGAGAGCCTGGGCCCTGGCAGCAACTGACAACCGCTTGGCCGCCACTCTCAGTAGTCCCTGTGTGGCCACATTGGGGAAAGAGACCAATAAGTGACTCCCTAGGCTATTTGGTAGGAGGTCTAGGTTCAAATGGAAGGCCAGAGACCCGTCTAGGTGTGGGCCCACCCTTCTTTCTCTAGGCTGCAGTCTCCAGCTTGGTCGCTGACAGTCAGGACTCTGCCTTTCTGGCTGGTACGAGGCCTCATTCAGCCTTTTCCTTCTCCCAGCATGAGATTCAGAGGGAAATTCCAATTCCACGGGTTCCATTGACTTAGTAACCAGTTCAGCTAAAGAAAGGGACATAAGTCTCTTTGGACTATTCTGGTGGGGGTCTGGTCACCCATTCTGAAAGGGGGAGTGTGCCCTTGCTGGCACCACTGACTCCAGGCTAGAAGAAGGGGTTTGTCCTCCGATCCCTTCCAGTGCTCCCCACATAGCAGCCACCCTTGGCACCGTCACAGTGTTGGCTGTGTCTGTCACACGTCCACCGCCCTGTGCACACAGCATATTTTACTTACGTGGACTCATTTTTAAAGCTCAGATGGATGGACTTTTCAAAGGCAAACATTGATCTCATCCCCACAAATGGAAAACAGCCATCACCAGTGAATCCCGGGCATCCGTCAGTGGGCAGTGAGAATCTCTAAAGGAAGGTTGTGTGTGGAAGCCTGCTTGTGGTTTTACTAAAAAGTGAGGATTATTGGGGTTGCAGGGAGCCCTGTGGTAGAGTGCTTGTCTGCTGTGTGAAGTCTGGGATTCAAGCAAAGGAATGCAGGAATATATCTTAAAGATGCTTGTTCGGGGGCTAGGAGAATAGCCTAGTAAATAAGAACACTTGCTACATGGGTGTAAGGATCTGAGTTCAAATCCTTGGCACCTGCATGAAAAGCTGGGTGTGGCTGAGCCTATAACCCCAGAATTTGGAATCCCAGAAACAGGAGGATCTCTGGGGCTCACTGGCCACCAGCCTATCCGTAGCTTTAGTGAGAGACCCTGTCTCGGGGCAGTAAGAGACAGAATGATAGAACAAGACCCCCCCCCCCCCCCCCCCCGCCAGCCTCCCCCCCCCCCCCCCCCCCCCCCCCCCCCCC
>NW_026067891.1:1355692-1413016 GCF_014885135.2 Alexandromys fortis
AAAAACCAAAAAAAAAAAAAAAAAAAAAAGACCCTCCCCCCATACCTTCCTCTGACCTCTGCACGCACACGCATGCACACGATGATACCCGGTCAAAATACAAAAGTGGGGCTGGTGATGGGGCTCTTGCCTAGCATGTCCCGGTCCCCTCCCCAGCAAAGCGAGATTATCAGATGCTCAAAGGCATGCTGACTCCAGATGGCATTTTCTTTTAAAATTATCGGGACACTTGAGAGAGAAGTGGGAAATATTTGCTGCCCTTTCTGGTCTCCTACATAACACCACATTAGGTACAGGCAGTGGCCAGAGCCACCTGCTGCTTCCTGAGGGACAGGAAGGCAAGGGCTCTTATGCATGACAAGCCTTCACCATCAAGCTGGGGACTGTGGTCCCCATGTGGCCTGGCCTGCCTCTTCTGGGAATTCAGTGCCGTTAGTTCTTGGAGAGCCCATCTGAAGCCACTTCCTCTAGGCGGCTGTCCTTCTCTTCCACAATTTCATCGCCTTTCTTAAAAAGCCAAAAGCTAGATGTGTGTCCTTCTAGGAAGTGTGGTTCTTTTCCAGTGTGGGGTTGTTCCTGTTCAGTTCTGAGAACTGGATTCTGGCATATCGAACTGATGCCATCTGTCACCGTGCCTGTAATCCCAGGACTTGGGAGGCTACAACAGGGTGATCACAAGTTTGAGGACAGCCTGGGCCACATAGTGTGACAACCTTAAAGAATCAAAATAAACAAAGCAGCATCATACCTTCAAAACCTCACCATGGCAGAGCGTCCCTGATGGTAAGAAGGCTTCTTTTCCTTTTCCTGTTTGTTTTTTCCATGCTGGTTTTAATCCACCAACTTGATTTCTGACCCACTAATCCCCAGAATCTGTGTTTGGGAAAGCATCCTTTCAGAGGGCTAAAGTTAGTGCCGCATTAACAGGTCCATTTAAAAAAAAAACTACCTACTATGTGCTGTACACAGTGCATACTTTGCCTCATTTAATCCCAGCTTTATTTGTATATCAGGCCACCAGGTCTCAGAGAGGAACATCACTTTGCCTAGCTCACGAAGCAGCTGGTCAAATTTCAGAAACTGGGTCGTGTTGACTTCTGCCCATGTTCTTGGGTGCTGAGGGACTTCCCCTGTGCACCTGCTATGGCTCCTTGTTCTGGCCAATACTACAGGCCGAGGTCAGCATGTATGTGGGTGGGAGGACCTAGGGTAGTGGAGAAAAATCCTACCTGGTCTCTAACGTGACCCTAAGCCAGGGCAAATGGCTGATGATTATCTTTTTCTTTCTAAATGATTTTTAAATTAAGGTATTGTCGCAGCCCAGGTATGGATTCACGCTGGTCCGTTGAAAGAAAACTATGAGACACCTTGAGAATGAACCTAGCCTTTGGTGGCTGCAGAGGTCTCCAGCCTCGCTTTCCCTTCACCCAGGGCATTTTTATTTTTTCTCCAGTTTTACAATTGTACCAGTTCATTTCCATATGCTCAAGACAACCCGAATGAAGCTTCCAGAAGGACAATGCCAAGTGCAAACACTCAATTGAGGAGGTACTGCAGTTTTCTGGGCTTCCTTCTAAACAAGTTTTGCATAGGCTTTGTACCCTTGGGAAACTCAGACAGAGGGCAGCAAGAGAAGCAAAAGATCAATTGCTAAACAAAAGATGGATGAGGCCAGGTGCTAAGGCCCACCGGGGTTAGGGCTTGTTGCTAGCTCTCTGGCGCCAGGCCAACAGAAATTCTGCCACGAGGTATGACTCACCAAAAATGCACACGCATACAGCTAGCTGTGGGTACCATGGTCACGGGTAAGAACCCACTCCCCCAGGTTCTCACGCCCATCTCCTGACTTCCCTGTGTTAGTGTCTTGTGTCCTGTGCGTCACACTTGGACACTTTCCGAGTGTCTAAGTTTTGGATGTCTTTTACCTGCCAGATGTGTGGATGACATCCAAATGGTGGTCTCAGGAGTTTATTCTTTATTGTTGTCATAGTAGCTGACATTCTTTGTGCTGTCCCAACTTTTAAAGAATTTCATAAAATATATTGGACACATAAAATCACCCAGAGAATAATATATACCCATCTTTTTCCAAAAAGCAGCCCCATGCCCACGTTCCTCTGCCAGTTCCAACTCTGAAACTGTCCTCTGCAGAGCCACTCTGGGTGTTTGGGACCCTTCATGGCTAACATGAGTCCTTAACAGGTCCTGAGCAAGTGTGTGTGCACATGCCTGCACGTGTGGACAGACTCACCTGCTTGCTTGGTTGCCTCCAGTTAACGATGTGCTAAGTCTTCCTGGGATCTAGAACATCAGCTCTGTGGTGTTGAGGAGCAAAGCTGAGAAGGGAAGTCTGGGAGGGAACAGACTGGCTTTGACCACAGGCTGTGGGGCGCTAACATGGAGGATGTAAGCCTCAGCTGTGCTCAGGGGTTTCTTGGCAATGCCACTGTGGGTGACGGTTACTTTCCTTATTGAGGAAACTGGGTCCTGATAGTTCATTCCTCCCAAGGTCATCGGTATTGTGTGGTTAGCAAAGAGATGCCACCAACACCGGGTACAGAGGGGGACGGTCCTCCTCAATGGGACACCTAGGTTGAGCAAGGCCTAGGATGTCTAATGAGAGCACTCAGGAGGCCTGGTCAGCCTGTCAGCCCCACGGGTCTCTGGGGGACACCATCAAGGTACTTGGTACTGCCAGAATAGCTGGCTGGCCTTGGCTATGTGCTGTGGTGTTGGTGTCCCCATTTCAAGCCATTCACCCCTCGCCCATCCCTCTGCTTTCAAAACACACTTTTAGGCCTGTTTTTTCATCCTGACCCAAAGACGGGCTCCTGAACGGGCAAGTGGACAGCAGGGCTGGGCTTTCTCCCCTATCCTCTCGTGTACTTAGATCCTCTTCTCCAGTCTACACTCAGCTCTACAGTCTGCAGGGAACACCAGGGGCCCCTATCCATTGAGGACCCCACCTTCTATAGCGTTTACTGGGTGCCACAGATTCGGGGGACCAGTTAATAAGCTCACTTTGTTCTTAAGATCGCTCAACAAGAGAGACATGCCATCCTTAGTTGGGGGGATGAAAACTGAGATCCAGACAGATGTACTTGTTGCCTAAGCAGAGTCAGAACTTGAACTCAAAGTTGAGGCTGCCTCCATTTCCCCTGATGCTGCTCTCTGGAAGAGGGAAGGCATGTGCGAGCCTCCTGCCAAAGCCACAGTCACAGCACAGTGAGGATGTCACGGCAGCTCACAGCTACCCCATGCTTACTCTGGGCTGTGGACTTGTATGCGTGTTTCCGCATTCCACCCTCTCCCATGACTCGGGGTCTTTCACGCCCATCTCACAGGTGAAGGCCCCCAGAGGGTCAAAGAGAAGTGTCTCTGAGTCATCCAGCTAAGGCATGGGGTGGCCGAGCACTGGACCTGGAGGTCCATCGGGAATCGAAAACCAGGCCTGTGGCCATGTCCAGATGATGGCGCGTTATTCGGCCCTGAGAAGCAATGAACAAGGAGAAGACATGGAGGGTCCTTCAGTATGTCACTGAGGGGAGAAACCAGTCTACAAAGGCGACAAGGCCATATGAACAACCTCCTGGAAGAGCTAGGGCAATGTCACTACCCATCTGTACAAACAGGGAATGCAAGAGAGATCCCTGATATAAACCATGGCCTTTGGGTGACCTGTGCTAGGCTGGCTCACTGACTATAGCAGATGACCTCTGGCTGAGGACGCTGCTAGGGAGTCTATGCATGCATGGCAACAAGCCTATGACTCCCTGCCTGCCACTCAGTTTTGCTATGAACCTAAACTGCTCTAAAGTGTAGTCTGTTTTAGGGCTCGATGTAGAACGGTCGAAGAACATTGCTCTAGTGTAGGTGAGGCCTGGGGTTTGATCCCCACCACTGCCCCCTCCAAAATAATCGGCTTTAAAAAAACAAGTCCATGATCTGCATGTTGGGTTCTTGGGCTGCGGAACAGCCTGCTCTTCCTGCAGCCACAGCACAGGCTCCAAGGCTCTGCAGAGGATGCAGCTTCCCCCATGGGATAAGCTGAGGCTCGTCTCGGCCAGTCCTTCTTCCAGGCCTGCTTTATGTTGTCATTTGAAACCCAGTCCAGCAAATGTTGTTGTGTCGGGGCTGGAGGGAGGCGGGCATTGGGTACTTGAGGTGATGGCTGGCATAGGTGACAGGGCTATGCCAGGGGAAGGAGTGAGTGATCCTCCAGTGAGGGGTGGGGGAGGGAGAGGATACAGTGCTCTGTGGGCCCCACTCCCCAGGACAGCGTGTGCTGGCCTCGTGGGCAGGGGAGAGGCTGACCTTCGTCCTGCCAGGGCATTGCACAATACAAGCTGAGTTGAATCAATGTCTTTTGGAAAAGTACATTTTGCTCAAGAGCCAAGTTAAACTGGAGCTTGGGCAGCCAGCTTGTTGAAGTCTCCGGCATGACTCATCCACAGGAGGGGCAGGCTGAGCCAGAGGTGGGCCATGAGCGCTCAGTGGGCCCAGGCACCCTCTCTGCTCTGCCGCTTGGCCAGCTCCTCAGTTGGGGGCAGCTTGCGTATGTAGGCGGCAGGAGCCAAAGGCTTCATCAAGACTTAGATGCTCGACCCTGTTTAAAGAAGATGTTGTCTCTCTAAGAAGTCATGGGCAAAATGAATCTCTACAAAAATTAAATTTTCTTACTTGCGTTATTGACTTAGAGATGGCTCCTCTTTGAGACAAGTCTGGGGAATGAGGGACATCTGGATGTCCCTGAAAGAGCCTCCAGTGGCACTCTAGTTTTTGTGAGTTTGGTATTTGGGGCAACTTTGTGGACATCTGTTCCGTCCCTTTCAAAGGGGTCTGAGTAGAGAGTGTGGTGCACAGCTATAAGCCCAGCACTAGGGGAGCTCAGGCAGGAGAATTGAGAGTCCAGGGTCGACTAGATTAGTGAGCCCTTCCTCAAAAACAAAATTAAATAAACCAGCAAATGTATGTAGGAGTGCTTGTATTGAATCAGCCTCGGTGAATATTTGGAAGATGTGAATCACATTCCCATGCTAGTGTCCTTGGCAGACATTACTAATCCATCTCAGCATGCTCACACTGGGGTAGGGCTCAGCCCCAGCAGCAGGGCCTCTAGATTTGTAGACCTGGCCATAATCTCTGGGCCAGAGGGCAGTCCTTGGTCTTAAAGTCCCCATTGAGCTCTGCAGCTTTCTCTCAAGCCTCCACCCTCTTGCTCTCCATTCTGGTACAGATGTGTTTCTTTGTCAAGAGTAAAGACTGAGTTCACAAGTTGAGTGCTTGTCCTCAGCCCAAATCTGATGCATGGATATTTGCTTGGCATGTCTTTTTATTATTTTAAAACAGTAGTTGGCAACCTTTTTCATATTGGTAATTTCACATAAGACCTCCAGATTTCTGGGTTTCCCAGATCTGGTGATCCAAAGGCCCTTTGTTTTAACCATGAACCAGTTCTTTCTGGGGCCCCTCCAGCCATTGCAGGGCCTGCCTGGCCAGTTCCCTCTATTTCCAGAACATGCTGAGCCGTATTCTGCATTCTCTGCTTTGGACACACATGAGGTCTGATTGGCTTGATGTTTCTAGAAGGAATATTTCTCCCACCTATAAATGCTTCTCTGGGGAATTGGCGCTAGGCTTGTTTTCCCATGTGCTTTTCCTTAGAGCCAAGCCAGGTGTACTAGGAACTGTGGAGGTAAGTACTGTAGTTCCCAACTCCCCATCCACGCCATCTGTGACCCATCATCAGTGGGGCAGGAAACTGCTTGACTCTCTTAGGGGACACATCACATAGCTGCAACACTTCTGGCTCACTGTACAGTCCCAGGTGCCCGTGGCTCAGTTGGCCTTTGGTTGCTTCCAGATGATTTTCCCACCTCAAGACTGCGGGGACAAGCGCTGGAGATCCCTGTCTTCAGAGAAGTCATAGCTCTGAGGACAAGATACGACTAGTGTAGCTGAGACAGCGCGGACTCTGCTGTCATTCCTGACCGCAACACACGGGTCTAATGACTGCATGGCAAAAGTGATGATAGGGGCCGAAGACATCAAAAGGGCCGGGCGGTTCCGCTGGCTTCAGCAGGGAGGGAGGGCGGTATGTGAGCTGAGCTTTGAAGAATTATCTTGGACATTAGTCTGCTCCTCCCACGCCACCTGAATTCGCCTCGCCTCATTCCAGGAACCTTCGAGGTGTGCACTGGCCGCCTGGCCTTTGCACCTGCTGTCCTTGCTGCCTGGAGTGCTCTCCTCAGATATTCCCTTGGCTGTTGTCTCCTTGTCCTATTACTCTTACCAGGCTCCACTCCCCCCATGTCCTCCCTAAGGCAGACCCCATTCCTGACCAGTGCCGACACGTGTTCATTCATTAATGGTTCTTTCCCGCCGGAGCACAGATGAAGCACAGGCAGGAAGGTTGGGATGTGGCATCGCTGTAGTCCCAGCACCTGGCCCAGCGCCTGGTCCTTAGCAGCTACTCAGTAATGTGGAAGAATGATAGCCCTGGTAGATAGGAGGGTGAGCAGAGGATGTGCAGAGGGAATGGGGTGTGTAGAAAGGTCCAGAGCGGACAGCTGGGAGGCAGTGGGCCTTTCAGAGACAGAAGCATTGGCGGGATCATGGGGCGGAGAGAGAGGCAGAGAGAGCCCAGGCTGGCCAATC
Organism: Alexandromys fortis; assembly: GCF_014885135.2. Lineage (NCBI taxonomy): Eukaryota > Metazoa > Chordata > Mammalia > Rodentia > Cricetidae > Alexandromys > Alexandromys fortis. Next base: position 1,362,350 of record NW_026067891.1, read on the forward strand.
AGGCCTCCTGAGACTGAGCCTGGCTCGCTTCATTTCATTTGTTACAGGAAACTGACAGCTCCAGGCATCCTCATAGGAAAAAGTCCTCTGTAACCTGTAGCCAGAACAGTCCTCCATGACCTGTAGCCAGAAAAGTCCTCCATGACCTGTAGCCAGAAAAGTCCTCCATGACCTGTAGCCAGAACAGTCCTCCCTAACCTGTAGCCAGAACAGTCCTCCCTAACCTGTAGCCAGAACAGTCCTCCCTAACCTGTAGCCAGAACAGTCCTCCATGACCTGTAGCCAGAACAGTCCTCCCTAACCTGTAGCCAGAACAGTCCTCCCTAACCTGTAGCCAGAACAGTCCTCCCTAACCTGTAGCCAGAATAGTCCTCCATGACCTGTAGCCAGAACAGTCCTCCCTAACCTGTAGCCACGCCTGCTGCAGCGCACTTCATTCTTTCCCTGTGTCTCGCTCCCTCCCCCTCCCCCAGAGGACTATGGGAATTGTCCTCACTGCAATGTGATGGGCGGATTTCAACTTCCCAAGTTCACATTTGCCTCCCAAGCCCCTCTCCCATCTCAGCATTGAAGACTACCTGGATGGGAGTCCCACCTTGACACCTGCTCATTATGTGACCTTGAGCTTTGGCAACCCTAAGTCTTTGCAGGAACTGCCTGGTGCCCATGGCTCCTCCCACCCTTTTCTCCAAACCTATTTCTGCTTGTCTTTCTAGAATCAGGGTCTCTGTCTGAATCCCTGCTTCTCGCTGCTTCTCTGGGTTTTTCTGAGCCTTCGTTTTGTTTTGTTATCAAAATAAGGATAAAGCCGGGTGCTGCTGGTGGCTCATGCCTTTAATCCCAGCACTCAGGAGGCAGAGGCCGGTAGATGGATCTCTGAGTTCAAAGCCAGCCTGGTCTACAAGAGTGAGTTCCAGAACAGCCAGGGCTACACAGATAAACTGTGTCTCAAAAAAATAATGAATTAATTTTTAATAGCGAAAATCGTGATAAATCTAATCATTGTCATGCCTTGAATTCCCATCCAGTTTTGAAGATCAGATGAGGCAATATGAGTTAGGACTCAGGCTCAGTAAATGTCATTCACCTTCTGGTTAAAACCTTCATCTGGTCCTTTTACCCCAGTCCTAGCTAGAACCTCACCTTGACTTACTGTCCAAGGTCACAGGATGTTGTCCAAAGGTGTTCTCAACTCTCAGCAACACTGAGCTACAGGCCCAGAGGACGTTTAGACTCCACTCAAGGGCGCTTTCCATAGCTGTCTCTACATGCTACCCTCCCCAGTGCCCTCCTGAGTGAGAAACACTGACCCCCCCCCCACACACACACACAACCTACCACCCTGTTTATTGCTTTTAAGCCTGCTGGAGGGCTGCCCCTGGCGGGAAGCCACAAACATGAGAGCCCAGTCCAGGAATAGCTCTCGCCACTCAGCATTTAAATGCTGCCTGTATTTTTACCCCATGATGGGTCACTTTAAAGCCCCCGTGCATGTCCTGCCCCTCTAAGAATACAATTCCATTTATAGCATCTGCCCGGGGGGTGTGGGGCCAGGCAGAGCATCCTGTTTCAGGGAGTTGGAACACTTTGGGGGCTCCTGTTCACTATCAGGAAGCCTGAATCCAGGCCAAGCCCCAAGTGCCTTCTGCTTCCAGGGTCTGAGCTGATCCGGCTGTTGCAGGGCTGGGGAGACACGTGGGGGTGAAGGCCCCTTGCCAGCTAAGTACTACCAGGGTCCCCAGGCAGCACAGCATTGCCATTCTGGGGTGCCTTTTCTCCTTCACTCACCCACAAAATGCCCACAGCCTTCTGTTAGCACAGGGCAGTACTGAGCCCGGGCAGCGAGGGTCCCTAGGGGTGAACGTCGAGTTTGGGCGTGGTCAAGAAAAGTCATCAGCTGCTCCCTTTGGATCCTCACCAGGCTCGAATCCCAACCTTTTCTGATTCTGTGAACCTAGGCAAGTGGTTTGACTTCTCAGGACCTCAGTTTCTGCATTTGTTGATGGGGTTCCCTGGCTGGCAGGCAGGAGTCAGCCATGGTCAGGTGTCTCCTGGTCCAGGAGGTGTGGGCCTCAGTCTATCCCAGACCCCTTTTCTCGTCCTTCTGTTGGCTCAGGGTGGCTCAGGTGGCTACCCAGGTCTTACGAGAGAGACTTGACATCAGGAACAGGAGCATGCTGGGAGTTCTAAGGTGCCTGGGCCCCTCCTGGACTACACTTCTTAGGGACGCAGAGCCTGCCCCAGTCCACTGTGAGTGGCTCATTCTACAGTCAAGCCAGGAATCTGAGAATCTGATGTTTCCTGGAGGGTTCTGAGGGAGTATGTATGGACTCCACCAGGAGGAGTGCCATCCCTCCACCCACCTTGTCCTCTGTGCAGGGGTGGGGGTGGGGTACTGGAGGCTCTGGCTATCACAGTGTAGCCCAATAGTGGAGTTAGGGCATTCATAAGAATATGTGTGCACGTAACTGCCGGCGGAGAGTGAAGAAGAGAACACAGAGGAATGACGGAGAGCTACAGGCTCCCCAGAAGGCAACGCTTGCATGCAGGTGTCATTGAAGGAGTACACCACGCTGCTCAGTGAATGAACATTCCAGATATAGGAAGTTTTGTTTACAAAAGGTCGTTGTTCATAATTGAGTGGAAAATTCTAGTCATGGCGCATATGTCTCAAACATGCCCTAAATAACATAATGAGGTCTGTCACCCTGACATATAATATCCCTTTGTCCACAGCATCCACCTGTGTGCCTGACCCGCCCGTTAGTCACATGACCACCCTGGTCCTCAGGCCCTCTGTCACAGTATCACAGGTTTATTTGAGTGAAGTTTCCTTTTCTTAATAGTGGCTCTAAAACATGTGAGTAGTAACATTGGCAAATTTATTATAGTGTAACATTATTATCATTGTTTGTTGTTGCTGACGTCTTCCTGTGACGTCATACTTCCATAAATTTCTCATAGTTACACTTAGGAAAGGGGGAAACTGCTGAGGAGGGAACGTGTGCCCAAGTTCTTCCGCTGATGGAGAGTGAGATATTAAGACTTCTTATTTCTTCATCTTTTATATTTTATCTCGAAGGGATGCTCTTAGCTGAAGGAACAAAAAACCCAAATAAATGGACGTGGCTGAATATGCTTTGTTTTTCTAATGTAGCATGAAGATTGGAGGTATAGGCCACTGCGGGTTTTGGTCCAACAGCCCAAGGATGCTTACTTCTCTGTCTCTGCTATTAGCAAAATGGTCCCCTTGTGGTCCCCAGAAAGCTGCTTCAGCCCTGGGTGTCATGTCCACATCTAAGATGAGAGGATGGGGATGAGGATGGATCATTTAGAGCCGGGAATGCCTGGCCCTGTGATCCTAAAATTTAAAGCTCACTGCCATGTATTACTTCATACCAATCGCCATTGGCTGGGGGACTGGAGGGGTGGCCCAGGCTAAAGTGCCTGTCGTGCAAGCCTGAGACTGAGTGTGGATCACCAGCATTATATAAAAACTGGGTGTAGCAGCATGTGGTGGTCGGGACAACCATAAGAGGATCCCTGGTCTCACGGGCCAGGCGTGGTAGCCAAGTAGATGAGCTCCAGGTTCACTGAGAAACTGTGTCTCAATAATAATAATAATAATAATAATAATAATAATAATAATAATAATAATAATAAGGTGGCAAGAGACCAAGAAGTGCACTGGTCACCTGCACATGTGGCTTTCTGAGTCGTGTGTCATTGTTGAGCTCGGGAGCCTGAAGTGCGTCCAGGATCGGTTTTCTTGGCAGGAAATGTTTCTGGTAGTGTGTGTTTGCACTGGTATGCCTGAGATACACAGTGGTGGCTAAGCTGGGCACAGCAGCCTGGCCTGGCTGTCTAAGGTTCTCATCCTCCACGGTCATCCCCTGGATGGAGCTCACACAGGGTGAGCCTTCTGATCCTGATCTGTCCGCACTAACTGTTGGAAATCCTTCTGTAAGACAGGGCTTTGCCCTCATCAAAGGTCTGGTGACCTAGATATAGATACTGTTAAAAAAAAAAAAAGAGATTCCAGATAAGCAATTTCCCTACTCCCTGGTTTTCAGAATGACAAGCTGGTGACCTCGCATGTTGAAAGATGGTCAGCAGGGACTGTGGTTTGGGGATGCTGTTTGGAAGGCCTGGATTTCATTACACTATCTGATATGTTACAGTCATGACTGTTATCAGATTTACTAGCCCGTACATGACACATAGTTATGTGTCACCTTTGTACAGTTTGATATCTGCACGCCATGACATCATCACAGTCCAGATGATGACTGTGTCCATCACTCAATGGAGTTTCCTTCATTCCCACCTGCCATCTGCTGGGGCTCTAGAGTGATTTGCACTTTCTAGACTCTACTGTGGATGAAATCACACTGTCTGAACCTTGTTGCTTTTATCCAGTATGCTTTCTGAGAATCAGTCATGAGCACCCATCAGCACAGTGTCCCACTTCATGGATACTGTGTACTCCCATGTTTATGGACACACTGAGTACATGTAGTTCTTCACATCTCCTTGGCACGAGCCTGGGGTGGCACATCCGGGTCATGCAGTGAGTGTGTGCTATGGTTTCAAGGCAGTTTAACTGCACTGCAGCTTGCAAGGGTCAGTGCCTCAGTGTGCAGGCATCAGAGGGACTGGTGGATGGCTAGGTCCATGGAATCAGTGAGTTCCCCACTTCTTCAGAGTAGGTCAGTCCTTCTGTGACTCCTTGTGGTCTGAGGCTCAGGCTGGATTCATGGGAACGAGTCAAGGTCTTAAGGGACTGTACTAGTGACCAAGAGAGCACGAGATCATAAAGGAATACCTTTCCAGGGAGCACGGGATCATAAAGGAATACCTTTCCAGGGAGCAAGGGATCATAAAGAAGTCTGGAACCTTTCCATCTATCTGTCTCGCACACACACCTCCTTCCTGGAAACTTCTCCTTGCCCTGTTTCCACCATGGTGTGACCTAGCACTCGGCCCATCAGAAGTGGCCAGGTGGCCCTGTGATCGTGGATAGAATTGTGTGCTCCAATACGCCTCTTTTCATAAATTACCCAGTACGCCTTTACGGTGACAGGAAGGTAGATGTTTAGCTTTTAAAGAACTTGCTGGATTCTTCCCAGATGGCCACACAATTTTGTGTTCTCAATGACAGTGCAGGAGAAACCTGCTGCTTGGTTGAAACGTAGTTCGGCTTTCAGGATAGGTATAGTGACAGCTCACTGTGGTTCCATTTTGATTCCTCCCCAGTAACTTTGACGCTAGCATCCCTTCAGGTGGTTTTTGACATCAGTAAGTCTTTGAGGAAATATCTAATCAAATCCTTTGCCCAGTGTTCATAGTGCAACGCTTTCACTTACTGTATTTTGAGAATTCTTTAGCCTGGACTCAAGTCTTATCAGACACATGATTGACGTGCGTGTGTGTTTTTTTTCTACCTCATGGCTTTTCTGTGTTCTTTTTAAGCACATCTCTTCTTCGGAGAGCAGACGTTTTTAGCGTTGATGAAGCCTGATTCATCAGCTCTTTCTTTCACGGAGTGTACTTTAGAGAGTCTAAAAGTTCCACCTGGTCTCAGATCACGAAGATTTGCTTACTACTACACAGGGCTGGGTGTGTGAGCATGCAGGGAGATTTATTTTAGGGACTGAAAGAGGAAAACAATCGAGATGTCCACAGACACAGAAGTATGTACAAAATATCCACAAAGCAGGACACTATTCAGATCACAAGGGATGTGGCACTGCCAGGTACAACATGGCCGACTCGCAGCGCGCATGCCAAGACTGCGAGGCTCAGACAGCGTGGCCACGGCAGGACTAGCTGTAAACCTAGAAGAAAATAAGAATATCTTCGTGAGCTGAGGTCTTTTGTTTTTTGTTTTAGGAAGACACCAAAAAGGTTTTTGTTTGTTTGTTTGTTTGCTCTTTCAGAGCTGGGACTTCGACTGTTGTATGACTTTTTCGTGTTGGTGTGAGTCTTAGAACCAGCCTGTCTGCAAACACGCTAGTGGTGGTCTGGGTTGGGAAGTGAGCTGGACCCAGAGGAAGTTGGGAGGAAGTGAACTAACACTGACCCATTGCCTTAGTGTACATCCAACTTTGTGGGTGCCCTCTAGCCCGTGCGCTGTCCACCTCCTTTGCCTGGGATTTGGGGATTTGGCCTGGCTCCCGATACTTGCCATACTGCTCTGGTGAGCAGTCCTGTACTGATGCTATTTCATGTTTTTACCTGGAAAATCCTGGTAATTAATGGGCCAGGCCTTGCAAGACCCAGGGAAGAGTCAGGGACAAAGTCAACCTGGCCCAGCATAGCCGGGTGGAGGCTGAGGGAGGCGTGTGGCTGCCACCACCATACCTCCTCCTCCTCAGCCACACTTGGTGTTTGTGGAAAGGAGAGGAAAGGCCGGGACTCTGGTCAAAAGGGTGTTATGGGACTGGGAGGTCACGTGTGGGATGATGGGGCAGAAGTGGAGACTGCTAAAGCCGGAGGCCATGCATAGGCAGGAGGGCGCAGTGTGGGTACCAGGCATCCATCATGGTGATAGAACAAAGGCTGAGCTGGAGGGAGAAAGCCTTATCTGTGTTAGTGTCTTCATCACACAGCAATCTGTGTCGGCCATCACACTGGCCTTCCTCCTCCACCCTCAACCCATCCCCTCCTCCAGGCAGCTGTATGGCAGCTGGGGTAGAAAGCAGATGTCTTTCAGCAAAATGAGTTCAAATTCTTGCTCTGAATCAGGGTGCCGATGGGAGGAGGGAGACACATGACACACAGGGTTAGGAAAGTGGTGAGATAAAGAGCATAGTGTAAGGCCTGGGGCACAGTGAGCCCTCAGCACAGGGGGCGGGGCCTGGAGCACAGTGAGCCCTCAGCACAGGGGATGAGGCCTGGAGCACAGTGAGCCCTCAGCACAGGGGGCGGGGCCTGGAGCACAGTGAGCCCTCAGCACAGGGGGTGGGGCCTGGAGCACAGTGAGCCCTCAGCAAGGGGGCGGGGCCTGGAGCACAGTGAGCCCTCAGCACAGGGGGCGGGGCCTGGAGCACAGTGAGCCCTCAGCACAGGGGGTGTCAGCTCATTGGCCTGGGCTGGAGACAGACAGGCTTTCGTTCCCTCCACAGCAGATGGTGGTAGAAGTGTATAGTAGCATGTAGACTGACCATTCGGGATTCCTGTAGGGTGGAAGCCACAGTGGTTCCAAGGCTCACTTTCCCTTTGCCCCCACCAGGCCAACCCGTTTACCTGTGCCCAGCATCCCTGTGCTCCTCGTGTTCACGCACCCCTGCCCTGCTGATGCTCTGAGGTGAAAGAATGCCCAAAAAGAGTCGAGTGTGCACATTCTACCTCACTCCCTGCCCCACCACCAAGGGCTTTGCCAGGCCAGTGGGTGGGGCTGACCAGGCCAAAGGTCCAGCTGAGTGTGTTCACACGACTTTTGGGACAAATGACCCCCCCCCCATGCCTTGGTCCTAATTGTCGTCTGATTTCACAGCCTCTGCCCTGGCGCTGCCCACACCCAGCGAAGCACAGAGCTGTGGGGATTCAGCTGCAGGGCAGGGAGAAGTGAGGCCGAGCATGCAGTTAAAATAGCACAGCTGAGGCATTCTGCTGTGGAAGGAAGTCACCGATGAAGTCAGACCACCCTCCCAGCGGTGCTTCCCTTGCCTGGGAGCAGAGAAGGCGTGTGTGTTTATTTTGGGTCGGGCTGCAGCCCCCTCTCTCTATAGGCTGGAGGTGGATTGCAGCCTGGATTTCTGTGAAGTAAATCCTGTTTCCCACTGATTCCCCGTGCTGATGTTGACGTATGTTCCCACGCGCTGTTATCTTCTTAGCATGGGGGGGGAGGGGGAAAAGGGGGTTGCACAGTGCACTGGGGAATGGTGGCATGCTTAGCAGGGCATAAGGTTGGCCCAGGCAGGTCGACCTCTTTCTATAGGTTACTTTGTCTAGTTTTTCCACAGAAACTTTGCTTTTTTAGACACAGAATGAAAAGACCAGAATTTTTAAGAAAGAATGCTAATTCCCGAATCCTGGTGTCTGTGGGGTCTTTAGGGCCATGGCTATGATTCCATTAGCAGAAGGAGAGCAGCCTCTGTGGCCTCCTGAGAACTCAGGATGGTTGAGAAAATGAGCCCCCTTCTGTAATGTTCTAGTCCACGAGGCTTTCTCAACTGCAGGCCTGTGGACACAGGGTATGATCATTTTCCCTCCTGGAGCTATGTGTGCGGCTAGGAGGTCGGAAGCATCCCCAGGCTCCACCCACTAGGTACCAATACCACCCTAATCCTAACAGCAGTGACCCAACTGTCTCTATGTCCCACGTCTCTGGGAGACACTGTTATTCCTGCCTGAGAATCCCCGGCAGACATCTTTTATAGGACACAAAAGCTGCTAGGTGTGATGACCAATCTTGATTGTCAGTTTGATGGGGTTTAGCATCACCATGAAAATATACATGTGGGTATGTCAGTGAAGATGTTTCCAGAAAGTTTAGCTGGAAGGGAAGACTCACCCTGAATGTGGGCAGATGGCACAATCCCAAAGTCCTGAAATGCTGGACTGAATGAGAAGGAGGAAGCGAGCCAAGCGCCAGCGTTCCCTCCCGTTCTCTGCTTCAGGCTTTGCTGCCCCACCTTCCTTATGTAACAGACTGTGTGCCCTTGAACTGTGAGCCAAAATAAAACCTGCTGCTCTTCTCCCAGCAACATGAAAAGTAACTAATATCATGGATCCACACCTACACATTTTTAATTGTCCCTTTGCGAGCCAAACAATCCCCCTGCCTCAGCATCCTGAGTAACAAGTATTACAGATGTATACTGCTATGCCAGGCTCTGTTTTAAATACTTAAATTGGTGCATTACTCTGCTCCGGGCCCCTAGTTTCTCTCCTAGGTTGAGCAGATGACATAGGATAGCTGCAGGGACACTCCAAGAGCTCGCCTTGGTGAGTGTTGAGCAGGTGGCCAAGGTCTGGCCTGCCCACACTATTTCTTGCTCCCATCCTGTTGGCATCTGCACCAGGCTAGGCTTCTTCCCATCTGGGTTGTTCTCTTTCTTTAATTTCAGCTTATTTTGTCTCATAAAGAGTCCTCAAGGGGCTGGAGAGATGGCTCAGTGGTTAAGAGCACTGATTGCTCTTCCAGAGGTCCTGACTTCAATTCCCAGTAACCACATGGTGGCTCACAAACATCTGTAATGAGATCTGGCCCCCTCCTCTGGAGTGCGAACATATATGAAGGCAGAATGTTGTATACATAGTGAATAAATAAAATCTCAAAAAAATAAAAATAAAAAAAAGAGTCCTCAAATCTCCATCAAAATAGAAACATGTACATGTCACCCAACGCCACCACTGTCTGTTCCAACTGCCAACATGTTTTAGGGGCTTACTGATCTATTTTGGGTTTTGGTTTATTTTGTTGATTGGTTAGTTGGTTTTTGTCTTGTTTTTTTTTTTTTTTTAATGTATGTGTTCACTTTTGTGCGTGTCTGCAGAGGCCAGAGGTTGGCAGTAGATGCTTCCTCAATCACTTCACCCCTACCCCTGCCTTTTTCCCTCTTTCCACGTGTTTGTGTGGTGGTGTGCATGCATGTTCATGTGTGAAGGAGAGTGTACATATGTGTGCATGTAGAGGACCAAGGTCAATGTTGGGCATTTTTCTCTATCATTCTCCTGTCCTCTTCTTTTGAAGCTGGGTCTCCAAATTTAATGGTTAGGATGGCAGGTGGGCCACAAGCCAGGCAATATTTATGTGGGTTCTGGGGATCTGAACTCTGGTCCTTTTGGTTGTGTGGTGAGCACTTTAGCTGCTGAACCGTTGCCACAGTCCACACTCATTTTATGAGACAAGATCTCTCATTGAACCTGGGACTCTCTGTGTTGGCTCTCCTGGCCAGCCAGCCCCAGGAGTATCTACCTCTCTCCCCCAGTGCTGGGCTTACAGGTGTGCACTGCCACGCTCGGCTTCTATGTGGATGCTGGGATTGAACTCGGGTCTTCCTGTTTGTACAGCAGGCACTTTACCCAGACCTCACTGTTTTCTTCTTTGAGACAGGATTTCACTCTGTAGCCCAAGTTGCTCTGGAATTTATGATCCTCCTGCCTTAGCCTTCCAAGTGCTGAGTGTACAAGTGTGTACTTTCCTTTGGGCTCTTAAGGCAGCTTTAGACCTCATTCTTTTGAAGAGTGAAAGTGTCTCAGGTAGCCCATGTTGACCTCAAACTTACTGTGTAGCTGAGGATGACCTTGAACTTTGGATCCTCCAGCTCCCGGGTAGGCACCACACACCAAGTTTATGTGGTGTTAGGGGGCAAACCAAGGGCTTTATTCATGCTAGACAAGCAGTCTGTCAACAGAGCAATATCCCTGCTCATGAGCCTTTTTTGTTTGCTTGTTTATCTGTTTATTTTTTAATTTTAAAACAGGACCTCACCCTGTAGCCCTGGCTGTCCTGGAATTTGCTCTGTAGATCAGGCTGACATTGAACTCGGAGATCCACCTGCTTCTGCCTCTTGCATACTGGGTCAAAGGTGTGCTCCAGCCTGCCCAGTTCTGGGCCTCATTCTTGTGTTGATCTCTTCACTGGCTGCAAGGCAAAGACTAATAAACTCCCAGGCCAAGGGAAGGGCAGGGAAGAAGCATTTGATTTCAGTAGAGATTCACAATGAGCACACCCTTCATCCTTTTCTGTGTGAGACTGAACAATGACGGTCGTGAACCTTCTTCCTAAGGGTGTCCCCTAGAGTGGCATGCGTTCTCCTGCATCAGGAAGAATAGGTGAGAATGTGAAAGGCCTCATGCAGATCCCTGCAGAGGTACTTTGTGTGTGAATTTAGCCAAACCATGAGCCTCTCTCATCTCCATGTGTGAAATGAGACAAGACCTACCTCAGGTTGGTCCTGAGACAAATGAGAACACAGGTAACCTTAGCACCAAGGCCGCAGCAAGCATCCCGTTTCCCTCCCTTGCTCTTCACCCTTTCCTCCACATCCTCTGAGGCATGGTGGTCAAGACTGATGGCATCACCTCTCAAGAGCCTGACTAATTCAAGCCAGAGAGGATGCACTGCTCACTTCCTCGTCGGTCACATGCCCGGGCCTCTCACTAGCCTCCTGGTGGCCCAGTTTCCCAGGGACAGTCACTCCTGACTCACTTGTCTTGTGGTCACCTCTGAAACCAGGTTCTTTTTCTGTTCTCCCTCTACCCCATTGCCCCTCTCCAGCTTGTCTATTGCGTGGGAATAGATCTTTGTCACATGTTGTGTTCAGGTGACCTCTGCTGAGGAGCCCAAAGCTTTATGAGGCTGGCAGCTTTTTGAGGGCAGGGACCACCATATTTACTTCGGCAGTTACTTTCCCCACCTTCTAAAACATTGCAGGATACAGTACGTGTTTACATGTTTAGGACATGTTTGCTGAATGAATGAGGGATTTCTGAGATTTCCTCTCGCCTGCCAGGCAGCATCCTTGGAAAAGGAAATGAACGAAGCCTTGGGACCTCGGTCTAAGTGAGGGAGGGTGGTGGAAAAGACGATGGCTTGGAGACAAAGCACCAGGATCAGTACTGCTGACCGGAGCTCAGTGATGTTGAGTGGGTTCCCTCCACCTGAGCCTCAGATCTCCCCAGGAGAGTGGGACTCCAGTGCCTGCCAGGGTTACTATGACAAAGCTAAATATGTATGTCAAAGGGCCCAGCCTGGACTGGAAGTGGCCGTTTGGTATCACTCTCACTAGAGCTTTGCCTCCTGTGCCTTGGTCCAGGTCACACCGCCCTGTTACAGCTTAATTAGATACTTCCCTGTCCCTGGTGCTGCCCCAACAAGCCGTAAGTGCAGCTTGCCACCCAACATGCAGCAAGCATGTATTAAAACACACCTCTAATTCAGGTGCCTGCAGGGACCCAGCTTCTTCCCACAACAGACTAAGGTGGAATTTTAATTGGTGGCTTCCTTTCAATTTTTTTCATTTGAATTTTAAAAATATCTTTATCCATTTTGAAATAATTTTGTACTTACCCCCAAATTGCAAAAATAGCACAGAGGTCTCATGTGCCCCTTACTTAAGTGTCCCCAAAGGTCAACTTCTTACATCATGTCTTAGTTGGATCTATAATGTCCCCAGAGGCCCTTTGCTTATAGGCATGGTTCACAGGACAGCAGGGTTAGAGGAGATTGGATATGAGGGCTCCAGTGTCATCTGTGGACTCACCCACTAGTGGGTTCATAGCTCAAGGGACTGTTGGAATGAAATGAAAATTTTAAGAGCTGGGAATGAGGAAGTAAGTCACTGAGGTGTGTCCTGGAAGGGAATCTTGTCCCTGGTCCCTTGTATTCATTCTATATCTGTCTATCTATCTGTCTGTCTGTCTATCTATCTATCTATCTATCTATCTATCTATCTATCATCTATCTACTATCTATCTACCTACCTACCTACCTATCTGTGGTGTGATATTTTGTTAGTTTCTGACAAATAATGCTTGCCTGGAGATCAGAGGGTGGAGCTAGCCACTAGTTAACCATAGAGGCCAGGCAGAGGTGGAGTAAACCTTTAATCCCAGCACTTGGGAGGAGGAAGTGGGAAGATCAGGAGTTCAAGGCCATCCTGGGATACACGATTAATAAAAGCTCAGGATCAGAAATTGGGCTTCAACCTGAAGATCCGAAAAGCAAAATAGCCAGCCACTGGCTCTTACCTCGACCTCAGTCTGAAATGGCGATCCTACCTCCTGGAATCTCAGAAGGAGACTGCATCTGAGAGCTGTCTCGCCCTGTCTTATATTCCTCTCTAGGGCTGGGATCACGGCATGCATCACTGTCATTAAAGGAATACAACACCTGATTTCTATGGCAACTAGTGTGGCTACTGGGATTAAAGGTGTGTGTTATCATAATCTGGTCTGTAAGGCTGACCGATGGGACTGTTTTACTCTCAGATCTTCAGGCAGTCTTTATTTATTAAAATACATTGGAAATGCCACCTCAATCTTGCACTATATGGGATTGAACAAGTCCAAAAGAGAAACAGAACCAGGTGGTTGTGGTGCACATCTTTAATCGCAGCACTAGGGAGGTAGAGACAGGATCCCTGCCCCATTTGGCCTGAAGATTCATAGAGGTAAGAAGTCTCTCTATTGGCTGCTGCTCTGCTTTGCTGATCTTCCAGCTTTCACCCTAATATCTGACTCCAGGTTTTTACTTAATAAGAGTAATTAGGATTGTGCTTCTATCTGTCTGTCTGTCCATCCATCCTCCCATCCATCCATCCGTCCGTCCGTCCGTCCGTCCGTGCATCATCTATCCAATAGCCACGAGGCAAGCATCTTCCTCTGCCACCTGCTTCCCACACTGAGATGTTTTAGTGCACCCTACGGCCTAAGCGGCAGAACCAACCAGACAGACCGAGACCTGGAACCCTGAGCCAACACAAACCTTCCTTACCTGAAGCTGATTTTCTCTGGTATGTTATCACAGCCATAAAAAGCTGTCAGATGTAACCGCAATGCCACTGTCCAAACGGGACCAATAGCATTATTATATGGTGTTACCAGCGACACTGCGGAGCTTACCCAAATGACTCTTTTTCCCAGCAAAAGAAATCTAAAATGGTCTCACACTAAGTTCATCATTATGCCCCACACTTCTCCTCTCATTTGGGACAGTCCCCATGTTGCTTGTCCCTCATAACCTCCCACTTGGGACACATGCTGGGCAGCTGTCGTTTCTGCAGTGGCTTCCTCAGGATCAGTTTGAGATGTCCAGGTGGACAAGATGCCCACTGAGGTGATGCCGCACAGATCACATGAGGACTTGTCTCCCTCCTGATGGCTTTAACGGTCTTTGCTCGGCATGCTGTCTGCCAAGCTCCTCCCCGATGATGCTCCTTTCCCCCACTTTCTAACTAGTGTTTAATGGGGAGGTGCTTTGAAGCTACACCGGTATCCGGTTCCTCTCCTGCTTCCTCCTTACTCATTTCTTCCTCAGAAGCCACATGGATTCTTGACTTCTTGCTTCCCCAAGGCTGACCTCTGACTATCATTTTGAGTCTCACGTTGGTTTTCCTCTGGCCAGTGGGGGCCCCTTGACACCTCATGTCTCTTTAACATCCCCCCCAATTTGTTAGAGGAAGTTCCTACTATTACATTCACTTTTCCCGGGAGACACAAATATCTGTTCACCCCAAACAGGGCACTGGCAACAGACCAAATAAGCAGCCCCTTCTGAGCTTATCTTGGAGAACCAATAGGATTCATTGGGGTTACTTATAGGAGTGTGGAAACATGGGTGAGAGGTTACCTAAACTTACCTGTGGCTTCCCGTCTCCCAGTATCCCTAATCACTGAGTTGGACCCAGGTGACTGGTGCATGCCCCTTGAACCCGGAGCAGCTCAGAGCCTGGTGATCCTACCACCTGGTGATCCCACCCTTCCCTCCATGATAGAGCATGAATGAGATCATCTATTGAGGATCTCCTCGGGTCATCACAGCTGATGTGATTTCAGGAGAGTGAAGGCCACGTTCACCCGGAGGGCAGCGTTCCACAGTGCTGACCTAGGAAGGTGCTCCTACCTTATCTTGCTTTCTCCACCCAGCTAAAAAAATGAGCCGTTTCTGATTTCTTTGTAAAAAGGGTTTCGGTTGTTGGCCATGTCCTTGTGCCTTGTAGGCCCTGCCTATGAAAAGAGCTCGGGAAGGTTTATGCATACATGTGGCGTGTGTACATACATGTGTCTTTTCCCATGTGGCTGTACATACTGAGGTGGTAAGTTCACACTCTTGCCTCTATTTCCAGTCAGCCATCTGCACTGGCACTTCTCACCCTAATGCTGAGGCCCCAGGGCCATGCCAGTCTCCCTCCAGTTCCCTTCATCCCCTTCACCCCCTTCTTGCCCAGACTCTGATACCCCATCCTCCTCCACCACTTCTTGCTTGTGTTAAGCACCCTCTAGCGAACTGCAGACTCCTGCTTTTGAAACACTAGGTCACATATTCCAAACCACGAGGCTGCTTTTGCCAGTGGGGCCCTGATGGTGACATGGCCAGAAACGGGATGGGTTGTAGCTCCCAGAGGGCACTGCTACCGTGTCTGCTTTCAGCTGAAAGGAACCTGTCGGATCTGTGTACCTCCTTGCTTTCATCCAGGGAAACTGATGCCCAGCAATGGACAGGGATTTCTAAGACCATTTCCCCGCCTGCAGCTTGTTATTCTGGTCATCTCAGGAGTCCCACACAGCTTCCACCCTGCCCATGTGGCCTTTGAAAGATAGGCTGTCCATGCCCTGCATCTCTTCAGCCCCTGTGGTCATTGATGGGCTCCTGAGCCCTGTCTGTCTATAAATGGCTCTTTGTCTTGACATTGTGTTGTCAAGCATTTGAAAATTGGGGCATTCCATGTGCAATTCCAAATCCAGGGTCTTTTCTCGAAAACTCAGAGCATCCAGCCACCCTAAGCCCACACCTCGGCCTGGTGCCCCATGGGTGCTTCCTGAATCACGCATCTATAAACCTGTGAGCTGGGAATGAAGCTGTGGGGGTTGCTTGTGCACTGTGCAACACTGAGGGAGATGGCCAGCCGAGCGAATGACCAAAAGTAAAGGGTCCCTACTAAATGCATGTCACTCTCACGCCACCGCCAGGTGGAAAGATTGTATTGGATCCATTGTGAGTCTAAACCACCTACACCCAACTGGGTTTCTTCCTCCCCAGTCTGCTGCCTCCCTGTGAGTCCTCTGATAGGCTCATACAATAGCACCCCACTTGGGGGCCTTGGCCATGGCCGGACACTGGGAGCTCTTCATGGGACCTCTCTGCCTCTTCTCACTTTCACCTCATTGCTCCCCGAAATAAAACACAGCATCCCAGTAACCCTGCTTGTGGCGGGTTCTTGGTCTTTGCTGTCTTCATGCCCTGTGGCAGTCTTCTCTGTGCAGACATCACCTCCTCTAAAAAGCCTTCTGGGACTTAAAGGCCCTTCTTCAGGCCCTCGTGTCTCTAGCTGACCCACCCGAACTCTGTGACAATGGTTCTCAGCCTTCCTAATGCTGCGACCCTTTAATACAGTTCCTCATGTTGTGGTGACCCTCAAACATAAAATTATTTCATTGCTACTTCATAACTGTAATTTTGCTACTGTTATGAATTGTAATATGAATATCTGATATTCAGGGTTTCTGGTATGTGATCCCCACGTTCAGAACCACTGCTTCATGAATTTTCCTGTCCACTTTTCTTTGTCTCTAATGGCAAGCTGTAGGTTTACAGGTCAGACTGACTAAGATGGCTCAGAGTGTCGTAGGGACCTGATGGGTCAAGTGAGGGTTAACTAGAGGACCAGCAAACTCTGAGCACTTGCAGAATGCTAGGCATAGTTCTAAGAGCTTTATATGCACCACCGACCTTCCGGCATTTACAAAGTTGGGAAGGTCCAGAGAAGTTAAGTGCTATGCCCAAGATAATGTAAGTGCTGGGTAATGACTGAGCACACTGTTAGGTAAAAGGTGTGTCACTGAGAAGTGAGGTGCTTGACTTGTGCAGACCTCCCAGCTGCTTGGTCACGCCCCAACCCTAACAGCTGAGCACAGAGCCGACAGGAGAGAAAGTGGCGGCCTGTAGCCTGGCATCCCACTGGAGTTTCTAATCCCTTGAGGCCGTAGCAGAAGGGTGGCTCGTATGTAATTAGCAGAGTTGGCACCAGCCTTGACTCAAAGGTTTAGCAGGCGCATTTGGTTTCCCAATCACCAAAGAGAAATGGGGGTTGTTGTGTACTGGCCTTTCCCTGGGGTCAAGCTCCGCCTTCTAGCTTGAGGGTGTGTGGAGCGAGGACCCTGCTGACAAAGCTCGGTTAAGAGACTGGATTCAGCCTGCTGCCCCTGGCCAAGGGAAAGAAAGGAAGGTGCCATGGAGACGTGGCACCAAATCCATCACAGAGGGGTTTTCTTACTTCTCATTCGCCTTGCAGGGTTTAGCAGGAGTCGCCCTGTGTTGGTAGTTGAGGAAACTGAGGCCTCGGGAAGTAGTTACACTGTAAGAAAGCATTTACCAGGATTGGAACCAGAGAAATCCAATTCCAGAGTCCTAGCCAAGGACAAGATGATGAGGATTAAATTTGTGTCCATTTGATTCCAAGGCTCCACATTTCCCCATCACATCCCAGGACTTCCCTGGCCCTGGTGGTGTGCTCAGGAAAGAAAGACTAGGGAGGAAACCAGAGGCAGAGCCAGCCTTACCTCCAGCTGACCCTAACTCATCCTGTAGGTAGGAGCGGCAGGGAAGATGGAGACAGTGGACCAGGATAGAGAGGTGGAGGAGGAAGAAGAGGAAGAAATGAAAAGGTGGCACAGAAAAAGAAAGGAGTGTGTAGTGTAACTCCAAAGACACAGAGCCCCCGCTGGTCCCCTAGACCCAGATGTTTGGTTCAGTTACTAGACCAGCGCTTACTACCTGTCAGTCCATGCTAGGGGACAAGACCTAACAAGGCCCTTTGTCCTCAGGAATACGTTACATTCCAACAGAGGTGAGACCCACCAAGAAATGTGCATGAGTATAAATGTATGAGTAGCTAAAATTGTTTGTCATGAGCTTGGGTCGTGTCGTAGAGACACGATGACGGGATACAGTGGAGGGATGCAGAGGTATGCTGGCTTGCTGGCTGGATTTATGTCAGCTTGACACAAGCTCGTCATCTGAGAGTAGAGAAAATGAGAAAATGCTCCATCAGATCCGGCTACAGGCAAGCCTGCAGGGCATTTTCTTAACTGATTGATGCAGGAGGGCCCAGCCCATTGTGAGTGGTACCATTCCTGGGTTCTATAAGAAAGCAGGCTGAGCAAGCCATGAAAGCAGCCCCCTCCTCTCCTCCATGGCCTCTGCATCAGCTCCTGCCTCCAGGTTCCTCTCCTGTTTGAGTTCCTGTCCTGACTTCCTTTGACAGTGAACAGGAATGTGGAACAGTAAGCAGGAAAACAACCCTTTCCTCCCCAGCTTGCTTTTTGGTCTCATGGTGTTTCATCACAGCAGTGGAGACCCTAAGGTATCAGGACTCTCGCAGGAGGCCTCGCAGGGGAGGGTGGAAGGGGTTCTTTGGTAAGAGCTGTGGTTACTGACCCAGGTCGCATGCCACCGGCACTCCCAGCCTCAGCCTCTAGGCCTGTATGCTACACCTGTCTAATTCCTGTTTCTTCTCCACAGGTTTGACATCTACAGGAAGGTGCCCAAGGACCTCACACAGCCGACGTACACTGGTGCCATCAGTGAGTAACTGCCCTTCCCACCGGTACCCAGCCCTCTGCCTGCTCCCCAGATAGCCTTGCTTCTGCCTTGTGCAGAACTCTGGAGCAAGGAGGACAGAAGGAAGTCCGGTGGGATAGAAGGCGTGCCCAGCATCCCACGGGCCCTTTACCTCTTTCTACATCGCGTCTCTATCCTTGTTGTACAACCCCACAAGGTCGAACCATCAGCTGTGTCTAGAAGAATGCAAAAAAAAAATATCAGTGCAGGTTAAGGATCCCCAATCTCAAAATCCAAAAGGGTTTTTTTTTTTTCCCTTACAGTGCTAGAGATTGACACTCTACCACTAAGCTATGTCTCCTACATCTAAAACTGTGCGTCTAAATCCAGAACTGTGAGCCCTGATGTGCACTCTAAGTGGAAAGTCCACCCCTGGCCCTGTGTGATGGCCCTGTGATGTGTTGTATGGAGAAGTACACGTGAAACGTGAATTGCCTGTACAGACCTGGGCCCCGTTCTCAAAATGCCAGTGAGATGGCTCAGCAGGTGAAAGCATTGCTATACAAGCCTGCTGGCCTGAGTTAGAACCTCAGAAGCCACGGGGAAGGAGAGAGAGGCACACCATCGTCATCGTCATCATCATCATCATCAAGCAATAATAGTAATAAATAAAAATTTAAATAAAATAAGAACTGAAAGAAAAATCCAAGCAAGCAGATTGGAGGTGGGAGGGAGGCCTGCTTTTTACCTTTCTGCCTTTGAAATTATTTGAATTGTTAATTATTTTAGTCACTAAAAGAATTCACAAACTCGCTGACTTGGTTCAAATCAAAGGAGCCAGGGCATCTCAGAAAAGTGGCCATTTGCAACACCAGGCAGGGAAGGTCGAATCTGAGCCTGGCGGTTGTGCCAGCAGGATGAGAGAACCCAAGGACCAAACCTGGAGCCTAAGGCCAGTAGTGACGCTGTTGGTATGGGACCCGGAGAATTAGAGGAAAGGCCTTTGAGCCTGTGATAAAGGAACTGGGGCGGGGAGACAAACCCCCTAAAGAGTTCTGGTAACCCCCATGAATACTCCTTCCCTCTGCTCCTCGAGTGTGGGTTAGACTTAGCAGCTTACTACCAAGGAAAAGAGAATAGAAATGTAAGGTGGTAGCTTTCCTGCAGGGACACCTGGAGATGGCAGCTCGGCCTTTGAGGGAGTTTGGAATAGCCGCAATTGGTCACGTGGATGTGCGGATGCCTGAGGGACGCACAGAGACACCTTGCCACTGGGGGTCTTCCCGGTTAAGCTACAGCCTGCTGACTGACACACAACATCGCTGGGAGTCTTCTGTCAGATACCGCGGCAGCGCACTGCCGGAGGGGCAAGGCCTTGAAAAGCTGAGGGAAGAGAAGGACTCAAGAGGAGTCAGTGCTTGGTTGGATCCAGGCTCTGTTCCTGGAACAGAAGCGGCCTTCCTGGGAAGGCCGAAACCTGAGTAAAGGCTGTGGTGGGGATATAGGAGCATAGCAACAGCGAATTCCTCCCCGCTGACACAGTGTGACAAAGTGCTATGGTTTTGTCAGGTGTGAACAGGGGCAGCCGGGAGAGGCTGTGTGGGCACGGTCCTGGCTTTGCATCCATTACGGTTCCACAGAAAACGTCCCTATAAAATAGTACTCAGAGCAAACCAAAGTCACCGTTGAGTAAGTGGGAAGGAGCGCTTTGGCTTCACGTCTCCGTCTCCGATGCTCAGAAAGGGGAAGTGACTCATTCAGAATATCACTGTTTACAGAAGGGACAGTCAGGATTAGGTCTTGGGTGGCCCCCCACATGCCTGGTATGGGACAGAGAATCTCACAGCTGCCTCAGCCTTGTGGTGTGAACAGAGGTCAGGTGATCAGCCTGGAGTCCCCTCTTGGGTAGACTGGTGGCCTTGGAGAGCCCCCACCACTCCAGCTAGCTCCAGCCCTCCCTCTGCCCGGGTTCTGTAAAGCAGCATGTACCTTCTCCAGGTGTGGAGAGGAGAGCACTGCCTGGGGTTCACAGGCCTTCCTGTCAGCAAGAGCCGACTTCGTCCTATTTAGCATCCGTGTGTCCCTGGGCAAGTGGGTGGGGCACATGAGCCCTCATTCAGTGCCGGAGTGACTCCTGGCAGCCCACTACTCACCTATGAGTGTGTGACCCAAGAAGCCAAGCAGCTGGGTGCTTCCCTTGGGAGGAAAAAGACTTGCTCAGACTGTGAGAAACGAGGCTCTTGCCCCCTCCCTACCTCCTGCCCACTCCCTGCCACCACGCACAGCCCAGCCTCCCTGCCAATTTCTCCAGCCTTGCCTTATCTAACCTGTTGAGCAATCGGGGTATGTGTACTCTTAAAAGCCCAGGATGTACCTGCACCAATGTCCTGCATACTAGGGACAGCTGTGCAAACTACCCCCCGCCCCCCAATCTCTGTTGCTGAACACTGGACACACCCTTCCCAACTCCATCAACAGCTCTTGCCTTCTATCCAGCCGGCTCCTGTGTCACTGCCTGGCTGACCCGTGGCCCTGAGGGTGGCCAGCCTGATTACAGCCTATTGTCTTTGACTCTTGTGTGGCCATCGCTGTGAGGTAGTTCTCCAGGGTGAAGGAGCCCTGAGTCAAGGGGATGTACATTTTCAACTGTTTAGAAGTTCTGCCTGGAAGCGCTCAGGAACACGGTCTGATGAGCATTTCATCACACAAGGTCTGAGACATGGGAAGCCAGCCCTTAGCTACCATTTAGTGCACAAATATTTATTAAGCTGGACCTCAGGCCAGGCCCTGTGCCAAGTGCTGGGACAGTGCTGATGAATGGGCTTTGGTCTTCGTCCTTGAGGCTCGCACAGCCGAGCCAGGCAGACCAGCTCAGGCATGCGCCATTGCGTTCCGCTGTGGGACGACTGCTATTAATAGCTGAAGGAGACAGTGAAATTCTGGGGCTTGAACGTCAGCCTTTGGATTGTGCCTTCTCCCTTACCCGGCTATGTGACCTTGGACAGGCTCCTTGACTTTCTCGCAGGCTGTAAGGTCTCAGGTCTTGCCCCCTTCAACTTGGCAGCACCCAGCTTCCTACTAGCAAGCATCTCCTGGGGTTACATTCCAACTGCCCAGGGCCTGAGTCAGTTTTAGAAGTCTGGAGTCAGAGAGCCTCCAAGCCTTGCCCAAACATGGGTTGAAAGCCTTCATCCAGCCTTCGAGGTCTGAAGGCCTTGGTTGGAATACTTGCTACCTGCTTTCACGGTTTCTCACCGTGCCTTCTCCGAGCCCACACTGGAGTTACACACCGAGGCTACAGCGGTACCAAGACCTCACCTCCAGTTCCCCAGTCTGAGACAGGAGTCAAGTGCACTTACACATTGAAGGACGTGTGGGACAGGCCCCTGGACTCAGCTGAGCTCTCCCGTCTACCTGCTAGGTTAACCAGGTCTCAGGGAAAGGCCTTCTCAGTCTCCTTCCCCCCACCACAATGTGTGTAATTAGGACTTTGGGGTGTATCTGCAAGCATAAAGTGGGGAGGGCAGCTAGAAAAGTCAGCAGTGACCCTCAGAAAACCTCCTTGTGTAGTCTACTGCAGCATCCCAGTGGCTGGTGTGGACAAAATGTGGGTCCTGGGTGGCACTGGACAGAAAGGCGCAAGGGTCCAGCTGCAGGATGCTCTGCCTGCTGGCAGATTCTCCCCCAAGGGGCAGTAACCTCCATTGTAGGGCTGAGAGACCAGGAGCCAGGACAGACGTGGGTCAGTAGCTAAGCCACCCCGGGGGTGTTTATTCTGCAGCCTTAAAGGATATTTGAGCTTAATCTCCATGCCATGAACAGGACAAAACAAGGCCGCAGTCTGAGCTGAGGCTGTTCACAGCTAGCTGAGGGTGTGAGGCATGACTGAGAAGGGTGTCTGTCTACTGCCACTGATGTAGAGTGAATGGGGGTTCAGAGTACGTATATCTGCATATATGTATGTGGATATATGTTTTTTGTTGTGTTCATGACTGTCCTGGCTAGCCTGGAACTTGCTGTGAAGTCTGGGCTAGCCTTGAAATCTGGGCAGTCCTTCTCACCTGAGTTCTTCTCCTAAATGCTGGGATTGTAGGTGTGGACCACCAGGCCTGCCAACATTGTATGTGTGCGTGTGTGGTGTGTGTGTGTGTGTGTGTGTGTACTACACAGAATGTATAATATATCCTGTAATTTATTAATATGTGATGTTTATGTATATTAATATTTTCATGTGCCTATTGCCCATTTGGAACTTTTTCTTGTTGATCATATTCTCTATTTTACCCCAAAGTAAAGCCTTTAAATGCCATGTCTATACGGCTCCTTCAAAGTGGGGCAGAAGTTATGAGAATTCTGGTCCCCATCTCTATGTGGCTAGACTCATCAGGCAGTTTGGGGATGTTCCTTCTTTCCCTTACAGCCCAGATTCTCGGGAGTCTTTCTAGGTGCCTTGACCATAGAGGATAGGGGGTCCCAGTCCCTTCTCGCTCAGCCTGCAGTTTTTCAGCTGAGCCCCCATTAGGCTGGCGCCGTGGTGTCATGGTGGAGTGGTTTGTTAATGCATCACTGTGGGCGTGTAGCAAGCTCAATAATGCTTGTCTTTCCTGGACAGATAGGAAGTTAGGTAGGTGGCAGACAGACGGACGTGGATGGAGATGCTTCTCTACTGTTACATACAGGCTGTGTCCCAGGAATCCTGCTGTCAGTTCAAAATAGTGCAAATAAAGATGGTCAGTTCCAGTCCGTGGCACAACCCCCCTCAGCCTGGCAGCTTCTTTGGTGTGTGAGCTGTCCCTCTGGTGACTGCAGGTTGACCAGGAGCCATGACCCACTGCCACCGGCCAGCATCAGGACAGGGCTCTGCATATCACTAACCTGGAAAGAGCCCAGACCACTATACGGCTTCTGCTGAGTGATTCTGCTCTCGCCCTATTGTAACGTTGAAAAAAATCCCAAGGTGGGCACTGGCTGTAGACGGAGGGACAGACCAGTGGCAGAATATGCCTCAGTTTTTGATTCACCGATATGGGAGAGAACTCTGGTCTCAGACCTAGTATAGGACAGGGGCCGTGTGTTTCACAGAAGCCAGAAATCTAGATGGTCACATGGTATCTCCCCATGTTCATTATGGACTTGCAATTGTAATGTGTGTGGCACTCAAGAGAGACAGAGCCCTTTGTGGTCCTCCATCCAGCACACGGGCCTCTTCCAGGCTAACCTCCGCATCAAAGAGGTCTTGAGGACTCGAGCAGGGCCTGTTGCCTGTGTGAAGAGGCTCACCCTTACCACAGAATCAGGCCAATGGTGCCTTTCTGGGGACTCACACTGAGGCCATGAGTAAAAGGAGGGACACAGTGAGACCATGAGTTAAAGGGGAGACACAGTGAAAGGGGGTACACAGTGGCGTCATGAGTAAAAGGGAAGATACACTGAGGTCATTTCAGGGGCATTGACGGTCTCTGGGAAGGTACCCTACCCTGTGTGTATGCTGGGGCCTCTAACTTTCCTCCAGGATAGCAGAGGGGCAGGGAGGGCTGGCCGCCTATCCGGAGCAACCTGCACCCCTAACGCTGACTCCATGTTTCTTTCCCCACAGTCTCCATTTGCTGCTGCCTCTTCATCCTCTTCCTCTTCCTGTCAGAGCTCACGGGATTCATCACAACAGAAGTGTAAGTCATTTTTCCTCGGGTCAACTGGCTTTCTGGGGTCCAGATGAGGAGAGGGAGGAGTTTGGGAAGGGATGGAAGCCTTGCAGCTGACTTACTTCTGTATCCAAGTATGTGACATCATAAAAGGGTTTTGAAATTGGAACAAAATTTCACTTTGTCAGAGCCCTTTGCCTTCCTTTGGTCCCGGGGTCTGCAGGTCCACAGACCGAGTAGTCACACACATTAATCATTGCTGGCCCCGACTTATACAGTGGGTTTTCCATGAGTCCTTTGATGTAGCTGGAAGTGCTCAGAAACCCAGGGAGCTTCCTCACAGAGGGTAGGGTGCCCCGCTCAGTTCTCAGGCCCACACTCAGGGCAGTAAGCATGGGTTTCCTGGCAACTGACAGCACAGTTGTCCATCCCTGATTCCAGAGTTAGCTGTCCCCCATAGCCTGGCAGCTCCTGCCTTGGGCCCTGGCCTCGGGCTTCCCAGCCTCTTCGTTGCTGTGTTTACAGTTTGCGGAATTGTCTTGGGGCTGGGCCCTGGCACCCCCTTCTCCTGCTCAGCCTTGGAATTTTCTTTTTCTACTCAGGGAATGTCTTGGTTTTCTTTGCTTCCTTCTCAGCCACAGACAATAGGAAGACAGTTGTCATGGCTTCAGCTGGCTGTTGCTGTCTTTGTGCCCAAACGGCCTTTGTCTTAGGAGAGAAACTGAGGCTGTGAGTTATAGAGGTGCTTGCCCACAGTGGCAGAGTTAGGTGACTCCTGAGCCCTGAGAAGCTGGCCTCAGCTTTTTCTTAGCTCACGTCTGGAGGTAGCTTTCCACCTGCCCCCTGTGTAGGAACATCTGCCTCCTTGTCACTCTGAACCTGTTTTTAACCTGGGGGAAAGAGCACCAGATAAGACATTAGGAGGCACAGAAGCAGGGTACAGCTTTGCTGTGTGACACTGGGAAGGTTACTGAACCTCTCGGAGTCAAATGTGTGAGAACAGATCAAATTCAAACTTTGATGGAAGCAGGGAGGACAGGAGACCCTGAAACACAGTGGCAGTGTGCCAGGTAGGCATCTGTTAGCCTGTGAGGCTGTGCTCTCCTCTGGGATGGAGGCCACTCTACAGGCAGCTGTGTTCTGAGTAGGTGACAGCGGCGAGGCGCAGTGTGCAGGCAGGTGGCGTCAGTGTTATAGACAGCAGTGCACCTGTGACAGCGGTGAGGCGCAGTGCGCAGGCAGGTGGCGTCAGTGTTATAGACAGCAGTGCACCTGTGACAGCGGTGAGGTGCAGTGCGCAGGCAGGTGGCGTCAGTGTTATAGACAGCAGTGCACCTGTGACAGCGGTGAGGCGCAGTGCGCAGGCAGGTGGCGTCAGTGTTATAGACAGCAGTGCACCTGTGACAGCGGTGAGGCGCAGTGCGCAGGCAGGTGGCGTCAGTGTTATAGACAGCAGTGCACCTGTGACAGCGGTGAGGCGCAGTGCGCAGGCAGGTGGCGTCAGTGTTATAGACAGCAGTGCACCTGTGACAGCGGTGAGGTGCAGTGCGCACGCAGGTGGCTCCAGTGTTGGGGACAGCAGTGCTCAGCCCTGAGGCGGGAATGGCTTAGGGTCTGTGAAGAATGGAGCGGCTGGCTTAACCGTAGCAAAGTGAGCAAGCAGTCGCATAGAGGCCAGGGTGGGTCGAATCACAGCGCTGGAATTGCTTAGTTAGCAGTGTTTCTGCTTTGACTGTGGGCTCCTAAAGCACTCTCACGCTACTGAGTATCCACGCCTGCTGGCTGGGGACACAGCGGAACAACTAAACTGTAGTTGTTCCTTCAGTGTCCTGGACGTGTGCCTCTGGGACCCTCACCACAAAAGCCCAACCTTTCAGTCCATTCTGCACAATATCATAAAATCTGCATGTCATTTGCATAAACTACCTGTAATCCTCATGTGTATATATATTTTCTTTTTTTAAGATTTATTTTTATTTTGTGTGTATGAGTGTTTGTCTGCATGTGTGTCTGTGCACTATGTGCATGCATGGTGCCCTCAGGGGTTAGAAAAAGGCATCAGATCTCATGGAAGTGGGGGACAGAGGGCTGTGGGCCACCATGGGATGCTGGGAACTGAACCTGGGTCCTCTGCTAGACCAGCCAGTGCTCTTAACGGATGGAGCCATCTCTCCAGCCCCTTGCTTTTGTTTTTGATTTGTTTTGTTTTGTTTCCTGAGATGAGGGTCTTACAAGGTCTTACTGTGTAGCCCAGGGAGTCCTCCTGAGTTCTGGGATCACAATTAAGCTCCTGCTGACCTTAAACTGTCTTCAAGTTACTTGAATATATCATACAATATAAATGCTGCAAACCATTGCTTAACGTAAGTGAGTTGTGGGAAGGGCTCTGAGGAAACAGTGGTGCAGGGTGGAGCTAGTTAGTGAGGGGCGTGGTGGGGGTAGGGCAGATAGATGGACTGGACCTGGGGTTTTCTGAAGATGGAACAAGATGGCCTGGCTAAAGGGTACTTAACCCTAGGCCTATGGACTTTCCCATCAGTCAGACCCTGCCTCTTGGTGTGTTTGTGTACCCTGTAACACCTGAGGAAGCTTCAGTTAGCTCAGCCCAGCAAAGGAGTGCCTGTGGTGCTGAAATATGGCCACATACAAGTGGCTTTTAATGTCAGAGCTTAAGTCTGTGAAAGCTGAGTAGCAGGCTGGGCCGCTCAAGCAAGCCCTGACAGTGGACTTTGTCTACTGTTTACCTAGGGCAGGGCTGTCAGTGGCAGAGCACAGTGTGTTCCCCATGCCATCCCCTCCCTTGCTCAGGGACTTCCTCTTCTTGCCTCCTGGATGCTGTGGTCCCCAGGAGGAAGGAAGAGGTCTGCAAAGGCTTGAACCTGGCTCTCTGACTTTTCCCTGCCACCTCCCTCCCTGACCTTCCTCACTGTGGTACTACCGTGTCAGGGGTCCAGAGGCCTAAGACTTAACACGGCAGCCTAAAAACGATTGCATTGCCCACATCGGGCTCCTTTCTTTACAGAAGCAGTCTGGTCCAGGAAACATAGTTGGGGAAAAACTGAAGGCAAATTTCATTCTCCTTTGGGATGGCCACTGGTCCTGTCTGGTGCCTTTGTGACCACAGTAGGTCAGCAGATCCCTCTGTGGAAATAAGGTCACCGCCGACTGGGTCAGCACTGCAGCCCTGGCCTGTGGTTCTCAGTGGCGTGAGATGCTCCTTCTGCCACTGCTGCGTGAGAGGGAGGCAGGACTGTGTGGATGCTCGGCTTCCGGCTTGGGCTTGGGCCAGGCTGTTGACCAGAATGAAAACAGGTGTCCCATGGGATATTCAGGGGTTCAGTCTATCCTGGGGTGTACCCACCTCTCAGAAAGTGGCTGTGGAATGTTCCAGTCCATGACTGCCAAGTTCCGAAAGACTTTAATAGTTACCCACCTGGTAGGTAAATTTATGGTAATAAAGTAAGTGTAGCTGCTCAGCCCCTCCACTTGTTGTTTTTAACATAATATACCTTGTGGTACTTTCTAGGTATTGTAAGTGGCCAAATGCTAGGCTCATATGCCCAGGTTAGCATCTTACAATGATTGCCTTAAAATTTGTCACAAGACCCCTTGAAGTTTCTGGGGGAAACTAAGGCACCAAAAGGCTAAAAAACCAAAAGGTTAGTAAAAGGGGGTGGAGGCAGGGGATGCAGAATCTAAGTCCTGTAGACATCCAAAGCCTGGGCACCCCACCCCATAAACCCACCCATCTCTGCACGCTATGTTTTAGAGCCTCAAGTATATGAAAGCCAAGGCTTTTTGGTCAGAATTATTGAAGGTTAGGGGCAGATGCATCAGTGGGCAGAAGGACATGCTTATGCAAACATCACAGCCTGAGTTGGGTTCCTACTCCACTCAACAGACTTGTCCCCTGACCTCCATGTGTGTGCCCCACACATCATACACAACCACAATAACAATAATAAATTAATATTAAATTGAAAACCTGTTGACTAAGCCGGACAGTGATGGTGCATGCCTTTAATCCCAGCACTTGGGAGGCAGAGATCTCTGTGAGTTTGAGGCTTGCTTGCTATACAAAGCTACAGAGAAACCCTCTCTCAAAAGATTAAGGAAGGAAGGAAGGAAGGAAGGAAGGAAGGAAGGAAGGAAGGCAGGCAGGCAGGCAGGCAGGCAGGCAGGCAGGCAGGAAGGAAGGAAGGAAGGAAGGAAGGAAGGAAGGAAGGAAGGAAGGAAGAAGGGAAGAAAGAAAGGGAAACCTCTTGACTGGAAGACTCAAGGCTTCCCTGTAGATTTAGGTAGCAAGCTGGAAAAGACCACCCAGGAAGTAGGAGCTTGGAGGTTATCTTGAACGGGGTTCTAACATGCCCCTAAACCAGGCCAACATTGGAGAGACTAGGAGCTTAGCAACCGGGAAGAGTGGGTGGCTCCTTCCTGCCCAACACCCCTGAACTGAGTCTTGATTGTGGCCAGGACTGGTGGAATTAAAATGTCACATCGTAGAGCATCCAGGCCTCGTCCTTAGCAATGGGAGACTTGAAGGCTCCTGGGCACAGAGTGACAGATCCATTGTTTGGAAAGATCACCCCTGAAAAGTGGGTTCGGGGAGAGAGACCATGAGCGGCAGGCTTTGTTAAGGAGTAGGATGATTCCCAAGAGGAAGAGAAGGGGGTTGCTGGGCAGCTGGCTGGAGAGGGCATCCTTCTGGTAGGCAGTCATTTCTGTAGTCTGCACTACAGAAATCGGGATTTAAAAGCCAAGGTTCTGAGGCTTCCTGGTCAACCTACCCAGCTCCCCCTTCTGCTCGCTCTCTACCTCTTACTGCGGCCTCCCCACTGCATGGAAGTTTCCATTTGATCAGATTGTTAGACTCAGAGGCCAGCAACCTTGGGCAGGAATCCCAACTATTCAAGTGCTCTTCTAAAAGCAAATAAAATTGTTTCCATGGATGTCATCAGACTTGCGCCTCAGCCTAGACTCTCAAGGCCTTCGCCTGCATTCCACCTACATCCCCCATCCCCCCAATACCTCCCAATCCTTTCATCCTCGCTCCCTACAAGGTGAATTCTCACCCACCTCCTCCCCATGCGCTCAGGCCATACAGCGCTGCACCGGCTGGTGTCCCCCCAACTTGGAATGTGCCCCCACTCCTGAACCAGCATACACCCTTCACCTTCCTGGGACTCCTGAGAACCTACACCCACACTCTCCTGTGCACCCCCCCAAGTTTGTTTCACTCCACAGAACTCGCTCAGAAGTCCTCATTCTGGTGGGGGAGTTCAGACACTATTGCTTATTCCAATATGAGAGGGGGAGGTAATAGAGACAGGTCTGTCTGTAGGGCAGAAACCCTTTGCTTGCTATACAAAACTACAGAGAAACCATGTCTCAAAAGATAGATAGAAAGAAAAAGAAAGCAAGAAAGCAAGAAAGAAAGAAAGAAAGAAAGGAGGAAAGAAACTTCTTGACTGGAAGACTCAAGGGCCCCCATATCCCATAGGCCCTGAGGCCCTAAGGTGGCCCATCTGAAGGTTATCAGAAAAGACAGTGGCACCTGCATCACTAGCCTCCTGGGGGGATGCCCTGCTTTCCAGGGACTCCATCCTCTTCAGACAGTGTAACCCAGTGGCAAACGCAAGACACTGAGTCCCTTGGTAGCATCCTCCTCTGCCTCCTGCAGGTTGTGCAATCTCAGCCAGCCATTTTGTGCTCCTTACTGAAGACACAGCAATCCTGTCCAGCACTGACTTGCTGTGTTACAGCAAAGTCACCTGCAAATTCCCGGTATTGTCCCCAGCATGGCCTGGGGCTCAGAGCTGGAGCATCTTCCGGCTTTTTGTGTGGCAGAGTACACTAGGCGGGGCTGTGCTACCCTTCTCCTGTGCTTTGTGCATTTGGCCTTCACCCCCACACTTTGCAATGGAGGCGATCAGTGTCTCCATTATTTCAGCTCATGAATGTTGATATTCATGATAAAGATAACTGCTAGAGACTGAGCATCTGGTCTGTAGTAAGACTCTGCTCAGCATTCCTCTTGTCTCATTGGCCACCGTAGCAGCCCCATTATTGATATATCAGAATCATTGAGAGCTGCTGGGACCACAAGAGAGTGTGGAATTCTTATGTCATATCATGTGCTCCTCCTTGTTTTCTTTAGATCCCCCAAAATGATTTATGTTACCCCACAGTGCATGCTGTGCATATGGTTGTATCTCCTATTATTTAAGGAGCAAGGAAGGAAGTCATGTGTGTCCCATATAGACTCATATATTTTCTGTTTCCGAGGGGTTTTTTGGGGGGATGGGGTTCTTCAACTGGTTGAACCCAAAGATAGAAACCCCATAGAAATGGAAAATCAATTGTTGTGAAAGCCCCATTTTATTTCTAGGGAAACTGAGGCTGTTGAAGACAAAGTTCATTGTCCAAGGTCAGTCAACCAGGAGGTCAACCTTGGCAGCTTGGACACTCCTTGGCATTGTGTTTTCTCTGCCAAGCAGAGCCTGTGGTCAGCCCTAGAGAGAAAATGAGACACGTCCTTGTTCCCCTTCCCAACCTACCCCCCACGCCTGAAGCTTCAGCCTGCCCTCCAGTAGCCCTGAGAGCTGTTGCAAATTCTTGCTCGTTTCCTTTCTCCTTCTCTTCCTCTCTTCCACCTCCTTCCCTCGTTGGTTTCCTCTTATTGAACCATGTGTGACTTATAGCACAAATCCAAAAGTGGGGGCAGGGAACCTCACCCTCGTAGGCATCGTCTTAGTTGAGCCATGATAGAATTCTGCCATCTAGAAGGTTCTTTTGCACCTGCCCCCCTGTCCAACACCGTTCTTCAGACTTCTGTTGTCAATAGATTAAGTTCCTTATTTTAC
The DNA here is from genome assembly GCF_014885135.2 of Alexandromys fortis. Taxonomy (NCBI): domain Eukaryota; kingdom Metazoa; phylum Chordata; class Mammalia; order Rodentia; family Cricetidae; genus Alexandromys; species Alexandromys fortis. The sequence goes on from NW_026067891.1 coordinate 1,393,087, forward strand.
GCTTCACCTGGGACTTACTCAGTTACTGCGATGAGGAAATTGAGGCTTGGAGAAGTGAAGCCTCCTGTCCCGGGTCCCTCAGCTTTCTAAAGTGACAGAGGCCCGAGGCTAGCCCACAGGCCTTCTCATGTCCTGAACTGGCTGTGGGGTGTTGGGCCAGTTAGAGTTCCTAAACTGTAGTGTACCCACAGAACGTTTCTTCTCTTTGAGGCGAGCTGATTTGTAGAGCCTGGCAGACTTGGCAGCCCTGCACGGGCGGCTGTGGGGGAGGCTGCACCTGGGGTGGCAGGAAACTAGCTGGCCTGGAACATTTGCCTTGGACACAGAAGGCAGCCTAGCTGACCTCATCAGTAGGCGGTACAAGCGACTGAACCATATACATACTACAGTTAAGGGAAGTGGCCGGCTCCGGCCTTACATAACCACCAGCCCAGACTGCCACAGGCTATGCATTTATCCTCCTCTCAGGCACCTCAGCCCCTGCGTGGCCCTTCAGCCCTGGCAGCTGACCACTCCAGTTCTCCTGGCTACGAGACAGGGATCCCTGTCTGGGAGAAGCCTCCCCAGGGGCAATGAGATCACCTGAGCCACACCTGGGATTTGCCTCACTCTGCTGAGGTCATCTCCCAAGATTGCCAGGGAATGACCTCACCCCATAATCCCTCAGCGATGACCAGAGGTCTAGCTCTTACCAGGTGGGAAAGGCGAGCGCTCCTGGAGGTGTCTCGCTGGGAAGGGACGCCCGTGCCCTGGCCGCTGTGCAGTTAATCACACAGTAGTGTTCTTACTAGACTGATTGCTAGTCCTTTGGAATTGAGGCCATGGTAGAAACAGGTGCTAAAGAGTCGGGAAGGAACAAAGCGGGCAGAGATGGATCCTCCTCTGACTGAATCTCACATGGCCTCTTCACTCCTTGCCCACTGGTTCTGCACAATCCTAGCCAGAACCTTGAGAACTACCTGGATAAGCCTCCGAGTAGCTGCCCACATCCTGTGCCCTGTCCTTGATCCCAGAGACTGAGGAGAAGAAGAGGAAGCTGGGTAGCCCTGGAAAACTTGGGGCTTGGGCGTGAGGCCGACTTCGGCTGAGATTCTGGCTCAGTCATTCTGCTGTGTGCTCTTGGGCTGAACCGCGCCTCCTCTGAGCCCCAGTTCCTTGGTTTTAAAGTGGGAATGAGGACTTTGCATGGATGCACCCTTTGGCTTCCTTGATTAGGGGTACCCCCTCTTCTCTTCTGCCCAGCAAAAGGAGCTGGGTATTCAGGGGCCGTGGCTGTGTCCCTGAGCCACAGTTCTTGTTAGTTAAGCGCTGCCTGTGTCACATTTGATGAGGTCTTAGTAAAAACAGAATTCACGTGCTGGGCCTGGTCTCTTCTTCCCTAACAAGATGGCCAGTCATTCACAGGAATGGCTACCTGGGAGTCCTCTTATAGTACAACCTGACCCAAGGGATGTAACTGTGTGGGTTATTTCAAATGTTTGTTTTATGGCTTTTTTTAAAAAAGAATTTTTATCATTTTAAAGTGTGTGTATGTATGCATGTGTGTGCACGTACATACATGCATATGGGTATGTGCATGTGAGTGCAGGTGCTTATAGAGGTCAGAAGAGGGCATTAGCTCCCTCTTGTGAGCTGGCATTGTGATCAGGCATTGTGAGCTGCCTAACATGTGGGAACCAAACTTGGGTCCCTGGAACCCTAAGTGCTATTAACCACTGAGCCACCTCTTCATCCCTATTTTAATTGCCAAAATGGGCTATGAGGTGACATTTTGATAAATTGCCAAATGATCAGTTCATCTAGTTAGTACACCCATTACCTTAATTATTTATGCTTTTGTTGTTTTTGTTGTTTTGTTTTTTGTTTTTCGAGACGGGGTTTCTCTGTGTAGTAGTGTTGGCTGTCCTGAAACTCACTCTGTAGACCAGACTGGCCTCGAACTCACTGAGATCCGCCTGCCTCTGCCTCCCTCCCGAGTGCTGGGATTAAAGACGTGCACCACCACCACGTGCTAACATTTATGCTTTTGTGAGAGAACATTTCAAAATCTTCTCTTGCCAGGAGGTGGTAGTGCACACCTTTAATCCCAGCACTAGAGGGGCAAGGTGGGCCACCAGGCTATACAGAGGAATCTTGTCTCGAAAAAAACAAAACCAACCCCTCAATGTGTTGTTACTGCAGTCACCAAGCCTGCACAGTAGAGCAGCAGGACTCTGTCACCTATGACTTCCGATCTATTGACCAGCATCCCTGGTCCCCACCCATGACTGTAGCGCAGCCCACCCCACCTTCTCCCGCACTGCTCAGTTGAGTGGTCTTTGAGGCCAGGCCTAATGATGGGGTTCTCCCTTCCCATAGGGAGTTAGCTGGGCAGCTGGCCTCTAGACACAGCCCATCTTCCTCCTTACTGCTTCTGCTGCGCGTTCAAGGGCCCCTGACTTAATGGGGAAAGGAGGAACTGGAACCATCCATTCATGAGCCTCCCTTGGCCCATCCCCCAGGTGTGTCCACCAGCACGCCTGCCTGCTCCCAGCAGCCAGGGTTTCTGGACCACGGTGGCCTACGCTCTGGCCTCCTTGGTACATGGTGGCTCCTCCAGGCCTCGAACCTGCTGAGGCACAAGCCTGACCACGTGGCTGTGCTCAGTGTCAAGTTAGCTGCCTGAGCTGTGTCCCGTCACCACACCTGGGTTCTCACACTGCATGTGTCGTGACCCTCTTTCGGTCCGTCTGTCAGCCCAGTCCCCCTCTGCTTCAGGCCTTAGCACAGTCTCCTCCTCCTCTTAGAGACCTGCAGGTTTCCTTGTGTCCTTATCTAGGAGGTAAGTGAGGCCTAGTTCTGCCGGTGAGTCTGATGAACACAGAGACTATATGTCTTCACACTGTTTCTAGAACCCGACTGGCAGTAGATCCCCCAAACTGTCGAATACATGTGTGTTGCTGCCGTCGCTAACCGCAAGGTGGTGTGGCTGGTCAGGGGCCACCTGTAACTCTGGCAACGAAGTAGTCTCATTCCTTCACTCCTGCAGTCTATGGCTGTGCCACCCTCCATGCCACAGCGAACATGACGGTTGTGGTCACGTGAAGGATCTTAAGATGGGAACAACTAGGTTAGCCAGCTGGGCCAGATGAAACCTCAGGGGTCCTGTGTGAGGGTGGAAGAGGTAGAGAGGAGAGGAAGCGTTGTGTAAGGATGTGGTAAGCTTAGCCCAAGCCTCTGGCTTCATGACACTTGATGACAGCGACCCCCCCAAGAACATGACTGCCCCCCAAGAGCAGGCAGTAGGCACTGTGTACCGTTAGTGCTAGGCCCTGAGCCATAGCGAGACTCTGTTCCTCACTTTGTGGTTCAGCCACCCCATCGGGAAGGAGCAGTGTTATCCCTACTCGACAGATGGGTTTCTAGAGGGGCTTGTAGGAAGTGCTGGAGCCGGGATCTGAACTTGAATCTGGACAGATGTAGATGTTCTTACCAGACCCCTCCTTCTTCCTGGTAAAGCTGTGTTGGAGGGTGGATTTGAACCTCCTGGGGCCTGGACACGTGCATGCTGCTGTACCCACGTGGGTATCTGGACCACTGAGTACTGGCCACCAAGTGAGGTGGCTCCTGGCTGTCCAGCCCCTATGGGCAGGATTAGTGTTCCCGTCTCAGTCCGGGCTTCTGTGCTTCTATCCCTCAGGGTGAATGAACTCTACGTCGATGACCCAGACAAGGACAGCGGAGGCAAGATTGACGTCAGTCTCAACATCAGTTTACCCAATTTGCACTGTGAATGTGAGTATTACAAATAGCCTTCTGTTTCAGCTAGCTACCCAGGTGATCTGTATGCAGACATGGTGAGCCATCTGGGGCGAGCTAAGTGCATGCCGCCAGCTGCAACTCACACGTGGACTATGACAGCCCCCACTGTTTTTTTAATTAATTAATTTGAGCTGAATATAATTCCGTTCCTGGAGGTTTTCTGGAATCAAAGACATCTCACGCACCTCTGGAGAGCAGCTACATTGGTGATGGTGGCACAGGGTGGGGAAGTCTCTCTGGTTTGTTAAGCCTAAGATCTTATGTGGCTCACGGAGAGGAGGAAGCCATAAGGAAGAAAGGGATGGGACCAGCCCAGCCAAGGGGATGAGGTCAGATGTGTGTGCAGCTGAGGTGCGGTCGGTCTGAGGCTGGTGGCATGAGACCATAGCTGCCCCATCTGTTAGCAGTGGACCAGGGCTGTTATTATCCCTACCGGTGGCTGATGGCCACAGGATGGTTCCTGCGGAAGTTACATGGCCACCTGAGCAGTTAAGGTGAGATGCCAGTTGACCCCAAGCCCCAGGCTGCACAGCTCACAGCTGCAGAAGCCGGTGGGACACCGTCACTGAGGGTTTCCTGGCATCTTAACTTCAGGCCTCTTCTGTTTGCTGTTTTAATCAAGACGAAGTCATTTCTATAAAACACAACACAATGAAAGCCTGGTTTCATTTTACCAGACGAGAATTAGCTGTGATCACCTCAGTTTCCCCTTTAGCACGAGAGGTTCCCGTGAGATGGTACCTAGCATACTGGTAGTGGTGGGATGTCTAGCCATCCCTCAGCCCCACCAGGTCCTAGCCTGATGTAGCCTTTTCAGCCTCCCCCACCCCTCCCTTCCCATCACAGGACATGGCTCAGGAGCATAGCCCGCAAGGACAGAACACTGGGTGGGCCCAGACGGAGACAGGGAGACATTCAGCTCTGTTCCTGCTTTTGGTGAGAGTGACATCACAGCTTTGAGCCCACATTGGGCCCACGGCCAGGGGACCTGTTGAAATAGGTCACTTTTATTTATTTATGTGTTTTCATTTTTTTTTCTTCTCTCTCCTTAGAAAAATAATTTATCTGGCAGCCTCTCCTTTAGGGGCTGGCTGTATCTGTGAAGCAAGGAAATTCTTAGTCAGGGCAGAGGACTAGACCGGCAGAGCAAGGGCTAGGGGGATGTGACTCTAGGCTCAGTCCCAGATCCAGACAGTGTGACTTCGGGCAGGACAGGCGTCCCTGGCTGCTGCCCCTGCCAGTCTTTGTGATCTGTGCCCCCCCCATGGGTCCTGCCAGCTCTGCAGGGCTATGACTTGAACCCGCCAGAGTCCAGCACAATGGCTTTTCTTTCAAAGACCTTCAGGGAGGGGTGCAGCTCAGTGGTTTGCCCAGCGTACTTGGGACCCTGGATTCTGGTATCGCTCACACACACAAAAAGACTCTGTTATACACAAAAGCGCATATTCATCTTGGTATCATTGGAAAACCCAGAGAAGCAGAGGAAATTACCCACAATTCCACCACCCGATGACAGGGTCTGTGGACACTCTGACATCATTCTGTCCTGATGCCTTTCCTTCTGTGCATTTCAAACATGGCTGAGGCCATACTACAGGTGTCCTCTCATATCCTGCTTTCAAAAAACAATGTTCTCCGTCTGGGGCAGAGGGGGTTAGAGCACATGCCTGGCACGTGAGGGCCCCGGGTTCCATTCCCAGCACTGTAGAGGTGTCGTGACAGTGGTACTACTGTTCTTTATGCAGCTAATACAGGTCCACCTTCAAAACACAGAACTGTAGCTTAGTGGTAGAGCGCTTACTTAGCCTGAAGTAGAATTTTGGCACAGAGGGAAATACAGCTACGTTTTTAGAAATCGGAAAGTACCCATTCGGTGTTTCTTTTTGCTGCCCCAAGTATGTCACTGTCCCCTAAGCAGCCTGTGATGACAGGGGAGGACTCTCTTCCCTCTTAGTGCGTGTATCTATGAACACAGTCACTCTGTGTGTGCAGTTCCACACCACAGATTCGACAGCCACAGGACGAAAGCTTTCAGAGAAGGAATACATTGCATCTGCCCTAAAACGTACAGACTTTTTTCCTTGTTGTTATTTCCTAAACAGTGTGATGCAGGAAGTCACTGTGTCATATTGTAAAATGCCAGAGACCACAGCGTATGAAGAGAAAGGTGTACAGGGACCGGGTGTTGCATGTGTCAGTCTGTGATTGGCTGGAGCATTGTCATATAGTGTGTTGAGAACATGTAGTGGGCAGATCTGTTCCCCTCAAGTCAAAGAAGAAGCAAACAAGAAAAGGCAAAGGGCAGTGATTTCACTGTCCCCTTCAGGGGTACAGCCTAGTAACAGTAAGGACATCCCACTAGGTCCTACTCTTAAAGGTTTACCGCCTTCTGAAGCACCAGAGGCTAAAGTTCACGCCTCCACCATATGGGCCTTTGAGAAGAACTGGTCCAAAGGATGGCAGCTACGTACATGGCATTCGCATTGCACTGGGCTGTGTGAGTAACCCAGAAGATGCCAGACCAGGAATGCAAACAGCCCTTCATTTTACAGGGGGAATTTAAGCATCCCAAGACCTCAGTACCAGGGTATTGTATCCTGCTTACTTTGTTTTCTTCTCAGATAGCTAGAACTCTAGATGTTGTAGAACTTTTGTGAAATTCACACACACACGCGCGCGCACAAAGAGAGAGAGAGAGAGAGAGAGAGAGAGAGAGAGAGAGAGAGAGAGAAACGCTTTTCTTAAGATTCTTATACTATTAGTGAAATAATAACCAGCGATTTTACCACCAAGGCCTGTTCTGAATCAGAGCTGTGTTCTGGCCAACTGCCTGGGGACAGGCTCAGAGCAAGGCTCTGTTGCTTCTCAGTTGTGAGCTCTTTGTGCCTCAGTTTCCCTTGACGTTGGCTGGACAGTTATAACATCATCTTCTGCACAGTTATGTTCAGGTCCTGCATTCTTATGTAAAACTCTTCAGCAGCGTGCCCAGGCTAGCAGGTGCTGTCTTGAGTCTCCCGGTCTCCAGAACAAGCTTGTGAACTGAGTCACAGGAAGCTTAGGTAGCCTGCCTTCCAGGGACCCAGGGCCAGCCTCTCTGCACACGCCAGTTAGTGCGTTCTCTACCTGCTGCTTCCCACCACGGAGGAGACCTGACCCATCAGCCACCTTCATTTTGACAGGCACTTGGGTGGCTTCCAATTGTCACAGTTTCCACCAAGACTGGCCAGAGTGGCCTCTTGCACATGTCTGAGCACGAGTGTCTCTGCAAGCTGGCTTCAAGTGGAACTGTTGAGTCAGGCAGGGATTGCTTGCGTTTCTTTAGCTTTCTCCATGACAGACCAGTGGCATCATCTCTGATGGCCATGTCACGTGCCCTTCCACACTGGCTGGCAATACTTCCCCTACGCCCACTGAGGAACGCAGCTGTTCCCATTTTCTCTCTATGCCTGGTTGTCTTTAAAATAGCTTACTTTAAGAGGTCTATTCTTTCTCTGTTCTTTTGGTGTGCCTGCCAGGAAATTCGCTACATCCCCAAAGTGGACAAAAGCCTCTCTCCCTGTGCACACTGGGACCTTGTCAGAGAATAGAGTAGAGAAGCCTGTTCATTGTTAGAGTGCAAAGCTGAGCCACAGTGAGGCTACAGAGCCATGTTGGAGTCAAGACTGGCATTGGGGGCCACAGACCTCCCATGGGTGGACTAAAGAACCTCATATACCTGGAGGGTATAGCCTGACTCTTCCCATGATGCCACTCTGGTGCTGGGACTTGGTAGCTACAGACACTGAGTAAAGGAAGGTATGAATAAGAGAGAAAGAGAGAGAGAGATGCTTGAACCTGTTCACCGAGTACCCCAGAGTGTCAGGTGTGGCAAGTGCTGGCACTGGTGAAGCACTCGGCACGTGCTGCCACTCGGACCCTGTGCTGAGTGTCTGCCATGCCTGTTAACTCTGGTCCACATACCCTTCCACTGAAAGGTCATTTTTTTTCTCGAGAACAGGGTTTCTCTGTAGCTTTGGAGCCTATCCTGGAACTAGCTCTGTAGACCAGGCTGGTCTTGACCGCCCAGAGATCTGCCTGCCTCTGTCTCCCATGCGTTGGAATTAAAGGCGTGCACCACCACCGCCCAGTTGAAAGTTCAATTTTTAGCACCTCATATTTCAGAAAGATAAACTGAGGCATTGAGGGTAATGAGTTCCTGAGTCATGTCACAGTGAGAACCCAGTGAGGATCCAGGGGGCGGACCTGACTGAGTGGCAGACCCCTGTGGCGCCTCCTACCCCACAGCATTCCTTTGGCCTGCATCCTTGGCTGTTCTAGCCCCTGCCTGCTTCCTCCTAGCTCTTCCTCCCTCATCGCTAGCCTCAGGCAGAGGTAGGGACACTGTGACTTGGGGTGGGGGCTGTTTTGGATGCTGCTCCCTCTGAGCCAAGCAGCCTCTTTCTCCTCTGCTGGCTGCCTTTCTGTGTAGCCTTGGGTTACCTGAGCATTGTGTTCATGGAGGGCTAACCGGGGCTTCTGCAGAAATAGGCTGGTCCCCGCTCTAGGTGGGGTGGGTGACTGCTCTCTTTGGCCTCCACAGTGGTCGGGCTTGACATCCAAGATGAGATGGGCAGGCATGAAGTGGGCCACATCGACAACTCCATGAAGATCCCGCTGAACAATGGAGCAGGCTGCCGCTTCGAGGGCCAGTTCAGCATCAACAAGGTACAGAGACCCTGCCTGGGTCCTTTTCCTGCTCCTTACCCACTTGACCCCAGCAGAACCCCTGGCAAGCTGAGAATCAGCACACGACTGCCTGATAATTCTCTCCGAGACTGGGTAGGCTTTGGACTCCCTGGGATTTCAGGCCCCTGATGGTGGGTCTTCAGCTTGCTGGAGTGGAGGAAAAGGGGGGAGGCGAGAAGACCTGCCTTCAAGTCCCAGTTCGTGCTCCTCTCCAGTAAGCAGTGGCCCACAGGCCACCTGAGGCAATAATGTCACAGTGGCATCGTCACCCATGTCACAAAGCTCACGTTGGGTAAATGAGTAAACACCCACCGTTCATTCCAGGTTGGTTAACGTGCGCCTTATATTGGAGACATAACAGATGAGGTGCCAGGGCAGGTGACGATAGACAGCCAGGACATGTCCACCACTGCCCGACACCTGCCGGTCAGCCCAGTAGATAGTTTCCTTGGTGTGGGCTACCTGGGGGTGGGGGAAGCCAAGAGCTGAAGCTGTGACCTAGGGGTCACAGAAAGCACCCATGGCCCCAAAGACCCCTGCTAAGTTCCTGCTTCCACAGCTGTTTTGCGGCTGAGAACGCTTGGGAAAGGGGTTCTGTGGGAGGGGCTGGGAGTCCATTCCTCCATTCTGATATGGTTGATTCCCAGTGAGTATCTCTAGGGAAATGTTAAGCCGGAATACGGAGACATGTTTCTGAGGTTGAAGGACAGAGTTTTGGGCAACAGGCCTTCCTGTGGGAGTCAGCGTCAGCACTGAACTGTGATGTGGGAAGTCATAGGTTTAGGTTGGGCACACTCTGAGCGGGCACTCCCAACAGCATTGCCTTGGGAGTATGAGGGAGGCAGAACTGTAGGTTCTACATCCGACCTCCTGAATCCCAGGACTCCTGCCACCAAGCTCTAAGGACCACAAGGCCTCCCAGAAGAGAGTAGAGTATAAAGCCTTGTTATAAACGCAGGGTCCACAGAAACCTGAAAGAGTACAGATTTATCTGCAGACACCCCAAAGACTGCCGATTAAGTCCCATCTCTCTTTTTACTAAGCTAATTTAGCATTTCCTACGGCTGTTAATACAATCCAAAAAGACCGAGGCAGCGTTAGTTATACCCGTGACTTTGTTGCCCGAAGCTGCTGCTGTTCCCCTTCTAGTACAGCCGTAAAGAACTTCAAGGCACGGTACACACGCTGCCACTCTGAGAATGACAGCAGCCGACACACAGGAAACTCCTTGACAAAAACCACATCACTTTGATATCTAGTCAACGAAGCAGGGGCTGCGTTGGGGAAGGGGTGATCCCCCTGGGGTGGGGCTATGGGGTGCCTGCTGGTGGCAGTTGAAGATTCCCAGGCACATGTGCACATGTACTCACTTCCCAGTTGTGACATGTGGTCACCTGCATTCGACCATGCACACTCCTGACAACTCCGTTGTCACACTACCTACCTCTTGGCAGACACGTCCTCCGCTTCCTGGCGTGAGCTGCGTCATGGATCCCAGCTGGCTCCGGGTGGATCAGAATTTGCCTCTCAAATCAGACCAACCACCTTCGTTTTAAAAAAGCCTGACTGGTGTCCTGGCTAAGGAAACTGGGTGTTTTAGTGTATCAAACTCTGATTCCCTCATCTGTAAGGAGGCAGGGTTATTATCTACCACACATGACCGAATCAGACGTATAAATGTTTCACGATATGACTGGTCGGGCGTGGGCAACCTTTCCTCCCCTACCTTGTAACCCATCAGTAGGCTGTTGCCCTGCCCTTCTCAGCCTATGCTCGACACCACTTTAGTGTAAGTGTGTTTGTATACTGCACATGAACGGCAGACATGCAAGAAACTGGGCCTCTCTGCGCCAGAGAAAGAGAACGTGATGGCCAGGGCATCTGGGAAAGCAATAACCAGCCTTTGTACTGTGGCCACTGTCCAATTGATTCTTACCTGGCCCTTAACTAAAGCCTAGGAGTCAAGTAGCACTTGAGGGATCGCAGCTAGGTCTGAGCCCAGGTACTCTGGCCACTGGGCCCTGAGCCCTGCCTGTGGCTACTGATTTAACATCTGTATTATACATGCTATGACCAGAGTGGCCATGTTCTTCGGGCACAGCCTAGACCACTGTCCACCAAGCCCTTTGGAGAATTTAGGCTCTCGTGACCCTGCCCACTCTCCCTTTCTGGGGTCTTGTTCTCTGGAGCTGTGATTAAGACAGTCAGTGTAAGCCAGGCAGTGGTGGTGGTGCATGCCACCAGCACTCAGGAGGCAGAGGCAAGGGGATCTCTGAGTTTGAGGCCATCCAGGTCTACATAACGAGTTTCAGGCCAACCAGGGCTACGCAGAGGAACTCTATCTCAAAACCTCCCCTTCCCCCCCCAAAAAAAATAAAATAAATAAAAGGCCAGTGTGACAGTCTGCCATGAAGACAAGGAGGGCAGCTGTCCCTCCCTGGTCTCCCATTGCTAGATATAGGCTCATCCCCTTTATAGACCCTCTGTAGACATGGCCTCTTTATCTAACCATCAGCAAGTCCACCAACAGCCAGATGCCAGAGTTCACCTGCAGGTGCCCTGGCAGCCCCCATCAACTCAGGTGAGCCTGCCCGGGAGCCCTGCTAATCGTGGCTGCCCTGGGAAGGGGGGCCCGACTCCAGCTATATATTTTTAAAATCCATCTGAGACAGTGACGTAGGTGCCCAAGTCACAGGTTCTAAAAGCGTCATCTTCTGTTTCTTCGGCTCAGTGTGTGCTTGTGTGACTCAGACCCCTGTGATGGATTCGGTGTGGAGTGGAGCGGGTTACTGAGTCACAGGCTGGAGGACGGGCAGCGGGTGGCAGATATCCAGGAACCAGCGTTCTCCACGCTCTTAACCCTGTGCAGAGACCCCAAACCCAAGGCTGTCTGTCTGGGCCTCGCCTGGCCTGGCCCACCGCCCAGAGAATCTGACGGGACACTGTCAGTCTCAGGAGTTCTGATGATATCACGTAAAAGGGCTTTTTTATTTCTTGATGCTGGAATGGATCCCAAGGCCTCGTGTATATGAGGCAAGGTGCTCTTCATGACGTAGGCACCTAGCCACGTCTCTCCTGGGCTGTGCCCTAGCCCTGTGCAGGTTTTGTGATGGAAATAAACCCAGGTGTTACTCATGCTGTGAAAGGAAGCCTGAAATTGTCCTCAGGAGCAGCAGCTTTCCCTCGCCCCTGTTGCTCGCCCTTCCAGGGCTCCAAGGCTATGAGTCCTGAAGCATATTCATCCCACATGCCTGTGCACTTCTGTCATTCACAAAACCTCTATGGTCATCGTCCTACTTTCTGATGGGGAAACTGAGGCACAGAGTGACAATCGGCAAGAGCCCAAGTGCCATGGGTGGAGAGCTGCTGCTTCTGTGCCTCTGAGGCAGGCCACTCTTATGCTCCGCTTGTTCTAGAGACCTCCCTGGGCCACCCCCGGCTCCCCGGGGTGCTCACTTCAGCCACGGCTCATAAGATCTATGAGCTTTGGCTACGGCTGAAGACAGGCTGTCACAGCGGAAGGTCCTCAGCCCAGTGCCTGAAACAGGGCACTAACAAAAGCTCCCTGGCAGACAGTCACATGCCAGGAAATAGCCATGTTTCTCACTCCCTGGCAGCTGGACTAAGAAAGACCCTGGGTCTCTCCAGTATGGTAGTTGGGATTTTAGCCAAATGGCCTCATATCCCCTGCTTTCTCTGCCTGCAGCTGCCCTCTCTGACCCTGTTCTGTTCAAGGATTTTCTATCAGGCGTACCTGCTGCTTGCTCCTGCTGTCTCTGCTGTGAGACCTTTCCCTGTCTTCCTGAGAAATGCAGGCTTTAGGGCCTCTGCACAAGGGAATCCTTCCCCCTGGAAAGCCCTCCTGAACATATAACCGAAACAGAGCTGGGGGCTCTCCTCAGCCTGAGCACTGGGCTAAGGGAGGTGGGGGAGCTCAATGGACAAGCATTCCAGGAAGAAGAGGCAGCCGCAAAGGCCCCAGGGTAGGCTGTACAGGACACTGTTCCCAGTGCCATAGGGAGGTGGCTGAAGGGTGGTGAGCAGAGGAGAGAGTGGCACTGATGAGGCATAGAGGTAGGCCTGAGTGTGTGACCCGTAACCAGACACGTCACTGAAGCACCTGGGCTCAACTGGGTCACTCAGTTTGTGCATTGCCGTAGTGAAATACTGAGGCAATAATGGATAAAGATAGGATATTTATTCAGCCCCAGCGGGTGAAAGCTTAGGCTCAGGAGCCCATCAGTTGACCTGTGATAAAGTTCTCTCAGTGGATGTCACACTGGCGGACACGTGACAGAAAGGATCCTAAAGGAAGGATGCTGTGGTAGGACAGGAAGCCCGAGAGAGGACAGGCCACCCTTGCTCTTTCAAAACCCAACCTAGGTGCTACGAGAAGCCTCCTGAGCTCAGTGTCCCTTAGCGGCCTAAGGATCACCACTGCAACTGGGCCCCACATCTTAGAGGTCCTGCCTTGATGCTCATGGCCGCCATGAGGCCACACCCCCAGCACATGAACTCTTGTGTAACAAACCACCTGAAAGAACAGGCTCACTGGGCTGGAGAGATGGCTCAGTGGTTAAGAGCATTGCCTGCTCTCTCAAAGGTCATGAGTTCAATTCCCAGCAACCACATGGTGGCTCACAACCATCTGGAATGAGGTTTGGTGCCCTCTTCTGGCCTGCAGACACATACACAGATAGAATATTGTATACATAATAAATAAATAAATAAATAGATTTGCCTTAAAAAAAAAAAAAGAACAGGCTCACTGTTAGAAGCCTGGGGAAGGGTCTGTGTAGGGAGAAGCAAGGGTGAGCAGATACTGGGGGACCAGGACAGAAGCTACTCTGAGGTCCTCCAAGGGGATCTCAGAAGGCTGTCAAGGCCACTGAAGTCAGTCTCTAGGGATTTTCTGTCTGTGGTGATGAGGTCAACTTAAGTAGATGTGAGCTTGGTTTAGAGTTTGAGGAAGTCACTTGCTTGTTCAGAGTGCACCCCCATCAACTGCTGAGCCAGCAAACCTTGAATCCACAGAGGTGGGTGGGAACTGCTGTCGTTTTGAGTCCAGGCTCTGCCTGGTGTCCACCTGGATACCTCACACGCACTGTTGTCCTGGATTGTCCCTGATGCCTCTTCCCGTAGCTTCTATGAGTGCACCAGCCTTCTTCAAAGTCATACAGTTGGAAATGCTACACGTCAGAGTCCCAGTCCCAATGTATGTCCTACTCCTGTGTCCCAGTCCGTGGAGATCATACAGCCCTCGGAGCCAACCCCCTTGGACAGCCACCCAGATACATGAAACCTGCCTTTCTCCCTCTAGGTCCCCGGCAACTTCCACGTGTCCACGCACAGTGCCACAGCCCAGCCACAGAACCCGGACATGACACATATCATCCACAAACTCTCCTTTGGGGATACACTACAGGTGAGCAGGGGGAGCAGGGGGATATGGCTGTGAGCTAGTGTGCTGGGGTTTCTCCCTAAGGGTCACCCACACGAGGTTCTGTTCACTCGGCTCCTCTTTGTCCTGTCTTCTGGGATGCCACCAGCCACACAGCAGACTGAGATGCTCAGGCTCGGAACTGGGACTAGGAGGGAGGTGGATTCCAGGGTTCAGCTCACTCCCCTCACAACTGTCTCGTTCCATTTTCTGTTGGTATCACTGAGCAGCCCAGACTGGGCGGTGTTTAATAAACAGAAGTTTATTTAGTTCACAGCTCTAGAGTCTCCAAAATCAAGAGCATCCTGCCAACATGGTACTATGGAGAGGACGTCCCTCTTGTTACATGCAGACATGGCCAGGCCCATGATGTTCATTGACATGAGGCCCAAGGAAGGGAGCATCAGACACATTGCCCTCTGTCCGAAGGCCCATTCTATGCCATACCCAGCCATTTGTTTTTATATGAACAGACTCTCAAGCAGACTTTTCAGAACAATTAATCAGCATGTGTCTGTGACCCCAGAATGATACATATAGACATGAAATGCCAAAGGCATGTGTCACCCAAGATGACTCCTCTCAGCTGGCTAAAAGCCCAAAGGAATCTGTCTGAAGGAGGGGAACAGGGAACTGGGTTTGCCTGAGGAAGGCCTATGCTAGGTTGGTGAAGGGTTTGTTGACGGTTTGAGGCCACTGCCACACCAAACATACATTTATTAGGAGGAAGAAGGATCCATGAAGCAAGACTGGTAGGCAAGAAGGTGAGGGAGAGGATACAACCTGGGCAAGAAGGATGAGGACCCAGGCTGAGGCAGGGGAGAAGGGAGAAGGCAAGAGGGCAGATTGGGGCTGCATGTAGGCACAAAACCAAAGGACCCCAGCTACCCTCTGCTCTACAGGAATTAGAGCCAATCCGTGTCTTCTGTTCAGCCAGAAACATCTATCAGCCACCTTCTGTGTGTCAGGTCTTGCACATGTTGGTCAGGCTGAAGGTGGTCCCTGCTGGTGTGACTCTTCCAGGGCACACCACAAACACCTCCATCCTCGGGGTTTAGGAACCAAGTCTTCACACTTGAGGTCCCGAGGCAGCTGATGGAAGTACTGCTGCCCTACCCTGCCCTGACCATGTGCAGAGAGTTTATTTCTGCTGACTGTCAGCAAGCATCAGCCTCTTGGGGTCAGCCTGAGGGTCATGTCACCCACCTGCTGCTCCTAAAGCGTTCTCTGCAGGAGCCAATCCTCCTACTGCCCTGCTCTCCCTCCCTTCCCTCTTCCTTGGGGTCCCACACGCCTGTCAGGCCCAGTCTCCAGGCTCAGACCTTTGCAGGACCTGCTTTCTCGGCCCTCATTCACTGGACCTGGTGGTGCGCTCCACATAAGGGGCACACTTGTTCTGCAGTAGGCCTGGTGTCATCCTTGAAGAAGGGGAATCTTACCCCACTTCTCCAGCAGTCCCTGCCTGGGGACAATCTCATTACTGCCATGTGGGGGTGTCTCTTCATAACTCTTGTATGTCACCTACAGCTGACACAGTGGGAGACCACAACTCTGCACCCCTAAACTGGTTCTTCTCAGGACCTTTCAGAGGGCTGGGAGGGTCATGGAAGGAGTGTGACACAAAATGACCCTTTATCTGGGTTTCCTCTGCAGATTCTTAGGGACATAGACTGAATTCACTTTGGCTCCATTGCCAGCTCAGATGTTTGACAAGTTGGGGAGCTGCTCCAAGCCTTGCTTTGCTAGTCTGTAGAGAGGGCTAAGAGGTCTATTTTTAAGTGACAATAAATGAGTTGACACCAAGTGGCCAGGACAGAATAGGTGTTTAAAGTGGCAAGCATGCTACTGCCTACTATGTGGCCCGCACTGTGTCTTGCTCCCCAGACCTTTGTACGAGCCAGTCCCTGCTACACCGTCCTTCGTGACCAGATGGCCCCTGGCCAGTCCCCACCGACAAGGCTAGGCTGGGAGGTGGCAGTCTTTAGGGACCATCTCTCACTCTCTGCTTCTCTGCAGGTCCAGAATGTTCATGGAGCTTTCAATGCTCTTGGTGGAGCAGACAGACTCACCTCCAACCGTAAGTATCCCAGCATCGAGCAAACCTCTCCCCCAGGAGTCCTCTCTCACAGTGGGAATACAGTAGCCAGAGGGGCAGGAGGGTTAGTCAGGTGCTTGCTGCAAACCAAAGTCATATCCTCAAACCATTCCTTTCCCACAGCTGCCCTGTCCTACAGGAGGGAAGAGGGTAGCCTGTCCCTAGAGAAAGCAGATCGAGGCCCTGGAATATCCCCAAGCTCTGACACCAGCTGCTGTCACTGTTGTTAATCACTCACTGCTTTGCCATTGTCCTGAGTGGAGGTAGTCACCTGACTCCCTTAGAGTGATGGCAGAACCAGAATCCACTCTAAGGGAACCAGCTCCATAGAGGGCCAATAGGGAAACAAGCTGGCTCCTCCCCTTCCATTCCTTCCCCATCTCCTGACCAAACCCCTCCTATCAACCATTGGCTCCTTCCAGAGTTTCAGAGAGCGCTGTATCCCTGCTCAGGGCCACAGAGTGCACACACATACACACATATGTGTCCACTTTTATACATGCCTATGTGTACATGTGTGCATGCACATACACAATAAGTTAAGAAAAGTAATGTCCCCTGGGTCACTTTGAAGAACCATATTAGGGGGCTGGAGAGATGGCTCAATGGTTAAGAGCATTGCCTGCTCTTCCAAAGGTCCTGAGTTCAATTCCCAGCAACCACATGGTAGCCCACAACCATCTATAATGAGGTCTGGTGCCCTCTTCTGGCTAACTGAATACATAATAAACAAATAAATAAATATTTTTTAAAAGAGCCATATTAGTATTACTCCTAGTGTGTGGTAGGGACCTGCATCCTGGAATGTGGCAGCTGCTGGCCATGATGCCTCACGACCATTTGGCAGTCAGACATCAGATGCACGTTGCTCAGGCACAGTACCAAGTTCTAGAGACCAGGAGGTGAACGGGTGAAGCAAACAGTCTCCATCGGCTTCCATTCTGTATTGTTGACTTGGAAAGATGTTCATGATACCTGGTCCTTGAGGCAAAGCCCCAGTGTGATTCCATGACATCTGGCGTGTTGTACTTCAGTGGGAATGTGAACTGGTCTTCTGTACACAGTACACCATAAGGGCAGCTTTCATTTGTGTGTGTGTGTGTGTGTGTATGTGTGTGACTGCCATTGTCTTGTACAAATAACAAAAAATATTTCAGTTGTGTTTTTTGCTTCAGGCTTTATTCCTGGGTAGTGGAAATTCGAGACATGTACTTCAAGGTGGTCTTTGGCTTCCTGATGTAATTATAGAACCTGAGCCCATCACTGGGCATCTCTGAGGGTGAGAACCAGGGTCTGCCTTTGACACCAGGTTCCCTAGCTCACAACCCTGAGAGCCATCACGGGCGTGAAAAAGAGCTTAAAAGCTAGGGAACTTTTCTCCAAGTTTTCTGGGGTATCAGCTTGATTCCAGAAGTGCTGCCCTTTCCTGGAGAGATGTCAGGGTCAGGAGGAGGCAGGGAGTGAGCTTGTCAGGTCTGGAAGGTTCTCCATGCCCACCACCCTTATATGTGAGTCTGAAGATAGGATTGACTTGTGGGGGGTGGGACCAGCATTAGGACCCAGAAGACTCAGTTTCCATGTAATTTTTGCTCTGTGGTTCCAAGCCCAACGTTCTAGAAGGAGTGAGAAGGACAGACATTGGGCCTCTGTTGGCGTCCCAAGGTCTGCAGGGCTCAGTCCTTGCCCGGGAAGGCTGTGGCAGCTCTTGTTCCGGTTACCTCATGCCCGGGGAGGCAGCTCTGGTGTCAGTTACCTCATGCTTATCAGCAGCTGATTGATCCATTCTCCATTCATGCCTTTGTCCAGTCATCCTTCTGTCCATTCATTCATTCAGCAAGATTTACCGCAGTCCACTCAGTACCAGGCTCTGTTCAGGTTTTGGGGGCAGGGATATCAGGCTCAGGTCTGTCCTCAGCATCTTCCCCCATCCAGGCTGGAGGAGAGGAGAGAGCTGGGTAAAAGGGTCTATCCTCAGCATCTCCCCAATCCAGGCTGGAGGAGAAAAGAGAGCTGGGTGAAGGGTTATGTTGAAGTATTGCAGGGCTGGATGGTCAGATGTTTATTGATAAAGAAAAGAGAAACTGATCAGATTTTTTTTTTTTATTTTCGCAATGCTGGGACTGCAACCAATGCCATGTGTACTGAGCACATACATCCCCCATCCTCAGGGATTGATCAGTTCTTACATAGTTCTTTCTGGAGGATTCTTTTTGTTTTTCTTTCTGAAACCCAGAGCCCGATTTATTTTCAGAACAAAAGTATGCAGACAGTGCCCATAATGGAATGGGGTCTTTCTTGAACCCCACCTTTCCCCCTGGAGAGTTTCGTGGGGGTTGGGGGTGGTAAGGAGTGCTGTCCTGCTGGTCTCTCTCTAGTCTAGGTAAAGGGATATTTGAAGATGCTCCATTTCCTGGAGCTTTTTCTAGATAATTCTGTGGGGTCACCCGTTAAAGAGAACGTGCCCCGTGGCCCCATGCTGATTCACGGCTTGGCTCTGGAGATAGTGCCTTCTCAGCATTCTTCTTTAATGGTTGCCCCATTTCTGAATATTATATGTTATGTAATGCAGATGCTAAGATCCCAACAAATGGAATTAAATGCTCAGGCCGTGGCATTCCAGAGAAGAGGGACGAGCTCTCTGCAATGCCAACAAGACTTAAGCTTGGAATGGCATGTGGGGCTGCCTGCCTGGCAGTGCCCAGCCCGTTTCATCTTGTTTTGTACTCCCTGCAGCCCTGGCCTCCCATGACTACATCTTGAAGATTGTGCCCACAGTATACGAGGACAAGAGTGGCAAGCAACGTTACTCCTACCAGTACACAGTGGCCAACAAGGTTAGTGGGCTGTAAATGGACTGAGCATTGCAATTGCGCCCTCTGCTGGCTGAGGGAAGAGGCAATGCCCCCCCCCCCCCCCCCCCCCCCCCCCCCCCCCCCCCCCCCCGCCGTGCATTCTGCTGAAAGGAGTATGGTGGGAATAGGTAGCCCTACCAGGCTCATTCTCTAGTCTAGGTAAAGATGAAATACTCAGTTCTTGCCATTGTGGTGGCCTCAATGTCCAGGGGAGAAGCTCTAACAAGGAGATAAGAAGTGATATGTTTGAAACAACAGGCAGAGGACTGTCCCTCCATGTCCCAGGTCTGGCATCTTCTGGTCCTGGTTTTTTCAGATCAGCACATGGCAGATGCTCTGGCTCAGCCAGGGAACCATATCAAGGTGGCTGTGGCTGTTCCAGGACCCTAGCACTACAAGAGACAGACAGATCTTATGGGAAGCAGAGGGACATCAGAGTCAAGGAAATGAGATGACCCTGCAGTTAGTGGGTTGTGCCTCTCCAGAAACAGCACTGCCAATGTAACTTAAGCACTTGGAGTAGGGGGAAATCCCTGCCCCAGCCCAGTGGGGTGGGTTTCCTGTTTGCCACCAGGACTCTCCTGTTTCCGCTGTTGCAGGGCTACCCAAACCCTAAGTAAATGATGGGTGTTTAGCTCAATTGACTATAATCATGATTGGGTGAGCACTATCATGTATCAAGTACTTAGGAACTAGACACCCCCCAGCTCCCTGCCTCCATCACCAAATTCTTTTTTCTTTAAAGATTTATTTATTTATTTTTATTATGTATATAACATTCTGCCTCCGTGTATGCCCACGCGCCAGATCTCATTACAGATGGTTGTGAGCCACCATGTGGTTGCTGGGAATTGAACTCAGGACCTCTGGAAGAGCAGCCTGTGCTCTTAACCAATGAGCCATCTCTCCAGCCCCTCCATCACCAATTTCTTTGTGTTTTCTCTTCTTCTTCTTCTTCTTCTTCTTCTTCTTCTTCTTCTTCTTCTTCTTCTTCTTCTTCTTCTTCTTCTTCTTCTT
>NW_026067891.1:1413110-1476176 GCF_014885135.2 Alexandromys fortis
TCTCTCTCTCTCTCTCTCTCTCTCTCTCTCTCTCTCTCTCTCTCTCTCTCTCTTTCTTTCCAAGACAGAGTTTCTCTGTGTATCCCTGGCTGTCCTGGAACTCAAACTCAAGTCAGTAGACCAGGCTGGCTTTGAACTCATAGAGATCTGCCTGCCTCTATTTCCCGAGTGCTTGGATTAAAGTTGTGCCGCTACCGTAGCCTTGTTTCCATCACCATTTTCAGTCACCATGCCTGACAGTGGGAGCTGTTGTCCCCATTTTACAGATTTGGTCACCAAGCAACTGAGAGGTAGTCACAGAGCTGTATAGCTGCCACGTTGAGATTAGGATGAGGTTCTCTGGGGCTCCGGAGCCCCCTGACTGCTCACCCACTCCATCGGTCCAGTCTGTCTGTCTGTCACGGGGCTGTCCAGGCTCACCCTCTTGGGAAGCTTGTCCCTCAGCTCTGGTTTGCTCTGATCCATAGCTCTCTCTGGGGAGGCTTTTTTCTTCCGTTCAGTATGTCACAGATGGCGTCCAGCCTACTCTCTTCCCTGGCGATGTAACCAAGCCCGAAGACTAGGTAATAATATAAAGAATAGAAGTGGATTTATCTCATGGAACTGGAGAAGTCAAAGCTATTGTCCCCAGCCAGTGCTGAGCCTTTTTGCTGTATCATCACACAGTCGTGGGCAGGGCACGGAGAGACACAAGCACACTAGCTTGGGAGCGAGCATCTTCCTCCTCTCACAGAAGCATTAATGGTGTCGTTAGCACCCCACCCCTGTGGCCTCATCTAACTCAATCACCTTCCAAAGGCCTCACCTCCAGTTCCTACCAATGTATACCTGTGGGTTGAACTACTATGCTTAGCCACTGAACTACGAAAAAAAAAAAAAAAAGGCTGATGTAAACTCAGATGTGGAAGAGCAGTACCTAGTGTGCACAAGGCTCTGGGTTTAACCCCCAGCAAGGCAACAAACAAATCGTAGGGCTCTGAGGAGATGGAGCATGTTTAAATCATTATACTCACTGTAATCCCCCAGTGCTGCCACATCTGAGCAGGGAGCATGGGCGGCAGGGCTCTGGATCGCACTGCCCCGTCCCAGCCCAGTCATTCCTGTTTACTTGTTTATAATATGTCCCTGGTAGTTACTTCACGAGATCACTGTCAGATGAAGCAGTATTTTCAGAACTCTGCCTGCAAAGGCGACTTGGGTCACTGGTGCCAACTGCTGCTATTTTTCATCCCGTTTCTCACCCCTCAGCTCTGGGCTGCGACCCAGACAGGCGCCCTGCTCTCTCAGCACGCCCCTGGGAAGGCAGAGTTTTCTCTGCCCCGAGCTGCTGCCCTCAAGGCTTTGGCAAGGGGCCGATGGCTGGAACAGCTCGCTCAGCACTCTCCGTGGCTTTGGCCCCAGCCTGTCCTATGAATGGAAGTGGCTGTGCAGTGGGAGGTTAGGACTCAGTGGGGTCCATGGGATCATCAACCCAGCTGCTCAAGACCAGCTCAGGGGACACAAGTGGGGCATGGGATAACCATCATCCAATCTCCATTTTTTATAAACAAGAGGCGTGTTCAGAGCTCATGCCCTGAAGGGCCCAGACAAGAAATCCTGTGGGTCATCCACTAGGTCCCCAGCGCAGCGATGGGAAAAGCAAGCCCTTCAGGAGGGGGTGAGACTGGTCCAAGACAACCTGTCACTTTTGCTCTGTGGTGGCCGTTTAGTCATTGCTCCGTGTTTTCTTAGACGCCACGGCGGGCTGGCCACTTCACTTTCCAGTTCTCTGTGCTGGCCCCGCTTTGTGGCCAAGCTCAAGCCAGTGTAGCCTTTGTCCTCATCACACTGAGCCATCAGGTGTGACTTAGAATGTCCCCTCGGTGAGCCTTCCAGATTCGCCTCGGGAGAACTGACAGTTTACTTATGGCCCCCTGAGCACTTGAGTCCCTCTGAATGCGCACACACACACATACACACACACGAACACGGTTGGAAGTTAGTGGTACAGTGATGTCTGTCTTCTCAAGCCTGGCAGCCTTGATGCCGCTAGGAGGGGGCTTCATTACCCCAGGAATCCCAGAACAGCAGAGGTGCTCAACAGACTAGATTTTATGTGACCAGGTAACCCGAGGAGAAGATGCTCAAACTGGGCATTTCCCAGTCTTACCCTTCAGATGTGCGCTCAGTTCTGGTGCCATTTCTAGGTTCACTTGGTCCATTTCCTACAGCTGAAGGGATCCAGAATGCCCCACTGTGCTGCCTGAAGGAATGAGAGGAAGCCTGGACTCCCTCCTGCAGTCCCCACCCCCACCCACCTGAGGCTGGCTCTGCTCGTAATTCTCCCATCACCCTCCTCTTCTCTCCTATAGGAGTATGTTGCCTACAGCCACACGGGCCGCATTATCCCTGCCATCTGGTTCCGCTATGACCTCAGCCCCATCACGGTTAAGTACACAGAAAGGAGGCAACCGCTCTACAGGTTCATCACCACGGTAAGTCGCTCAGGGGCAGGGGCCAGCCGGGCACCTGCTGTGGGCTCCCTGGTCTGGGCAGCCCCCACCTATTCTTGCTGGAACCAGACAGGGCCTGCTAGGCCCCAGTTGAACTCAGGTGGCTTTGACTACCAGACTGGTGAAAGTGTCCCCGGAAGCATGCTGGAACTACTGGCATTTCCCCTAGCTGATGTGTGCTGGGAGACGCCACCTAGGACATCTGACGAACAAATCGAACAAATCGTGTGGCTCTGAGTGGGTGAGGTGTGTTTAAACCATTATCCTCACTGTAACCCCGCAGTGCTGCCTCTTCTGAGCAGGAAGCATGGGGGAGTTGCTCTGGACCGCACTGCCCGGTCCCAGCCCAGTCACCATTCCTGTTTACTTGTTTATAATATGTCCCTGGTCGTTACTTCAGGTGAAGCAGTATTTTCAGAACACTCAGCCTGAGATTTCCTAAGGGAAATCTCTACTGGCTCCAGGGTCTTGGTGATTTTCTCTTTTTGGTGTTGTTTAATGGAAATTATTTTCAGCGTTTGTTTTTTTGTTGGGTTTTGTTTTGTTTCATTGGGTTTGCAGTCCTGGCTGTCCTGAAGCAAACTCTATAGACCAGGTTGGCCTCAAACTCACAGCGATCCGCCTGCCTCTGCCTCTGTCTTGAGTGCTGGGACTAAAGGTGTGTGCCACCGTTAAAAGCATGCCTCCATGGCGTGCCCTTTACTTGTCTTCACGTCTTCTTTCACAGTAGGGCCATCCTGGCGCCAGCGTGTTCTTTCTTCCTACTTACTTGTCTTCTTTTGTTTTTCTTTCTCTCCACCTTCTCTTCTGCTCTGGACAACATTAGATATCAGTTTAGTTTTACACTGGTTGTTTCTGTCGTGTGGACAGTTTCCTGCATCCAGCTCACCACCCTTGTACAGAGCAGGCAGGTCACAGTGCCTGCTCCACCCAAGAAACTCCAGAGGTCTGGGGTAAGCCAGGGTCAGCAGAGGTGACAGACAGGACTGCTCTCTCTACCTGTCAGATTTGGCCACTGAGGCCTAAAGATGCATGTCATATTGGAAGGCCTTGTGTGGGGTGAGTTAGGGTCTTACTGTGCCACCCATGCTGGCCTGGAATTTGTAGGAATCCTCCTGGGCTCAGGAAACCTCCACATGAGCTTTCGAGTGCCACTTGGCCCAACTTCATACTTTGAATGATAGTTTGAGATCTGGGGTGTGAATTCTGGCTGGTTCATTTCCTGCTGTAGCAGGCTGGTTCTGTGTTAGTCAGGACCTACAGAACAGACGGGATCTATGCAGCTGACTGAGTGGTGTATCGCATCAGGCCTGGCTGTATCCAGTGACACACTTGGTGAGGAGTGTCTCTCTCCATCTTTTTCAGTCTTTTCGTCTCTCTCTGTCCTGCCTGGCTTTGTTCGCGGACTGAATTTACCAATAGAAGCTCTCTATTTCTCAGTAATTCCATGCCAAACCCTAGAAAGGACAGAGTTCTCCTTGTCTCAGCTGAGGTCCCATGATGTTTTTCTGATCATTTGACTTAGAGAAAGGAATTCTCTGCTTGCCCTGGGCTAGGTCTCTTGCCCTCTCTGGAATCAAAGATTGTGAGGGATGGCGTTCATCAAGACGAAAATCAAGGCTAGTTTCTGGGAGAGGGATGAGTGGGTGCTGCAAGGCATGTACGTACGTGGTCAGGGAGGTGTCTGTGACAAGGCCGTTGCTTCTAACTGGTGACATAAGAATAATGATCTTTGTTCTTGCTACCTTCCGGGCCTCTGATGCTCAGAGAGCATCGTGGAAGGGGAAACTCTACAGGTGGATAAAATGTGTGTCATAAGCCTGGGGCTAGGATAAGCCTCAGAACAGCCTTTTGCCATCCTCTGAGCACATAGGAAGCCAAAGCTTCTGTTGAACAAATAGCACCTACATAGAGCTGAAACACCACACGCAGACTGGAAAGGGCTTGCCACCCATGTGCGGAGGAACGGTCATCAGCCTCTGTATAGAAAGACCTCCATGCCAGCAAGTGGCCAAAGGAGCCAGGCAAGGGCTAAGAACCGCTCTTTCCTGAGCAGACCGGCAAATGCTCCTTTCATTTGGACTTGAAAAAAAAAATGAGACTTAAATGTTAAGACCCATTCAATCCTACCTGCCCGGTGATAGTCAAAGCCTGACACTCGCCACAAAGATGGAGAAGAGAGCCGGGCGGTGGTGGCGCACGCCTTTAATCCCAGCACTCGGGAGGCAGAGGCAGGCAGATCAGATCTCTGGGAGTTCGAGACCAGCCTGGTCTACAAGAGCTAGTTCCAGGACAGGCTACAAAGCTTCAGAGAAACCCTGTCTCGAAAAACCAAAAATAAATAAATAAATAAATAAATAAATAAATAAATAAAAAATAAAAAAGATGGAGAAGAGATAAAACTAGGGACCCACACATAGGAGGAGATTTATAAAACTTTTCAACTCCACATCAAGGGATTTGCGAACAAACGCCTTTACCCAAGATTCCCCCAGGCGAGCACATGCTAAGTGCATGTGGGTGTTGGCCTGTCCCAGTCTGTTCCCACTGCAAACCGCGAATAAGCCCCGCACTTAGATAGGAGCAGATGTCCTCCATGCTTCCCGGCAGGTGTGGCCTGCTCCTCAGAGGCCCTGGGGGCTGTACTGCCTCTGACACACTGCACTGCTAGGCTGAGAAGGCCCCTCCATAGGCCCCAACCCCCAGTTCCCATTTGTTCCTGGGAAGCAGCTGAACCTCTGAGCATCAAAAATCCCTTGGCAAGTGGCTGAGAGATGAAGCGGCTTTGGTTACTTGCCTACGGTTTGCTAGAATTAGTCGTGCCAGGCCTGAGGGAGCCTGGCCCTCCAGGAGCTTCCCGGTGGTGTGGAGCATTCATGTCAAAGCACTGCTATGTCACGAGAACCTTGCTCCCGGGTTCCACAGTGGCAGAGAGGGGGCACTCATACCTGTTCAGCAAGGCCCCGACATGAAGGAGAGAAGGCTGCCTTGGGAAGGACCTTGTGTGTGCAGAGATACCAGTCCAGCAGTCTTTTGAAGCCAACCCAGCTCTCTCCTTGGGATGGACTCCCTGCTAGGTCAAGATGAACCACTGACATTCTAAGAACTGGAGGTTCCACAAGGCCACAGGAACGGCCTTCCTCACCCAGTGTGGTGTGACCCTTCCCTTTATTCTTCTCCCTTTGGCCCCCAGTTTGTCTCTGTCGGGCCCACCTCTCCGGAAGTAAGACACCCCCCACACCCCCCTCCATCCCTCCACCCCTCCACCCCCCTACCCCGCTTGCTAACCACACAGCTCCAGGCTCCATGGAACCTTGTGACATTAGCTTGGTTTGTTTTCCGAAGGCCCAAGGCTACCATCTTGGTTGCCGTGGCAACTGTAGGGTCAGCTCATGAGCCAGCTGGCTCCCGGCAGATGGCGTCACTATGGAGCTTCAAAGCCCTTTGTCATGGGGCAGCAGATGCGAGGGTGAGGCTAGACCTCAGACGTGCTGCACAAAGACCCCTGGAGCCTGCAGAGGGTGGGTGGGGCTAGGGCCAAGTGGGGGCACCTGCCACGGGCTGCTCATCCTCTCCTTTTAAAGTCAAACACTTGTGTGTGAAGCGCCACGCTCCAAGTGGCTGTCCTCTGGAAATAGCTCCTCAGAGGGGGCCGTTGAAGAAGGGCTTAGACTGGGATGTTGTCATGTGACGGCTTCAGAGGCGAGCAGCTGTGGCTGGGCTGGAGCGAGGGGCAGAGCTACCAAATGAAGCTTTTTCACATACCCAGTACCTGGCTGATTCTGGGCTCCCCTCAGGGTCAGGTCTTCAGGGAACATGCCCAGTAGTATCCAGTACCAGGCTGCCCAAGGGTCCTCTCTCTGGGTCCTCACAATAACGCATCAAACCTACCCCTCTTGCTCTAGCAGTGCATTCTTCTGCCAGAAGAATAAGCATTGCAATTGGCTGTGTGCACGTGCCTGGATCTCCCCCTACCCCTCCATATCTGCTCCCTGCGGTTTGCTGAAGCCCATCTTTTGAGATTTAAGGGGGCTGTGGTAACAGATTGAATAACTTGAGGTATCAGATCTCTTTCTATGTGTGGTTTATTTTGAGAGCAGGAATACCCAGAAGCCATTAAGTGCCAGAATGGGTTTGGCATGACCAGAGACTGGTGGTATGCTCCCATTGAACATGATCATGCAGCCCTTTCAACCGAAAAGACACTTAGGGGCCTCGGGATGAGGGCATTTGGCTGGAGTAAGTCCCCCTCCCCATATTCTTTCCGTTGTCCTCCCCCACACTTTCCTTACCAGGAAAATAACGCTCCATGCTTTAGATTGCACCCCACAGTTGTCAGGGCCAGCTATAGCCTCCAGGTGTCATGACTCATCTACCATGGTGGCCCAGTGTCCAGCACAGTGCCTCGCCTGGACTCGGGTGTCCACAGGTGTGCAAAGGACAGCTGCTGCAAGAGGTGATGGCAGCTGCCTTTACTCAGCATCGACTACAGGCAATTTGGTAATTACCCCCTTACCCCTTCCAGGAACCTCAGTAGAGATTCTCCTGTTTCTGTTTTAGATAGGAATTCAGCGAAGGCTTGGAGAGGTAAGGAAACTCCTCCAAGATCATACAGCCAGTGAATGGCGAAGCTGAGACTCGACCCCCATGCCTTGTCCCCTTTGTAACATCTCCCCGCCAAACAAGGGCTCTCATGAGTGCTCCCACAACAGAGGCCCCAGAAGTCATGAAGTCCTTGGTCTAGGACGCTAGCGTTGTTTGACGGTCACTTTTACCTTGGCGCCGAGACTCCACAGTAGAAAATAAACTGGCATTACCACCATGCAAGCACACACACAGCCATAAAAAGAAACCAAGTGTATCCCTGAGCCTGCTAACTGGCTAACAATTTCCAAGTTTCCCTACCCGGACCTGTGTTTGGTTTCCAGCTACCTTTTGTAGCGAGATGTGAGGAAGTTGATTGGAGACAACCTTCAGACCTACAGGAACAGGGGTGTAGCTCAGGGGTAGAGCCACATGCTTAGCGTGCTGGAAGCCGGGTGTTTGGTCCCTAACACTGTGGTTTGGGGTGGGGGGCGTTATTTGGTTGGTTGATTTTTGTCTGAGGCTTTAGCTTAGTTGGAAAAGTGTTTTGTCCGCAAGCATAAAGACCTGTATTCCATCCTAGGATCCATGTGTCAAAGCTGGGGCATAGCACTGTGCGCTTGTAATCCCGTAGCTGGAACAAACATCGGCTCCTCCGGGCTCACTGGGAAGCCAGCCTAGCATGCTCGGCAAGTTCCAGACCAGGGAGAGACCCTGTCTCCAAGACCAAGGTGAATGGCACCTGGAGTTGACCTCTGGCATTTATAGACATGGATATCACATGCACGTACACACACACACACACACACACACACACACACACAATTTTACACTCCTCTAAGGTAATGTGGGTTAAGAAAGGGCCACTTTGCCACTTGGGCAGGGGGCAGCCTTCACAGCCCCCTGTGGATGTCCCGCCCTCCTCTGCCTGCTTCTCTTTCCTGAACCAAGAACGGCAGGTTTGTGCTCACCTTGCTCCCCTCTGCCACCGCCACTGTGATATGCAGGCTAGAACGAAGCCCAGAGTCTGTGATTCAGGGCTGAGGGCTGGTGTGTACAGAAGCCTTGGGATCCAATCCATCTGGGGCAACTGAGCTGTGTGAGGGCAGGTGGAGGGGATGAGGCCGGATGAGGTGGAACGTCTAGTACAGTACCAGTGTCTCTAAGGTGGGTGAAGGGATAGAGGAGGAAAGACGCTGGGCACCATGCTCCAATGATGCATAGTTTCTCACTTCCCAACCTCTGCAAGCAGGGCTTTCGAATGTCCTGATTTCAGGATATTTGCTGTGCAGATCTCTGTAGGAGAACTGAGAAAGCAAGAGGAGACGCTTTGAGGGGTGGGGCCAAGGTAGGCCGACAGGAGAAACACCTGCAGCCTCCCACACCTGAATTGGTGACACTTCCTTTCTTGGTTGTTGTGTGAGCTTGGACAAGCCTTCTCTTCTGCGGCAAAATTACAAGAACTGAATGAAAAGACAGAAGAAAACAGGGTCTCAGGGCAGGACATAGGTGCTCAACCAGGAGGAGCTCTGGGGTAGGGCAGAAATGAGAGTTTTCAGCTTTCCCTCAGACTTTTAGGGCCTGAGGGTAAGGGGTCCCGGAAGAAGTGACAGGCTAAGTGGAGGTCACCATCCCTCCCTTCCTCCCATCCCAAGCCCTCCAGAGCCCAATCATCAGCTTCCGTTCCTGATGCTCCCCCCCCCACCCCTCCAGGCCCTCGCCTCTGCGACTTGGGTGTTCTCATCTGCGGCTCCAGCCTGTCTGCCTCCGGCAGCATATGATGAGACTTTGTTCATTATTTATTTCCTCTGACTGTGCCTTTTCCACAAGCTTTAAAACCGCATGGCCTGGATGAGGGAGGATGAGCAGTTCCTGGCATTCGTGGTCACAGAGGCCTCCTAGCCACCCTAGGCGTAGGTGAGAGAAACTGAGGCCCAGAGAATTAAACTGGCCTTTCTGGCCAAAGTCACAGAGCTGGCTTCCATCCAGGAATGTCTGCCCCAGTGCTTCCTTTCCTTCCCTCTGTGGAGTGGCAGGGATGCAGGCTTTGTCACAGAAAGCCACTAAGCAGTAAACATAGGCCCAGGAGGGGCAGGAAGATGTTGGTCTCTGGTGGAACAAGAATTCAACTGTCTAGCCCAGGCCTTCCCTAGCATAAGGAACTAAAAGCCAGAGTTAAGACATAAAGAAATACATCTTTTTAAAGTTATGCTAGGACGTGAACTCCAGGACAGGACACTTACCCGACACGCTCGAGGCCCAAGTGCTGCTAAGAAGAAAACAACAAACTAGGTTTGACAAAATGATAGCTCGGTGTGTAAAGGCACCTGCCATGGGCTGATGACCTGAATTTGCTTTCATGTGGTGGACAGAACTGACTCCTGCAAGTTGTCTTTGGACCTCCGTGTGGGCACCATGGCCCTGTGTTTATAAGTAGATGCAATTTAAAAATGAATTGCAAAATGAAATGATCAAGTAAGCTGGCTTCATTCTGGTCTCCACAGAAGCTTGGGAAGCCGTAGGGTCTGGGAAGGAAGGGGCTGGGTCAGAGAAGAGGGTGCCATTACTGTTTCTCTTGGGCACACAGGGGCCTAGGTGAGTCAGCTGTCCTGCTCTTGTTCCTGGGACTGGGGCTGCTGACCAGGGTAGGGAGGCGGGCACTAGCCCTAGTGTCCCTTCCTGGCTCAGCGGCTCTCCTCCCTGACCACCCCTCTGCAGGGAGGCCCCCTCACCCCAGTTGTTCCTCTGTCCTGAGGCCTGGGGGAGACAAGGGCCAAGGTCAGAGGCATGGGGCATGTCTCACAGATGGTCATTCTATGGTACACTAGTCTTGAGAAATGGTCTTCCTGTTTTTAAAAGCATAGAAACGGAGGCATAGACACTAGGAGCCTGGTTCTATAGACTCCAAGACCAGAGTGTCCTCAGGCTGAGTACCTCACAGCCCCAGGCTGCACCGCCCAGGCTTAGAGATTAAAGGAGCTGCATGGGATGGGTGAGGTTGTTGCCTGACCCAGATTCACAAGCCTTCACCTTCACCCCACCTTTGCACCCACCTTTGCACCAGCTCCCAGAAACCTGCTAAGAGCAGAACGGGGAGCCTGCCGTTCCTTTGCTCATTCTCAAACCCATTCAGCGACTCCTTGTTCATTCTTTTTTTTTTTTAATTTATTAAAGATTTCTGTCTCTTCCCCACCTCTGCCTCCCCTTTCCCTCCCCCTTCTCCTTGTTCATTCTTGGCGTTCCCTTGCTGTCTACTTATTTAGCCAATGTGTTTTGAGCACCTGCTCTTAACCAATGACTCCTGCCTTCCCTCCCTTGGCCATGAAGACAAGAGAGCAGATGATAGGGTTGACACAGGCCAGACACCAGGGGCTCCCTGACTAGGGAAGTGAAAGGGACCTGACCTAAGGAGCCTGGCTCAGAGGGAGGCTCTTCCTCATGAATACTCCCAGACACGCCCCTAAGCTATGCCCTCTTGGGCAGCAGCCACCTCTGGGTAAGGCTCAGGCTGACTACTGAACCCCGTGGCCAGCATGGGTCTTGGGCAGCTGCGGAGTCTTCAGAGAATCTTGCTGCCTTGTTCTTCCATAAAAGCGCCAGGAAGAGAAGGAATTGAGACAGAAAACCTCTAAGAAATAATTGGGGTGCTGGAGAGATGGCTCAGTGATTAAGAGCACTGGCTGCTCTTCCAGAGGACCTGGGTTCAATTCCCAGCAACCACTTGGCAGCTCACAGCTGTCTGTAACTCCAGTCCCAGGGGATCTAATACCTTCATACAGACATACATGTAGACAAAAACACCAATGCACATAAAATAAAAATAAATAAAAAATAACTGGGCAGTGGTGGCGCACGCCTTTAATCCCAGCACTTGGGAGGCAGAGGCAGGCGGATCCCTGAGTTCGAGGCCAACCTGGTCGACACAAGCTAGTTCCAGGACAGGATCCAAAGCTATAGAGAAACTCTGTCTCGAAAATAAATAAATAAATAAATAAATAAATAAATAAATAATAAATATAATAAATAATTGGTAGTATTTTACTTATTTTTTCTGATTAAAATGGGTCTCAAGTATAGAGATTACATATTTAGCAGCAAGGTTGGATACTGAGAGATGAAATTAGGTGTCGTTTACTGAACAAGCACTGAACTCCAGGTTCTCTCCAGAATGGCTGGCAGTAAGGTGGGGCTGCTATTCTGATTTTATAGATGGAGAAACCGAGACCCGGGAAGACACTTACATGGCAGCCCCTGCTCAAGCCCCAGAGGATGGGTTCTCTCTGCTCTCCAAGTAGCGAAGGCCCCCCGTAGATTCCCCAGTCCTCACCCCCTGCCTGCCCTGGTCACATGCAGTAAGGAGGCACATGCCCCCCTCCGCACCTCTGCACCCCCAGAGAGTTGGCCAGCAACAGGCTGGGAGCTTAGTGTCTGCTGTGCCTTCTGCATTGTCTACACCGTTATCCCTCTACATTGATGTTGGGCCCCGCCGTGCAGGTCAGGGTGACGCTGAGTGTCCAGTGCCACGCCCTCTGTTCAGGTCATTCTTAACATCCCTCCTGCATCACCTCTAGCTGCATCTCACAACTGGTCCATTTATTGTTCCCCATATTGCTCAAGACGTACCAGTGCTGAGACCTATGCTCCTGCCACCCTCTTGTGAAACTCACCTTTAAGGGCCGGCACACCCTCCCACAGCTGCTGCTTCATTTCCCATGTAAAAATTCTGACCTTCTCTGGACAAGGGATGACCATAATTCCCCAGTGAGTCCCAGTATGGTATCACCCTGGTGCTGGTGGCTGCCATGTCCCTTTGTGTGTCAACTCCAGGACCTCCGTGCTTTACTCCTCCTAGTTGTCTCCGTACCCCTAATCCACCTCACTCGAGTGGGTACTGAGGATGGCGGTGGGCTGCTATGGTGTCCTGTGGCTTTTCCTAGTCAGCCACAGTGAGGAAATACTGAAAGGCATTTTTCAGAAACAAATGGTCCATAGATTTTAAATAATATTACTAAATATAGCATTCTTATTTTATCATCATTTATCTTTTATTGTGCCTAATTTGTAAGCTAAAAAATTAGTAGGTACTGTTTGTTTTTTTTTTTTTTAAGTGTACATTAAGCATTAAATTTGAAACTATCTGGGATCTTTTGATGTATCCCCGAGGATGAGGGACCACTGAAGTGAAAGCAAGGATGGACCATTAGAATCTCCTCAGCCCTGAGGAAGCCCCCAAAATGTATCAGAATTCCTTTCTTTCCTTCAGCAGACGTAATGTACAGGTGTGCTGAGTGACGTCAGTAGATCCACAGGGAAGCTCCCTGCAGCCCCCTTAGCCTTCAGGTGGACAGTGACTGGACTGTCACTGTGATTGGGCCTGTTGCTTAGCTTGCATGCTCCCTCAGTTTCCCCAGAGGATGCTTCTTCTGGGGGGGGGGGTGCTCCGTGCAAATTGTCGCCTCCCTCTAACCCTGGGCCAGCCCAGTGCAAAGAGACCTCAGCCGGGTGCCAGGTGTGTGAGTCATAGGAATTCAGGCTCCACGGTATGTGTGGATGAAGGCAGATGGAGGGGCTATTTTTTCTCTTTTTGCTCCATTGCACTTAAGTCACATTTTCCTACCCTCCGCTCCAAGCTCTAAAAGCATTTTGTGGTATAAAATCTGCCATCATCTGATCCACTCTACCGAAATAAACCAGGTCCCCTGCCGTCATCTTCCCTGAAAAGTGCCCCTGCGTCATGCGCCGACTGGTGGGGCGAGGCCTGGCCTGTTTAGAACACTTCATCATAATCCTCAGCGCGGGGCCCCATCCTCTCCACTCCCTGGGGGGCTGCTCGGGTTTCTCGGGCTGTTATTGCTGGAATGGCAGCTGCTCTACTTAGAAGCATCCACACAGACCTGCTCTGTCTTAGACCTTGCACGCCTCTGCTTAGCTCATCGCAGGAAAGCACCACATGAAAGAGAAACACCAGTGTGGTGTGCCCTCCTCTCACCTCCGCTGTCTCCTGGCTTCCCACCCCTCAGCACCAAATCATTCCTGAGTGCACCACCGCCACCCAGAGTCCTGTGGCAGTTACATGTCAGGAGATGTCTGTTCACAGATGCGACTCCAGAGCAGTGCAATAAGTGTAAGAATAGGAATCGACATTTTAAAAAAAAGTGTATGTACCTTTAATCCCAGCACTTGGGAGGCAGAAGCAGGCAGATCTCTGTGAGTCTGAAGCCAGCTTGGTCTACATACTGAGTTTCAGGACAGCCAGGGCTATGCAGAAAAACTATGTCTCAAGTATATGTAATTAAATAAATTTAATATATACATATATGTGTGTGTATATGTAAAGCATAAGTTAGGTTAAGTTGCAAGTTTTGACAACTTGTTAGTACAGATGCTCTTCCATGTATGTTGGAGTTGACTTCCATGTTCCCATCATAAGTTGAAAATAGCAAAATCAAAAATATACTTGGGGGCTGGGCATGGTGGCTCATTCCTTTAATCTCAACACTTGGGAAATAGAAACTGGGGAATTTCTGTGAGTTTGAGGCCAACCTGGAGGGCTATGTAGAGAGACCTTGTCTTTAATTTGTTTGTGTGTGTGTGTGTGTGTGTGTGTGTGTGTGTGTGTGTGTGTGTGTATTTATGGGCTTCAGAGATGACCAGCTAGGTAAAATGATTGTCTTGAAAATGAGAGGCATTGCTTTTGAATTCCTGGAACCCATGCAAAGCTGGGTTCAGTTCACACATTTGTAATCCCAGTGCTCCTGTATTGAAATGGGAAGCAGAGCCAGGAGAACCTCTGGAAGCTCTTGGGCCCAGATTCTGTGTCAAACAAGAGAACCGATGCCCAAGGTTGTCCTCTGACCTTCGCATGAGTTGGGTGGCACACGTGTGCCCACACTCACACACATGAATGCACACATACATATTATACATACACGAAAGATCTTTAAAGATACAGATTTAATGCAGTTGACCTACCCAGAACCATGGCTTAGCCCACTTACATTAGTCTCTTAGGGTTCTCTAGAGGAATAAAACTAATAAAATGAATATATATGTAAATTCTAACAAATATGGCATCTATATCTAATATATCTATTAAAATGGCCTACAGTCTGTGGTCCAGCTAGGGCAGTGGTTCTCAATCTGTGGGTCACAGCCCCTTTGGGGATTACATATCAGAAGATATCCTGTATATTATATATTTACATTACTATTCATAACAGTAGCAAAACTACAGATATGAAGTAGCAACAAAATAATTTTATGGTTGGCGGTCACCACAAAGCAAGGAAAGGGTTACAGCATTAGGAAGCTTGAGAACCAGTGAGCTAGGCCAACCGTGGCTGCTACTACAGAAAGTCCAAGGGTCCAGCAGTTGTTCAGTCCACGAGGCTGGATGTCTTAGCTGGTCTTCAGTAGATGCCAGAATAATAGAGAGGCAGATGTCAATGCCAGTGAACGAATGGACTTGCCAGCAAGAGTGGAGCAAGCAGGCAAAGAGAGCATTTCCTTCTTCCTTGCCCTTGGTTTAGACTTCCAGCAGAAGGTGTGGCCTAGGTTAAAGGTGATCTTCCCACCTCAAAAGGTCCAGATCAAAATCGAGTCTTCTCACTCTAAA
This sequence comes from Alexandromys fortis, assembly GCF_014885135.2. Taxonomy (NCBI): domain Eukaryota; kingdom Metazoa; phylum Chordata; class Mammalia; order Rodentia; family Cricetidae; genus Alexandromys; species Alexandromys fortis. The sequence continues at coordinate 1,427,802 of NW_026067891.1, forward strand.
TGATTTAATTAAGAAAACAAAATCCCTCGGAGGTATACCCAGCTGGTTGGGCTTTTAAATTAATTCCAGATGCAGTCAAATTGACAACCAAGAGTAGCCATCAACACCTATAGCGCGGATCAAAGTCACCTGACAAGAGGTGAGAAAAGGTGGTTGTGGACATGCCTTTGCACCCCAGTGACATTGGCCAACCCTAAATCCATCCAAATCTGAGGAGGACCCTGCAGGCATCATATAGGGAAGCAAACCCACAAAGAAATGAAGACAAAAACCCGGTGCAGACTGACTTCATCAACTGGGATCAGACTTCAGGGAGTATGATGCCAGGCAGTTTATTGTCACCATATTTAAAACAATGCAGTTGGAAGGAAGATTTTCAGGCAACAATTATTTCCATTCCCGGTGCAACAGCCTAGGGATGGAGAGTCTGGGAAAAAGCATTCTGGGGGATTTGGGTGAGGTCTGCAGCCACTGATAGCAAAAAGATCACCAGATCATTACCAATATCCACTCGCAGCCTTGCGGGAGGAAAGCAGGTGTTTTACCTCCTCCATTGAGAAGAGGGCTCTGAGTGTTTCACATCTCTGGTTCCCTGGTATTCTGTGGGCACAAGAACTTTTGCACCACAACCCAAATCTAAGGTTGTATGCTATCCATTTACCTGGGAGCATTTCTTGCTGAAGAAGCAGGAAGCTGTCAATAGCAAAGACTCAGTCCTGTGGTGGTGGCACATGCCTCTAATCCCAGCATTTGGTAGGCAGAGACAAGAGAATCAGAAGTTCAAGGAAAATCTTTGGCCATATGAGTTCAAAGTTGGCCTGGGCTACATGAGTCCCTGTCTCAAAACAAAAATAAGTAAATAAATAAATAGCACAAGCTCTAACATTTTGAACCCCAGTTCAGCCATTCACTGTGGCATCAGCCAAATGATTCCAGACCTCGGAGCTTTGGCAGCAGTTCTGACACCCTGCTATGATGAAGAACTGTCTGGACTCAAATGTCAGGAAAGCCATAGAAGCCTCTTTGGTGGTCCTTTCTGCGGCTGTGATCTTGCTGTTTGGAGTCTGTTTGCTCACTTCCTGTCTGCAGGAGGAATGCCAGCTCCAGAAAGTAGGAGTGTTTCAGGTCCTAAGCTTACCGGCCACTGTGCCTATTCAGTCACAGGCAGACAGTGTGGATCTGTGAAACCCAGACTGTGGTCCCAGGTGACCTGCATATTATCAACATTTCTGACCCGCCATCATTTACCTAAAAATAGGAGTCTAGTAGTTGAGAAACCTAGAGTAGGTTAACACTACGGTCCAGACAGACCTGAGTTCAAATCACAGCTGCTTATTTGGTGAGTTTTGGGAAGTGACCCAGCCAAGGCTCGCTTTCCTCATCGGTGAAATGGGTTAATAAGCCCCTTCTCATTCAGAGAGTTCATATGGGAACTACAGGAGCTGGCACGGGTGACAGTGTTTTCTTTGAGCCCTGAACACCGCCAGTGACAAGATGGCAAACAAAATGGGCATCAAGGGCTTCATGAGTGAGCTCACCCTCTCGTGGTGCAGGGGCAGGGCAGTCTGATGCCTCTTCAGCCCTGATCTCTGACACACTCCCCTTTCTCCCCTCTCACAGATCTGTGCCATCATTGGTGGGACCTTCACTGTCGCTGGCATTCTGGACTCCTGCATCTTCACAGCCTCAGAAGCATGGAAGAAGATCCAGCTAGGCAAAATTCACTGACATCCTGCCCAGCCCAGTGACTGAGGACCAGGGGACCCCGCTAGCCTGTCTCCAGAGCCCTATCTCCTTCTGCCTTCTTTGGCCCAGTGTGTGTGGGAGGAGGGGGGTGGTACTGGGTGGCACAAGGTTCCACAGCTACCTCTTTCCCCATATTTTAGATAAATTAACACTGCCTGGAGTCGTGGTGTTCCTTTCCCTACAGAGTTAGGCATGGGGAGGTACCCAAGGATGCTGGTGACCCTTTATGGGAAGGCTGTGGTCTTTTCTCTGGTAGGGAATAGCCCTGAGTCCCCACAGAGCAGCTCCCAGCCAGGCTTTGACAATCTTTAAGCCCCCACCATTTGGACACACAACTCGATTTCTCCCCCAGCAGCCAACCTGAGCTCTCAGCCTTGGGACCAGGCTGCCCAAAGGTACAGCTGCCTGGCACTTTCAACGTGGAATGGTACTTGGTAGGCAAGCCTCAAGATACGGCACTGTAGCTGTAACTTGCTTCTGCCCCATTGCTTCGTGCCCAACCTAGAGCCCAAGTCTTCTCCCGTGTTCCATCCCTGCCTCGTTCTAGGAAGCAGATGCCCAGTTGTGTGGCAGAATGGTGGAGACTCAGATTTGCCCACCAGTCCTGAGGCAGCTTACAGGTGCCCCTTCCTCTCTTTGCTCTTCTGAACCCCCCACCAATGTGCCTCAGCCGCTGTGCTATGTGGCAATAGCGTTTCTTGGTGAAGGGGCTGGTTCCCACTGAGAAGTTCCCCCGACATCCACTGTTACATTCTGCAGTGCCAAGGGTTAGGGCCATGTGACTGGGAGTGGAGGAACACATAATGCACAGTCTGTGCACTTCTGTCCAATCCAGAAGCCCCCTTCCCAGAAAACCACCCCAAGCTTGCTATGACATCCACCTTTGCTCCCAAGGCCTTAGCTGGGGAAACGAAGCAGACCAGCTTCTCTTTGTACCTCTACCTTGTAGGCTCCAGAGGACGCCCAGCATTTGGGACCCACTTGCCATTGAGATCCCCAATTAGCTGAGCACACACCAACTCATTCCCAGCCCCGGGGGGGGGGGGGGCTCTAGTGTCACCCCTGAGGTGGATCCCTTCCCTGCTACCGCCCCCCCTCATCCTTCCCTTTTTGTCCTAAAGGGAGGGGCAGTGGTCCAGGCATGAATTCCATGCTGAGAATTTTAGCTATGCTCTCATGTCCAGAGAGAGAGCCACATGCCTGGGCTCCATTTTATGAGACTGCTTGCATACTTTTGTAATGAAGGGGAGTCTCCAGTAGGAGGATTTTTTTATTTTTGTTTTGTTTTTCTTAAGTAATCTCTTATGGGTAGCTGGATTCTCTGCTCTTTGTGATTTTTGCCTCTGAATTCCAATTAGCAAAGCTTCCCTTTTTGTGTAAGTTGAATGTTGTGTATGTAAACTGCCCTGATTTATTTCTGGTATCTGGCCACTTGGATGGATTTCTTTTCTTTTTTTAAACATTCTGTTCCCCAGTTACAGAAACCAGTCCCCTTTGGTGTGTAAATCTGTCACCTGTGGAGGGTGGGGTAGGGTGGGACAGGGTGGGAAATAAGTGGCATGCATATGAGTTGAAATCCCACATTTGTGAGGGCACAGGGATGTCGGTTTCCCGTGGAAGAGGCACCTCTAGATTGTTATTCTTGTAAAGGTATTCTCAAAGGGATATACATTTCGATTCTTTCCCACTCACTGGGTTCAAATAGATTATTAAAAAGCTGCTTTTCAGAAATAATTGCTGTGACTCTGGTTTGGTTGTGACTGGGTGGCCGAAAGGCCAGGGTGGGACTGGGAGTGAAATCTAATTCTACAAGACCAAGGTTGAAAATGCTAAAGAGAGATAAGCAGTGGTGGCACACACCTTTAATCCCAGACCTTGGGAGGCAGAGGCAGGCAGGTCTCTGTGAGTTCTTGGTCAGCCTGGTCTACAGAGCGAGTTCCAGGATAGCCAGGGCTACTCAGAAAAACCCTGAAGGAAATGCTGGATCAGGGATCATCCTGGGAAGAGGGGATTCTGATGTCACTGAAGGCCACAGGTCGTGCAGACCGGCTGTCCACTCACCCATAAGGACCCTAGTTTTGCTAATATGTCTACTAAAAATGAGTCATTTTCTGTTTTTCCTTAAGCACTGGCGTTACCAGAAAAATTGGGAGACCCACCTGGGGGGCCATGTGTCTGGAAAGCAGAGCATTGAGTGGACTGACTGACTCTCCATGGACTCCTGATTACAGGGTTAATAGATTGACAGATGCCTGTGAAGTTGATGTGCAATGCTGAAGAATAAGTTGCTATTTTTATGCTTTCTCCTTTTTGATGATCTCCAACCAAATGTGGGTGCGGGATGCAGATGGCACCCAGAGAGAGCTGAATCATAGGCTTGCGTCCCTGGGTGCCCAGGAGGCGGTGGTGGGGGCGCATCTCAAGGGGGAAATTCAAGTGCTTGAGAAATGGATGCCGCATCACAGAGGAAGCCTGAGAGGAAGCCAAATGTAGCAGCGAGGCACGAGATAAGAAGGGGCAGTTAGGTTTTATTCCTTCACATCACAGTAAGGTTTATTTCCTTTTTAAAAAAATTATTAATTTATTACTTAAAAAATACCAATCCAAATTCCCACTCCCTCCCCTCCTCCCAAGTTTTTTTTTCCTTTTGTTTTGTTTTGTTTGCTTTGTTTTTGCTAGAAGCAATGACAGGCCATAAAGAATTGCTTTCTAAGAAAAACCTTTAGGGGTGGGAGGATGGCTCAGCAGGTAAAGGAGCGTCCTGCCAAACCCAGTGACCGACATGATGGAAGGAGAATTAGCTCCCCTGTGTGTCACGGAAGATCATGCATGAATGAAGACACATGAGTAAATGTAATTTAAGAAAGAGCCAGCATGGGCTGAGAGATGGCTCAGAGGTTAAGAGCATTGTCTGCTCTTCCAAAGGTCCTGAGTTCAATTCCCAGCAACCACATGGTGGCTCACAACCATCTGTAATGAGATCTGGTGCCCTCTTCTGGCCTGCAGGAATACACGCAGACAGAATACTGTATACTTAAGAAATAAATAAATATTTAAAAAAGAAAGAAAGAAAGAAAGAAAGAAAGAAAGAAAGAAAGAAAGAAAGAAAGAAAGAGCCAGCAAGGTGGCTCAGTAGGTATGTGGTGACCTGAGTTCAATCCCAGAAACTGTGTAAAGGTGGAAAGAGAGCGGTCTTCACAAAGGGTGTCCTCTGGCCTCCATATGCACGCCATGGCGCATGACCCCCCCCCCCATTATGCCCCCCCATACACAATAATAAATGAAATTTACATCATTTTAAAAATGCTGTTGGAACTGGAGGTGGAGCTCAGTATTAGAGGCCCCAGGCTTACTCCCCCAGCACCAAAACAACAGTCAAAGAAACCTGGTGTGTGCTTCTAGAAGGTTCACTATCTGAGGACAGATACGGGAGTGTGCAAATGTGAAAAGGGACAAATGTAAAAGAATATTCTCTGAAGACCCTTTTCCTCCCCACAGCTGTTTCCTGCCAGTTCTTGGCTGGTGAGGTCATGCATTTCATTCTAACCCATCATTGGGAGGTTTGGGCATTCTCAGCATGCCAGGAAGAGGCAGGCATAATTGCATCCTGGTCACACAGCTAGCAGGGGGTACAGTTGGAATTCCAACTCAGACCTGCTTGAGTGCAGGGTTCTGAAAAAATACAGGGTTCTGCCTGAGCCCCAAGATCATCAGAGCCACATCAAAAGGAAAAACTGGAAGTGGAGGGAGGAGGGTCAGAACAAGAGAACCTTTTTGTGTGTGTGTGCTTTCTTTCATCTTCCCCCCCCCCCCCAGTGGTTCTCGTGGGCTGTGGTGGCGCGTGCCTTTAATCCCAGCACTCAGGAGGAAGAGATAGGTGGATCTCTGAGTTCGAAGCCAGCCTGATCTACAAGAGCTAGTTCCAGGACAGGCTCCAAAGCCACAGAGAAACCCTGTCTGGAAAAACGAAAAAACAAAATGAAACAAACAAACAAAACAAAACAAAAATGGTTCTTGACTTTCCTAAAGCTGCAACCCTGTAATACAGTTCCTCATATTGTGGTAACCTCCAGCCATGAAACTATTTTCATTGCTACTTCTTAACTGTAATTTTGATACTGCTATGAATCGTAAATGTTTTTGAGAGAGAAATGCCAAAGGGGCCATGACTCACAGGTTGAGAATCGCTGCTTTAGGTGAACCTGTGAGGGACGGAGTTAAAATGGTCTCCACATCTCCCCCCACACTGTGCACGTGGTTTTCTGTAGGGGCCAAATAAATCAACGCGTGTGTGAACTCTTGAGGAAGTGTGTAGGGACCGACTTGACTGGGCAGCAGGGGCGCCCGTGAGTGAATGAGTGACTTTACTTCCACAATGACTCCTATGAAGACAACCTCTGACCCTTCCTGGGCACAGCCTCGCTGGCGCCTGCCCCTGTGTTTCCAATGAAAGTGACTGGCAGACGCTGGGCATGGTGGCACACACCTTTAATCACATACTCGTTTGAGTTCACTGATGACCCTTTCCGCAAACCCTTGCAACCTAGACACACTGGCAGTGGATGGCAGTGAAGTCACTGTGGTCTCTATGGCTTTAACTGCGGTAGCATACATTGCCCAAATATAGGCTTCCTCCAAAAATCTCCAATCCTGGTTGTAGGGGCCTCTGAAATAAAGTCCGAAACAGAACTGCACTAGTCAGAGCTCCAGTAATACCAGCGTTAGGCTTCCCTAATACCAACTCTAATAAGCTAGGAATGCACACAGGGAGGACCAGCTGAAGGTGGTGTTTCGACATTGGGCACGACATCCTTTCTGCATCTTAGTCCCTCCATCTGTTAAGTGAACATTACAGCCTCCTAGCCAGCATCTGGGACAAAGTAGGTGTTCAGCAGATGGACCGTGAGTGGATGAATGGGAGGGCTAGAGATGCTGAATGAAAAGTACTTCCCACAGAATAAGCACTTCGGGCTTTTAACATGAAAGCAGCGGGAGCTGGAAGCCTTTTTCCTCCATCCTCGCCGCTACAGTGCTCAGGGAGGAGCCTTCACAAGACAGGTGCCTTCTTCACAACATATGGCATCGCCAGGACCAAGACTTCACGCCCAGAGGATGTGCAGCGTGTCTTAATCGAACGAGCCTGCAGGTGGCGCCCGCGCTACCAGCAATCTTCCTACCGGCAAAGCAAAGCTCGTTCGTTAGGCCGGGGTGGGACCCGGTCTGGAACTCGAAGGTGGACAGGGGCGGCCATGGACTCTCAGGATGGTGAGCTGGATCTTTCCCAAAGCTCTCTCAAGCAGTTAAAAAAAAAAAAAAAGTAAAGAGAGCACACTTCACACTCTCGCCAGTGTGGTGCATCGCACGTTTCCATTCACACAGAAAGCTAACCGTTTCCATCACTGAGATTAATTCTAGGGCTCTGAGCACAGAGGATATATACCTCAGTATTAGAGCGTTAGTCCCAGCATAAAACGTCTAATGTGAAGACTGCAGCAAATGCAAAGTCTGTCTTTTGGATTACCCTGCGTGAGCCCCACACACCTGTTCTTTTTAGGAAGACTGACACCTGGTTTGTGCCAGGGACTGTTCTGAACACTCTAGGAAACTCATTTAATTCTCACGACAACCTACTAAGAGCATTCCCATTCTACAGATCAGGAAATCAAGACTATAAAGCAGGCAGTTCCCAGATCCAGCAAGAAGGACACAGTTGGAACCAGGTATGACTTTATGATACAAACAACAGAGGGGTGTGTATATTTAAAAAAAAAAAAAAACATTGGGAGAATGCTTTTTTTAAAAGTTTAGATTTGAGGAAAAGGGAAATGTAAGTCAGTGGTAGAGTGTGTATTTAATGCATTGAGTTACTGGATTCAGCCCCCAGCACCAATAAATTAAATTTTATTTTAATTTAAATGAATCCAGATATATCTCTGGCCTTCCACCATGTGGCGGTTTTTGTGTATTTCTTTTGTTTTGTTTTTGTTTTTTGAGACAGAGTTTCTCTGCGTAGTCCTGGCTGTCCTGGAACTCCCTTTGTAGATCTGGCTGACCTTGAATTTGGCTTCTGCTTGCCTCAGGAGTATTGGGATTAAAGGTGTTCACAACCACTGCCTGGCCCACCATGAGATTTTTAAAATTTTTAAAATTTATTTATATTTTTTATGTATGAGTGCTCTATGTGATCACCTGCAGGCCAGAAGAGAACATCAGATCCTATTATAGATCATTGTGAGCCACCATGTGGCTCAAATTGAGTTGCTAGGAATTGAACTCAGGACCTCTAGAAGAGCAGCCAGTGCTCTTAACCGCTGAGCCATCTCTCCAGCCTCCACCATGTGTTTTTATAGAATTGTAATAGGGCCCAAAATTTTCCATTTTGAGCTTAGTAATTCTGAAGAAGCCAGTCACATGACTTTTGAATGGTCTGTCATGGTGTTCAAGGAATTTGGACAATGTACAATCAGTCTGCCACACTGGCAAATTTCACACAAATTGAACCCAGAGACGGGTGGAAAATGTTTAGATAAAAAAATAATTGTTTCTCTATATTGAACATGTGCAGATTTTCTTTTCATTTCCTAAGCAATACAGTATACGAATTCATACAGCCTCTACATTGTACTAGATGTTATATCTTGACATCGTTAAGTATGCAGGACATGACCGGTTATATTCATATGCAAGCATCGCGTGGAATGGACTTGAATACCCAAGGATGGAGGTTCTGTAACCAGGAGGCTGGGAACAACTGTGCAGTACCTGCCCATGTGACTTCTCCAGACCACCCTGTTGAGGGCAATGGCGGTGGGGGGGGGGGTGTTTGGGAATGGTGAGAAGATAAAGGGACAGCAGAAAGGAAATGGAACTGCATACGGCTCAGTGACTGAAGTGTTATTAGGAAATAGGGAATGGGTTTTAGTCTTACTGATAAAAGCAATTTTTAAAAACTGGGCTCAGAATGAAGTTTTGAGAACCACCTCATGGGAATTTTAGAGATACCAACAGAGCAGACAAGTTGTAATCTCAGCTCTTCCCAGGAGTCACTAGGAGAGTCCAAGAAAGGGTCCGAGAATGCAGGCAGGCTGGACAGTGGAGATCTGAACACAGCTTGTGGTGTGTGTGTCTGTCTTCAGGGGATAATGTCCAAGGTGTCACGACAAGCAAGGTCGGCATTTTAGCCGGTTACAAGCCTCCTCCCTTTCCTCTGGTATTTTATGCCTTAAGGAGGGGCAATTTGTGGTACTTCCCTTTCTTAAAATTGGTGTTAGAAAGAAAACAAGAGGTGGGAAGCCAAGCTGATCTGAAGGGGAAGTCTATCCTCAGCAGCCTCCGAGTCAGCTAATGTCCGTCTAACTACCCAACAGACTAGGTCCTAGCTGTTTGTTTTGATTTTGAGAGGGGGGTCTTACATAGTCTCGGTAGCTTTGAACTTTTGATACCCTGGGCTCCTGCACTCCAGTACTGCAATGACAGGAATGAGACACCACGCCAGGCTAGAAAATGTCCTAAAAGCCTGGATTCGGTCCCCAGTACAAAACCGGAAACTCAAGCCTGAGAAGCACCCATGGGCTTCTATTGGAAGCCTTACAAAGCAGTACCTCCTTTCAGGCCCCAAGACTAAGGGGTTCCAGTCTGCCTTCCTGTCCACTCCACTACGGGAAGAGACCAGCGCCGAGACTCGACTCCAGCCGCAGAGGGCGCTGTCCCGCTTTCCTGCGGCAGGAAGCGGAGACTCGCATTCCTTCAGCGATTGCGCCACGGCGAAACGTCATATCCGGCCCTGCGCGCACTGCACCGGAGCCCGAACTTGTGCGTTAGTGGTGGTGGTTTTCTCAAGACTCATTTTTGGTTAGAGACCTAGCTTTCCCCTACCTCCTGTGGTACTGTTCACAGGTGATCACAAGGACGGTCCACCCCTTGGTGACCTCGGACCTCAGCAAAGTCTCAAAAATCATTTCATTGTCCCCTCTCACGAGCTCGGAAAGACCGTGTCTTCCCGGCTGTGCAAAGAACTGCGGCGGAAGTACAACCTCCGCTCCGTTCCCGTCCTCAAGGACGACGAGGTCCAGGTACATCCAGAAGTCCTCGGGTTGTCGTTACCCAGGGATATATGGTTCAGTCACTCCCTTATCGTGAAATCCCGGAGTAGTCACATACCCCAAGACCTCAGCAAGGCGACAGCGGGAGTGCTAGACCAGAGCCACTACAATGCCTGTGCTGCCTCAAAGCATTCAGTTTCTCGATAATAGTGATAAAATAATATGTCAAGACTACAAGCATCTGCTTTCTCAATTTAGCCCACCGGCCTTTAGTTTGCCGAGTATATAGCTCACGATGGCCCATTGAGCCGGTCTTTGAAGGACAAAGTGCTGGAGTATCACTTGAGTTTAGCAGAATTGGTAGACAGGGATGGATCTGAGGGAGTTGGCCCTGCAGCGATAGTAGATGCGACAGAAATGAATTGGTAGCAGCAAATCGGGTGCAGAACTATCAAAGACCTTGTGTTCCCAGGAGCATAGGCTATGACAGGGCTGTGGGGGGTGAAATAGACAGAGGCTGGAAGAGGACTGTGCACTTAGCAGGCAGTCATTGACCTGGATGGACAGTAGCTGTGAACAGGACTGAGGAAGTCTGGACTACATAGTGAGACTTCTCTCAAATAGAAAAGAAAAGGTGCCTACACTGTTCTCCCGGTCACTTGTGGACACCCTCCAGTCTCATCCCTGTCCCTGCTGCCTTGTAAAATCTACTATGAACTGAGATCCCTCTGTGGCTAAATACAGCGGCTGTATTTATTATAGGTGCCACCACCGTAGTTCATGCTTGCAGTTGCTTGAAGCTTCTCAGACTCCTTTTCTGGTCATTTTCCCTTCTCGGATCCCTACCGAACCCCTGGAGTTCATCAAGGCATGGGTCTGGTCTAACATTCCTCCTTGTTTAGTAGTCTCTCCGAGCTTTAAATGTATGTTCTGTGATAGCAGCTCCCCACTTTTTGAAATTCATCTGCGACAGGATGTCACTGTTTAGTTGAGTTTGTTAATTGTGGTGCTAGGGAGCAAACCTGGGGCTTAAGCCTGCTAGGCAAGCACTCTGCTACTGAGACGCAAGCTCAGGCCTCTAGAGCAGTCTTGGTCTTAACACCTTCTCTGCTTCTAAAATCTGATTTTCCTCTCAGCTTCTATATATGTCACTAGGTGACATGTCTCGCCGGTTGTCATGAGTCTTTACATTTTCCTTAATGACCCTCACGGAGTAGGGCCATCTCCCTGTAATGCCAACACTCATCCCTGTTGTGATCAAAGCCATTTGTATCAGTCACTTCTGGTGTCTTCCTTTTCTGACTACATTTACATATTTACTTGTTAGCTGCTTATTGCCCGTCCCACGTAATAAGCAGAGAGTGTCATGTTTGTCACCAGGTCTCAGTACAGAACCTGGCTCCTAGCAGGACTCAGTCATTAATTATTGCCTAGGACAAACATTTATTAAGCAGGTGAATATGAAAGGTGTGGTAAAGGAGTTTTAAAAATATGAGGTGTGAATTGTGTTTTCTTTTAGATATGAAGAAACTGAAACTCAAGCTAAATAATGAGTCGAGGATGACCTTGAACCTCTGATCTTCCTGAGTGCTGGCCTGAGAACACAGGCATGTGCTCCTGTACTAGACATATACAGTACGCGCTGCCAGGCCTGTGCATACAAGCACATTCTCCACCCCTGACTCTACTCCCAGCCACAGGTTAGTTTTGTGTTTGCGGTGCTAGGGTTTGAACCCAGGGCCTTATACATACTAGGCACATGCTCTTGAATCCCTAGGCCCATGATACAGTTTTACAATTGTGGGATTTCAAATCGTTGCATGATAGTCTTCGGAAAATTTCTACCCCACCCCCCAAGACAGGGTTTCTTCATGTAGCCCTGGCTGTCCTGGAAATCTCTCTGTGTAGATCCGGCTGGCCTCGTACTCAAAGATCCTCCTGCCTCTGCCTCCCGAATGCTGGGATTAAAGACATGTGCCACCACCGCCCAGCTATGAATTTTCCTTAACAATATTTTTTGTTTAGATGTTGAAAGCTAGAATGTGGCTTGGTGGTAGAACTTGGCCTAAGGTGCAGAACCCTGACTTCTGCCTCGACACTTGAAGAATGATTATATTCTCCTATAATATAAAATAAATAAATAAATAACATTTGTTTATTTGTACCATGTATATGAATACATATATGCCACAGGGCACATATGGAGGTCAGAGGACAACTTGGGGGAGTTCTCTCTACTGTGTGGCTCCCAGTGATTGAACTTACATCCTCAAGCCTGGTGACCATGGTCTTTACTTTGAGCCATCTTGCTTGTCCTGTATTTTTCAGTCTGTAATGACTATCCCTGGCTGAGGAAGAATCCCCTTCTTCCTAAAGTAAATAAATAAAGGTAAGGAATCTCCGCACAGCCAACCATAAGACAGGTTCATAGCACAGAAGTAGCCAGCTCTGACTGCCACGTCTGTTTTAGTACAGAAGTTTGTATGTGTTAGCCCATGTGTTCCTCACAGCTTCCTCCATGTGCTGTGCTGTCCTAGGGGGTTTGAGGGCACTACGAAGGTCAGCAGATCACAAGGTAGTCCAAGTGTACGGAAATCAGTATGTCAGCCACATCAAGCAGGTACAGCATGAGGAGGCTAAGGGCACAACTGTCTACATGGACATCCACCCAGTAAGGCGGGGTTCCGGTAGCTAATGGGAATTCAGATGTTTTCTAAGCAGTGTACCTTGTCAGTCAGGCACATAAGGAAAATGTCCATCCATAATCAACACATCACTGAGCTGTGTAAATGATCTCATGAGAACCTCAGGGAATCCGAGGTCTTGAGGTTGGCTGGCGGGAGGAACCCATGGGAGGCTCCACTGCTGGGGTCGTGGAGCTTATAAACTCCCTTGACTTAAAACTCTGTCTCCTAAGGGGTGCTTATCACCAGGCTGGAACCAGACAGAGACAGGAAACAAATTCTTCAACGCAAAGCCACGTCTGGTCAAGCTGGGAAAGAGAAAGGCCAATGTAGGGAGCTCAGGAGGACGCAGGAGTGAGATGAGCTGTCACGCAGCCAGAGCTAACTGCAGAGGCCTGCTCTTGTGGGGCGTCTTCGAAACTTTCAGAGCGTGTCAGATGTATTTCATCGTCTACTTCATCGTCCACCTGCTCTCTACTGACCTGTCCCTCTGTCAATCTCCTTCTGTAGTTTTGATAATTTATGAATAAAAATTGGAACCATTTCCTAATGTCAGGTGGCATTTGCACATTTTATAATGAAAGCCTTCTCATCCACCTGTCTATTGGTCTCAGACGTTTCTATGTGGAGCAGCCCAGCAACAGTGATAGGTAGGCCTTGCTCTGCGCCTGTGGAGGGGAAGAGCAGGGCTCTGGATTCTGAGGCAGGGAGTTGTCTGATTGGCATCAGGATACCAACTGGCACCCCTAGAACCACTGGGCTCACACTGCTGTTCGCCTGCACACCAGGCCTGATAGAGGGTCCTCAGGCTTCCTGACTGTTGTTCTCCCGATCCCCTCTTCCTTTTTGTTCCCCTTTGGCTGAGACAGGTTTTTTTTTTTTGTGTGTGTGTGTGTGTGTGTGTGTGTGTTAACAGTCCTGACTGTCCTGGAACTCGCTTTGTAGACCAGGCTGGCCTCGAACTCACTGAGATGCACCTCCCAAGTGCTGGGTCTAAAGGCATGTGCCACCACTGCCCGGCTAACTTGGGTAATTCTTAAATCCACACAAATTTGATTGTGTCTGTAGCATATATACCCAGCATACAGAGTCGTTGCCCACCGCATCAGAGGTATAACCTGCTGAGTGATGTCAAATGAGGATAATGAACAGCTTAACTAGGAAGTTCTGTGTTTGTGGTTTTTGTTATTTTCAGTATTTTGAGATTTATCTTTATGTTAGTATAAGTGTTTTGCTTGCATATATATCTGTGCACTGTGTGCATGCAGTGCCTGAGAAGACCAAAAGAGGGCATCACAAAACCCAAAAGGGTAGTGAGCCACTTGTGTGGGTGCTGAGAATCAAACTGGAATCTTCTAGAAGAGCAGCCAGTGCTCTCTTAACTGCTGAGCCATCTCTCCAGCCTCACGCTGTTGGTATTTTCTACTGAATTTTATCTTCATTCTTGATCAGCTTAAGTTTAGGAGTCCAAAAGTTCAATAAAAGTTAGATGTCATTCTGGATTAAGTTTACAGCTATGCAAGAGTTCCCTAGAGGAACAGCACCTATAGAATAAATATAGACAACAGGGGCATTTATTAGACTGCTTACACAGTATGACCTAGGCCATCCATCAGCAGCTATCTTCACTGGAGAAGCAAAGAACTCAGTAGCTGCTCAGTCCACAAGCTTTTGCCTTAGAGCTCATATTTGGACTGCCTCCCAAGGGTTCCACCCTCTTTTATGCTGGGTCTTCCATCTTCAAATGATCTGATCCAGAAAAATCCCTCCCTGGTGTGTCCAACTGTCTTTCAGTTAATTCCAGATCAGGCAGGCTGACCACCAGTGTGAACCATCACACAGCCTGCAAGCTTAGGAAGCAGTGGTGTTTGCAACTGTGGCTGCTGAGGGCATGGTGGCTGGAGTAACACGAGGCTCTGCTCCTCTGTCACTGACTTGCACCCAAACACACAGAACCCAGCCTGTTCTATATCCCCCACCCTAACCTGGCCAGATGGGGTTTCTGGCCAGATGACACACAGAAGCCAGAATGGGATTCAGATCCTCTATGGACATGCATCTGCAGCTGACTCCGATTGGGTATCAGAAGGTCAACAGGCGCCATGACTTTGCCTCGGTGAATAATGCTGTGAAGAGTCACCATGGCAACTCTTTACTTATTTATTTATTTAATTTTGTAGCTCTAGCTGTCCTGGAACTCACTCTATAGACCAGGCTGGCCTTGAACTCATAGAAATCTGCCTGCCCCTGCCTTCCAAGTGCTGGGATTAAATTCATGCACCATTACCACAGGGCGACCATGGTAACTCTTATAAATGAAAGCATTTAATTGGGGCTTGCTTACAGTGTCAGAAGTTTAGTTCATTATCACTCTCACATGGGTACATATACATACACATACATTTTAAAAAGTCTTTAAAAATTATTTTAAAAAAGAAAACAAGCTTGGTGGTGGTGGCCCAAGCCTTTAATCCCAGGTACTCTAGAGGCAGAGGCAGGTGGATATCTGTGAATTCGAGGCCAGCTTGGCCGTGAGTTCCAGGGCAGCCAAAGCCACACAGAGAAACCCTGTCCCAAAACAAACAAAAGAAACCCAAAATATGTGATCTTGAGGTGACTGGAGACTAGTGCCCCCTTCAGGCCCCAGTGCGGCCCACCTTTGGGGGCTAAAGTAGACAAGGGCCATTTGCACTTTGGTTTTGTGGTTTTGTGGCTTACTTATCTCCTATGTTGCTTTTTGGACATGTTTTATAAGCTTGATTCCCCCCCCCCCCATTTTATTAGATTTGGTTACCTAAAATATGGCTAAAATACCCATCACATAGAGAAGGGGCTGAGAGATGGTTCCGTGGTTGAGAGCATTTGCTCCAGGTTTGGTTACAAGCACCCCCATAGCAGCTCACAGCCATCCATAACCCTAGTTCCAGGGTATCCAATATCCTCTTCTGATTTCTATGGGCATCAGGCACACGTGTTGCACAGACATAAATGTAGGCAAAGCACACATATATGCCACGGACCGTCCCTCCCGGAGACCACTATCCACGGGAGAACAGGGTGAAGGATAGGATAGCCAGGATACGATGCAAGGGAAATGACAGACAGACACACTGTGTAGTGAAAATCTGCTGCAATTTTACTTCTGCAAAGCTTCAGTTTTTGTACAAAACAGATCAAAGAACTTGGCAGGTTCACTGCATCACCCCACTCAGGGTTCCAGACATAAATCAAGGTTAAGCATAATCAAAATAGAGCTTCTTCTACGTGCTCCTCTCTACGTGCTCCCCTCTACGTGCTCAAGATGTTGGCAAGGACTTTTAGTTTTGTTTTGTCTCTTAGAATTCTGTCTCACACCATTATTTACATTCTACCGTGGGAGACCAATTCCCAGGGTCCTGTGTTTAGCTTTCCATCTATATAGTTTTTTATTCTTTGCTCCATATTCCCTAATAGTTTTCTCATTTTCTCAGGATAGTTCCTATACCAATATATTAAAGCTGGTCTCATGTTATCAATAATTTCCTTTCTTTCCTTCTTACTATAAAGACACCAGGGCTTCTGAGATCTAGCTAATCTTTCCATAAAGGGGAATTTTCTCTAACTCTCCTTTTCTCTCTAAATCTGATTCACTATGACGATTCCCTCGTAACATTTCAACTTTAGCCGTTTCTGTTTCATAATTAATAAAGTTTCCCAGGCTCATGTGGCGTGGGGCATACTTTATTTCCTCAAGGACTGCTTTAATGAACGGTGGAGCCGAGCCAAGGACGTACTTTGATCTCTTGGTAAGCGGTCAGCTAGCTATACACAAGAAAATTAAGAAATACAGAGAAAGATCAGGCAAGGTGTCAGGAGGGCTCGCTCTCAGGGCCATCTCCAGATACGAGATCTGCCTCTGGCATCAGGTCCTATCTCGACCGCTGATTGCCAGGGGGACCACCTGGGGCTTCGCTCCAAGAAGCTCTAACCCCAATCCTTCAGCAGGCAAAAGCCAGCGCAGAGGCATTTTGTCACTACACGGCAGTCACTGCTGTGGACGTGGCACATATACATACAATAAATCTTTTGTTTTGTTTTGTTTTGAGACTGGTTGTCCTGGAACTCACTTTGTGGACCAGGCTGGCCTTGAACTCACAAGATCCACCTGCCTCTGCCTCCAGAGTGCTGGGATTAAAAGAAAGCGCCACCATGGCCTGGTCAAGCAGACTGCTCTAAAAATGTTCATTCAATGCAATTTTAGACTTAAAAATAAAACTGTTTGTAATCCCAGCATTCAGGAGCTGGAGTCGGCAGAGACACAAGTTGGAGAGCACTCTGCGTTACATAGTCAGTTCTAGGACAGCCTAGCTTATATAGTTAAACCCGCTCCCTTTCTCGCTTTCACACACACACACACACACACACACACACACACAGAGAGAGAGAGAGAGAGAGAGAGAGAGAGAGAGAGAGAGAGAGAGAGGCCTTGAAGATACTATGCCAACACGCTGAGGCAGGAAGTAGGATGATGATTGTCAGGGGCTGGTGGGAGGGCTGAGGGAGACTTGTTTGGTGATAGGAGAAACTTCTAGAGAGCCTGTAATCCTACCACTGGAGAGGCCATGGCAGGGGTCACTGGGTCGAGCCTATCCTGGGCTCTAGGGCGAGACCTAGAGATCATTTGAACAACAATGTAAGCAATTGCTTCAAAATGGTCTTAGGATAAACTGGATGCTTCGTGCCTTGTAGCAGATTTTAAGGAAACAAGGAGTGGTAAATGAGGGAGGCAGGAAAGAGCTGCTTTCTCCCCTTTCTGGCATGCTCACCCTGCCTGGCCTATTCAGTTCAGCAGCACAGTGGTTCAGTGAGCCCAGTCCGAGCCTAGCATGCACAGTGGTTTAGTGAACACCTCCTAGAAACAACAAGCAGCTGAACAGTGCCTGTTCTCCAGAAGCAACTTGTAGGCCCGTCCAAACTTATGGCATTGCATTGTGACATTGTCATCTGCAAAGTTCATGTCTGAGACACACAATTAGTAACACACACACCCCAAAAAAAAACACAGCAAAAATTTTATAAGGTCTTAAATATGCTTACGATTCTGTGTTGGGCCACATTCATAGCTCTCTTCAGGCACGGGCTGGACACTCTGAAGGATTTGAACAAGGTCATAGACAACACAGATGTGCTAACAGTAGGCATTGGGCATTGGCGGCGCTTCGCCTGGGACTTAAAACAGCATTTCTGCTGAGCCTAGTTATGCCAGAAAACAGCGTAAGCACAAAGCCTACCAAATGATTCAAAATAAATGCTTCCTCCTTAACCGAAGAAGCAAAACACCTAGTGTGAAATTCTCAAAGAATAAATCATTTTGTTTCTAAGAAGTCCAACTAGTTGTATCTGCCAAGTATGCTAGACAGGTAAAGTCTTAACATCAATTGAGAAGCTGGTACAGGATTCCATTCTACTTAACGAAGAAGAAACAAGGGGATGTGGCTATTTCCAGGAACCTGGTCCATAGCCCAACACACTAGAGTCAGCTGACAGATCTCCTCTGCATCTTATTCAGTCCGTGAGCTTCTTCAATATCAACCTCAGCTCAACACGGCAGTTCACCCATAATCCCAGCATTTGGGAGGCAAAGGCAGGAGGATTTTGAGCTGGAGGCCGGTCTGTTCCATATAATGAGACCCTGACCCAATAAAAATGAAACAAAACAACCCTCCAAGAATTGCTTCCTTCCTCTGTGCCTGACCAAGTACATAGTATGATGAGCTCACAGTGCTGGCAAGCACAACTTTAATGTTTCTGGCTAATTCCTACTTTTCTTCTTTTTTGTATTTTTGTTTGTTTGTTTGTTTGAGACAGGGTTTCTCTCTGGTTTTGGAGCCTGTCCTGGAACTAGTTCTTATAGACCAGGCTGGCCTCGAACACACAGAGATCTGCATGCCTCTGCCTCCCGAGTGCTGGGATTAAAGGTGTGTGCCACCACCGCAAGACTTTGTTTTGTTTTTTTGAGACAGGGTTTCTCTGTGTAGCTTTGGTGCCTTTCCTGGAACTCACTCTGTAGACCAGGCTGGCCTCAAACTCACTGAGATCCGCCTGCCTCTGCCTCCCGAGTGCTGGGATTAAAGGTGTGCATTCCTACTCTTCTTGAAGCTGTTGTGACAACAGGCAGAAATGTAAAGTAGGGCCTGGTTATCCTCAGCTGTCAGTCTGTCCTAGGGCCTGTATGCAGGTCCACCTCCTTCCCAGGATGTGCTATCTCAGAGGGCTATCTCATGTACTTCTGTAACTCAGACCCTGGCATACTGTACAAGGTATACGGTAGCGACAACAGTCAAGAGCCTGTGTCTTGAAAAGTCATCGTCAGAGGTTGAATTATGGCCCTTCTCACTTACTATGTGACTGTGGTCAAATTCTTCACCCGCAGCAGGGATGGCAATTTCGAGTAGTTCATGGACTGTAGAAGAATGCAGCTTACAGTCAGCCTGCCTCACGGGGCTCTGGCACAGTAACCTACTATTGTTAAGCGCTTTACGTCTGCGCGTAAAATATAGATAAAAGTGTAAATAACGCACAGCCTAAATGGGTCTAAATTCTTGCCAGAAAACCTTGCTAATGCCCTGGTGACTGGCACCCCACCTATGACAAGCTCCAAGAATCTGCTGCCTTGTGAAAGGACAGGTGGGGGCGGGGCTCCGGTTCAAGGGGCGGAGTCTGATGGGCGAGTCACGCTAAGCGCAGGGGGCGGGACGTTCGTGCGCAGGTCACATGAGCCTTGTTGACACTTCCGGGTGAGGCGAGAGTGAGGCAGCCGGCTGGTTGTCTGCTGGGGTACAAGCATGGCGTACCCTGGCCTCACTGTGCCTCTGATCGTGATGAGCGTTTTCTGGGGCTTCGTGGGCATTGTCGTGCCCTGGTTTATCCCCAAGGGTTCTAACCGGGGGTAAGTACGCCAGGCCCGAGGTGGTGGGAGCGGAGGAGCGCGGCGGGAGGGTCACGGAGGGAAGGGTCACGCGTGGAGGACCACAGCGGGAGGATGAGGCGAGGTGGACCACGGAGAGGAAGACCGCATGCGCTTTTGGGAGCCTGTCAATGTCCCTGGCCGGAACGTGAGGTCACCTCTGGCAGCCCCTCCCGGAAGTGATTTTAAGGGATTGCTTTTTGTCTTGATGGACCGAGGGCGTACACATCTACTGCGGGGAAGTTCGGGTGCCTCCCGAGCTAGTCTCGCCGCCTTGGTCCTGCCTGTCACGCCCTGGAGGCCTTTTGCCCAAACTTGAAAGAAGGGGTCTGAGAGAACAAAAATGGCCCTCCTTGTCCCCGCCCGATGCAGTCGCAGCTGCGGACTCTGACAAGCTTGCTAGGTCGTGTTGAGCTCAGCCTTTGCGTCCTGTGGGCCCAACCCTGGGGCGGGTGAGCCTGACCTAAGCGGGGTTAAATCACCCCGAGCCGAAGGTATTGTTTAGAAACCTCTGCGTCACACCTACCAGAGCGCCTCCTGCCCTTGCTTGTAAACAGCAGTTGGCCAAGATAGATTTGCATTGCCCCCACCCAAGGTTTTGTTAAAAATATCGCTTTCTTTGTTTGGAAATAAACTTCTGTATTATAGTATAAGACATACCTCTTCAGAGTAGCATGGGGACACCCTCTTTCTAGTTCCCCTTTAAATTTCAGTCATTTTTTCCATTTCAACTCAAGATCATATGGAGGTGACTCTTAAAATGAAGCCTTAGTCTGTCCGAAACGTCCTTTGCTTTAATGGGTCAGACACTAAGTGGCGGCTGCAAGGTGCTTAGCTCGGCAGCACATCCCAGAGCAGACGCTGTGTATTGAGTGGGATGTCTTGATTAAAGGAAGTTTTACTGAGTTTTGTGTCATTGACCTCAATTACGGTCTGGAAAATACTGACTCTTAAAAATACAGTTCTTTCCATTAGCCTAAAAAAAAAAAAACACCCAACCACTTTTAAAGATTTAGTTATTATTTTATGTGTATAGGTATTTGCCTGCATGTATGTAAGGGCACCATGTGCCTGCAGTGCCCACAGAGGACTTTGGATCCCTTGAAATTGGAGGGTTACGAACTTCCATGTGGGTGCTGAGATTCCATCCCAGGTTTCTGGAAGAGCCAGGACTTTTAACCAAAGAGCCATCTTTCCAGCCCCCAGATAAACCACTTTTAAAAGTGAAATGGCAGTCAGTTTCTGTCATCTGTAAGAATCAAGTACACTCTCACTAACAGTTCCCCAGGACCATCCTCCGTTTATAGCAGTCCATGTGGTGTTAGAATGCTGGAGTTATTAAAGTAACATGTATTAACTGAGTTCAGTTAGACCTTCCCCCCCACCTCCTGGAGCTAAGGACAACAAATACCTCTGCTGTTTTTATACCAACCCTGTTTCATCCCACCACTGTCTGACTTTCTGGCCCTCATCCCCCTTACTAACATTTGGAGTTGGAACCCCTCCTTTCTTAAAACTGTCCCCACCCTTAGGATCAGGTGCCACCCTGTTACGCAGAGTAATGAAGCCCCTGTGTGTAGTCAGGCTCTGTTTGATCTGCAGTGACACAGTATCTGGGTCCCACTCACAGCCTCCACTGCAGTCCTGTGTTTCCTGTTCTTGGCAGGATTGAGCAGGTCTTGAAATGGTGCCTCCTAGGACTTAGATCTTTACATTTGAGAAACACTGTTCCAGGGTGATTGAGCTCTGTGACCTTGGAAGATTTAGTTAGCTGTCCCACGTTCCTATTTTTTTTTTTACTGGAAAAAAAATAGCTGCACATACTATGTTGCACAGAGAGAAATTGGAGAATAATCTGTGGGGTTGTCAGACGCGGCAACAAGCACCTTTACCCACTGAGACCACCAGCCAACCCTTGGTATATGACTTTCTGTATACCTTTTACCCCCCAGAAAAGTTTGCAAATCAAAATATCTTTTGAAGTTTTTATGCTAGAACTGGCCTGGTTCATGGACTCTGGTGATTTTTTTTTTCCTGTGTGTGTGCTGCTGGAGTAGAGGGAGGGTTGCTGGGGAGTGAACCCAGAGCCTCCCATCTTCTAGGTGAGCACTTTACCACGGAGTGCATCCCCAGCCACCACCATGCTGAATGTTTAACATAGGAAAGCCTTTCTGATTTGATGGATTAGGGAGACTTTGGTTAAGGAAATAAGAAGCTGTGTAAGAGAGGAGTGAAGCAAAGAGGACGTCTCTGTTGGATGCTTTCCCTGAGAGACCCTTGCACCTCTGAAAACGGTGTGGTCAGGTTATCAGGACCTGATGAGACAGCGAGAAGGTGGCTGGAGGGACAAGGCCCCTTGGAAAGTGTGGGTAGCAGGGAGCTAGCCCCTTGTTCTTCTTTGAATCTTGATTTTTTTTCCTGCAGTGGGACATGATCAGGACAAAATCCAGTCTGTGCCTGCTGTTACCTGTGTGTGTCCTGATCATGCCTGACCTTCGTGATCTCCCTCTTGTCTCTGTAGGAAACCACAGATTCTCCAGAAGCAGCAAGCTTTTCTCAGTGCTCTCTTTGCCAGATGTGGAGGGGTTATGTCCACTCCAGATGTGGAGGGGTTATGTCCACTCCAGATGTGGAGGAGCGCACAGGGGTTATGTCTACTCCAGATGTGGAGGAGCGCACAGGGGTAGTGCACCAGGGGTTATGTCCACTCCAGATGTGCAGGAGTGCACAGGGTAGTGTACCCAGGGGTTATGTCCACTCCAGATGTGGAGGAGTGCACAGGGGTAGTGCACCAGAGGTTATGTCCACTCCAGTTTGTTTCATCAACACTTCGGAGCATGCAGAATATAGCAGGTCACATATCAAGGTCTGGCTGATGGCCTCAGTGGGTACAGATGTTTGCTGCCATAGCTGACAACCCCACAAATTGGCCTCTGGTTTCTCCCGGTATACCATGGCATGTTAAGAGCATTAGTGCTCTTCTAGAGGACCTGAGTTCAATTTCCAGCACCCATGTGAGGTGGCTCAAAGCTACCAGGAAAGCCCAGTGGTGGTAGTGCACGCTTTAAATCCCAGCACTCAGGAGGCAGGAGGCAGATCTCTGTGAGTTTGAGGCCAGCCTGTTCTACAGCGCTAGTTTCAGGACAGCTAGAACTACACAGAGAAACCCAGTCTCAAAAAACTAAAACAAAATAAAAACCCAAGAAACTGTAACTCCAGCTCTAGGGAATCAACTTGGTCTTCTGGTGTCTGTGGGCAAGTGCACACACACACAGACACACACACACACATACATATACACACAAAAAAATTAAAAATATAAATTTTTTTTATTTTTGAGAAAGGCTGACATGTAGCCTTTTTTAAAAAAAATTAAATTTAGCAGGGCCTTACGCCTTTAATCCCAGCTCTTGGGAGGCAGAGGCAGTTGGATCTCTGTGAGTTCGAGGACAGCCTGGTCTACAAGAACTATTTCCAGGACAGGCTCCAAAGCAACACAGGTTTTGAGAAACCCTGTCTCAAAAACCAAAAAAAAAAAAAACAAACAAAGGCTACATGCCAAGGCTGTATGCCACGATGGATTTATACATGTTTGCTTTATGAATGCATGTGAATGTGTGTATATAGACATATAAAGTTCTACCGAGACATTTGAAAATAAATTGCAGCTTATGACTCCACTCCTGCATGATTGCATGCAACTATTTGAAGGGGAGCGTTCTGTGGCAGCTGATGTTAGGTATGTGGTACAGAGGCTCCTCAGCTGCTTCCGTTCTCTGAGCTGTCTTTGGGGGAAGAGAGAAGACAGAAGAAATTCCGAGTCTCGGGCTCAGGAACAGGAGAAGATGAGCGGAAACTCGGAGCTGACACTCATCCACGTGGTGGGGGTAGAGTGGGGTGGCGCGGAAGGCGCTGGCCTGCCTTCAGGAGCAAAGGGCTCAAGAGTTGGAAGGCTGGCCTTCTGTCTGGTCATCTTTATGTAGCCTAGGCTGACTTCAAGCTTGCCATCCTCCTGCCTTGGCTATCCAAGTGCGAGGATTACAGGTGTGCACTACTACAGCCAGTGAATGAAGGGCTTAGGTTACACGTGGCTCCGTAGGCCCTCACTTTATTGTACAACTGTCACCTTTTTGTCTTTAAAATGTGTTTAGAGGTGCTGGCTCTAGAGAGAGATGGCTCAGCAGCTAAGAGATTTTGCTGTCTTGGAGAGGACTAGAGTTTGGTTCCCAGGACTCACCCAGGCAGCTCCTAACCACCTACAGCACCATCTTCAGGAGGTTCCAAACTCTGCCTCCGTGAGCATTTGCACTCGCGTGCACTCCGCCATCCCACACTCAGATCTGACCAACACTTGTTACCCACACTGCTCCAAGCCTTCTCCACTCCTCTGAAGCTCCTGGCACCACGCACACTCCTGCTCAGTCTGCCTTTTCACTCTGCCTCTCTTTCCCCAGCCTGGTTCAACCCAGATGAGAGATCATGGGAGAAGTCACGCCAGGTTTTGTCAGTTTCCTTCAGATCCCATCTGATAACGTTTTAGGCAGAGGCCTCGCACAGGCTCTGGGATAAACCTCTCCTGCCTCCCAAACTGGCCTTGCTGGTCTGTTTTGATCTCCTTCCCCTGAACCTCCACGACCCCACTCAGCTCATGCCTGAGTTTACTGTCCCACCGCTGGAAACCCTCACTGGCCCAAATCCGGAGTCATGCTCCGTCACTCGCCAAGGCCTTCTCACCTTTGCACATCCGGCTTCCTTCCCTGCACATCCGGCTTCCTTCCCTGCACATCCGGCTTCCTTCCCTGCACATTCGGCTTCCTTCCCTGCACATCTGGCTTCCTTCCCTGCACTATTTTCTCAGGCCAGCACTTGCTGATCCCACAATATACTAATGATAGATTATTGTCTGTCTGTTGTTCAACTTATGTGTTGTCTGCTCTCCTCCAGCCTGTAAAATTCTCAGGGAAGGGCAGGATAGACCTTTTTTTAAAACATTTATTATTTCTTTTATTGCCCGTGTATGGATGTTTTGTCTTTGCAACACATGCATGTAGTTCCCAGAGATGCCAGAAGAGGGCATCAGTTCTCTTAGAACTAGAGTTACAGACAGTTAACTACTATGTAAGTGCCAGGAACCAAATCTAGGTCCTGGAAGAGCAACTAGTATAGTACTCTTAACCTCTGAGCTGTCTCTCCAGCTACCAGTGTAGACATCTTAAATCAACTTTATTCATAGCCTGTGACTTCTCTAGAACCTGATACATCCTGGGCACTCAGGTAGAATTTGGAATGAAGGAATGTATCAATAGATTATCCACAGGAAATTATGCACAGAACTTGTAAAAGCTTAGCAAAGATAAGCTGGCCTTCTGGCCTTTGTCCTGTTTGTTCTGGGGGTGTGGCAATCGCCCTGTGGGAAATAGGCTTCACTAAAGAGTGCAGTGAAAGGATATTTCTGAAAGTTCTGAATCTGCCAGAAACAAGTTAGCCAAACCAAACCAGTGAATTTTGTTATTGGCAAGTGAATGGAATAAAAGAAACCCACTGAAAGGCCAGAGAGATGGCTCAGAGGTTGAGCACAGGCTGCTCTTCCAGATGTCCTGAGTTCAATTCCCAGCAACTACATAGTGGCTCACAACCATCTGTAATGAAATCTGGTGCCCTCTTCTGGTGTGTAGGCATGCATGCAGGTAGAACACTATACAGAATAAATTAATAAATCCTTTTTTTTTTAAAGTCCACCCAAGAGGGGAGATGTTTTAAAGGACAAATCCACAGCATGGGTGGGTATGCAGAGGAAGTGTGAGCAGATGACAGAGTTAAAAATAGATTAGGGGAAATGGCAGTGCTGGTGGGTGCTGTGTGTGGATTGAACCCACGGCATTCCTCATTCTTGCTCTACCACTGAGCCACTCCCCAGCCTTGGGGACTAAGATTCAGAAGGGGGGCGCTTAGAGAGAGGATAATGAATTCTGGTGTTAC
Organism: Alexandromys fortis; assembly: GCF_014885135.2. NCBI lineage: Eukaryota > Metazoa > Chordata > Mammalia > Rodentia > Cricetidae > Alexandromys > Alexandromys fortis. The sequence goes on from NW_026067891.1 coordinate 1,453,199, forward strand.
TGTTTTTAAGTTAATATTTTTAAATATTTGTTTTATTTTTAAATTGTATGTGGGTGTATGTTGTGTGCACATGTTTGTGGGTACCCATAGAAGCCAGAGGCATCAAAGCCCCTAGAACTGTAGTTAAAGGCAGTTGTGAGCACTGGGGACTGAACTCAGGTCCTCTGTAAGAGCAAGATGTGCTAAGCATGAGTTCTGTTTTAGAGATGCTGAAATTCTGCTGGTTGGAGACCCAGCTTTAACTTTTCATAAATAAGCAGAGATGGGGAGGGCTCCTGCTAGTGAACATAGGTTTAGCAGGATTAATTCATTGCCAGGAACACTGCCAAATACAGTAGTTCTGTCAAAATGAATTGTCAGTAGAGACGTCTCAGTTTCGAATCAATTGTGGCACCAGTACGTTCCTTTAAAGACAGATGTTTGATTTTCTGCTTAAACTTCTACTCAGTGCACACTGCAGTATGTTGGATGAGTGCAGGTCCATTGTCTTGGTGCACACTCCTGCAGTCCAGGATAGTGGGAAGGGAAGTGCTGGGATTAAACCATTCTGCAAAGTCTGTGTGTTCACTGATGTCTAATTGTGGCTTTTTCCTTCTTTTTTAGAGTTATTATCACCATGTTGGTGACCTGTTCAGTTTGCTGCTATCTCTTGTAAGTATTTTATTTCTTATACATAATTTGTCTTAAAAACAGTTATTCTTGGTATTTATAATGTGTTAATTGACACATTATGGGTCATTGGCACTTGTTTTTTTTTTAAAATATTTATTTATTTATTATGTATACAATATTCTGTCTGTGTGTATGCCCACAGGCCAGAGGAGGGCACCAGACCCCATTACAGATGGTTGTAAGCCACCATGTGGTTGCTGGGAATTGAACTCAGAACCTCTGGAAGAGCAGGCAATGCTCTTAACCTCTGAGCCATCTCTCCAGCCCCCCCTTTTTTTTTTTTTTGGTCATTGGCACTTGTATTTGCTTAATATCTACAAATAGTGTCCTCAGATTGAATATGCTCAGAATTTCACATTTTAAGTGCTCAGTGTGTTAAGTAAGAGCTGGCAGATAGGAATACAAATGTAATTTAATTGCTGCAAATGTTAAGCTTATAATTACCTGGAACTTATAATTGTACTATTTTATGTCTTACTATTGTGACATATTTATCTAAATCTACTCATTTCACTTACATATTTCACTTGAGTGTAATGTGTTTTTTTAAATTAAAGTTCTCTCTTATTGTCATTTATTTTACACATGTGGGTGCTTTGCCTGCTTGTGTCTGCACCATGTGAGCTCAGTGCCCACAGAGGCCAGAAAAGGGCTTCAGATCCTCAGGATCCACAGGGCTCTGGGTGTCTTTAAGCCACTGTGTGGGTGCTGGGAATCCAACCTGGGTCCTATAGAAGAGCAGCAAGTTCTCTCTCTCTTTCTCTCTCTCTCTCTTTTTTTAAAGATTTATTTATTTATTATGTATACAACATTCTGGCTCCGTGTATGCCCACACACCAGAGGAGGGCACCAGATCTCATTACAGATGGTTGTAAGCCACCATGTGGTTGCTGGGAATTGAACTCAGAACCTCTGGAAGAGCAGCCAGTGCTCTTAACCACTGAGCCATCTCTCCAGCCCCTGCAAGTTCTCTTTTTATGTTTGTTTTCTTTTGGTTGTTGTGACTTTTCAAGACAGGTTTTCTCTATATAGTCCTTGCTATCCTGGAACTAGCTCTTATAAACCAGGCTGGCCTCAAACTCACAGAGATCCAGCTGCCTCTGCTCACCAAATGCTGGGATTAAAGGCATGGGCATCGCCAATCATTCCTTCTTAAGATTTTTATGAAGTGAAACTGGAACTATAATCAGGTAGACTAAGAATAGTTTTTGTAAGAATCATAAACTGTATCAGAGTTGCATCCATCTGGATGGACTGTATAAACTATTGAAGGGAAGCTGACTTGGCATATGTAGGCTAACTTTTCCCCTCAACCCATCTGGACTGCTGTTCCTCAGTCATTGCGAATGCAGAAATGGCAGAACAGCATTGAACTGTTTTAAAGATGTTTCCCAAAGTTGTCCACACTGTTCTCTCCCCTTTGTTGAATGATATGGAACAAACCAGATTGCAAAGGGAAACAACAAAACTGAGTTTCAGTCAACTCTTGGAGCAAATAACCACCACAAAGTGCATGAAGGGCGTCTGATTTCTTCTCTATCAAACAGCTAAAACAGGGCACATACCAGAAAGTTACCCCTTAGGGAGTCCCGGGCTGGCTTCCTAGGTAGTCTGGAGCTTACTACGTAACCCAGGCTGTCCTCACATTCACAGCAATCCTCCTGCCTTGGCCTCTCTGTTCTGTTAACTTGACATAATCTAGAGTCTCAGTGAGGAATAGTTTGGATTGGATTGGCCAGCGGGCATGCCTGTGGGAAATGTCTTTAGTTGGGTTCATTAAGATGGGGAGACCCACCCTAAATGCGGGCTGCACACACAGAGCTTGGGCTTGGGCTCTGGACTAGATGGGAGTGGAGAAAGTGAGCCAAATAGGAAGCACACAGTCACTTGTTCTGCTGCTGACCGTTGGGCCATTCCAGCTGCCTTCAGTTCTCAATGCATGACTTCCTGCTATGATAGACTTCAGCCTGGAATTGTGAGCTAATATGAACCCTTTCTCCTATGTGCTGCTTGTTGTCCAGGTGTCTTCATAGCAACAGAGGTGACAGTAGGGTGTTCCCAAACTCAGGTTCCAGGCCTGAGCCACCATGTCCAGCCAGAGTGTAGAACCAGTCATTCTCTTCTCACAGGGCTCTGTCTCGTTTCCCGAGTCTTAGCTGATGTGTGAGGGGCATATGTCACCATCAAGTTTATTGGAGATAGGTTCTCCCTGTAGCCCTGTCTGGCTCAGAATTTACCATGTAGACCAGGCTAGCCTCGACTCACAGAGACTCACCTGCCTCTACTTTCCAAGCACTGTGATCAAAAGCCATGCCTGGCCTAATTTTGACTTTCTAAACCTTTGTATTCTCTCTCTAATTTCCCCATCTTTAAAAACTGCCACCTCATAGACAAGCTTGTCTCTCCTCTCATGCTCTCCTCTCCCTCGGATTATTTTGAGGCAAATTTAGTTCATCCTGTGTCTTAGAGATAATGACCATTACAGACCTAACCACAATATGGCTACCATGCACTAAAACTGACTCCTTTAACCAAGTAGCCTATTGCATTTACTCCCAATTGTCTTGTTTATCTTAAAGTGTGTGTGTGGGGGGGGGTGGTAATGAGCCGCATAAACACTGCACTTTGTAATTGGTGGGCGTGCTCTTGAGGAGGCACCTCTTGGCATGCCTCTTGGCATCCTTGGGTAAAAACCAAGGGCGCCGATAGACAAATATTTTTTTGTCCAGGACATTTATGCCTTGCCAGTCATTCAAGATTAACTGCAGTTCACAAATATTGGTATTTGCCTTGATTCTTCTGAGAGAGATCACATAACTTATTGTGATGTGTTCTGTCCTGCTGATCTTTTTGTGTACGTGATGTACGTCTTCACTGTTCCCATAGATGTGTATGCATAGGAAGCTGTGTGGTTAACGTTGGGTATCTGCCATCCAGGTCTACTGGATGTCTTGGAACAGGACCTACATAGGTGAGGTGGGATTACCGTTTAGATGAAAATGTGGCAGAGAAGGGCTACCTCGAGCAGCCCTGGCGACAGGAGGTTGGACTGGGAAAGCTGGTTGATAGAGAAGTCCCTTTGCACAGAGAGAGGGGAACTGTCTGACAATAGCAAGGGAAGGAAAGATGTCTCTGCCCTCACTGCCCAAGAGAGCTCTGCTTTCTGCTTGAGAGAGCTTGGAGGAATGGGGAGGAGCCAGCGTCACCCGGAAGCAGTGGAAAATACCAGGGAATGGGGTTTGGGTTGTAATGGATGAGCCTGGGAGGTTTGGATTTCTGGAAAAATTGGCGTAAGCAAAGGTAGGAGACTCATTGAACTTAGGTCCTCTAGGCCTGCTGGGCAGCCTTGGATCTGCAGACTCCACAGGTCTGGGCAGTGTCAGGGTTGGGCACATTTAGGCACTGTTGCTGTCCTAGGCTGCTGGCACTGAGGTCAGGGCTGGCCATGTTTTCCCGATGAAGACAGGCAGTCACTGCTGCCCAGGCTTCATTTTTCTTTTCTTATTTAGTGCTAGGGACTCAATCCAGAGTCTTGCCCCCTCCACTGCTCAGCTCCACTCCCAACACTTGTACCTTTTCCTTGCGGTGTCTGTTTTGAGAGGGTCTCGGTGGGTAGAGCGGGCAGGCTGTGAGCTCCTGCCCCTCCTGCTCCTGCCTTCTGAGTGCTGGGGTTACAGGCGTGCTCCTCCACCCTGTGCTTTACAAAGTTTTCAGAACTTCTTTGCCTCATTCAATAGTTTCAGCTTTTTTATTCGAAATAGTTTTGCTATAGGTGTATGAGTTTCTTTGCTGACTGTCTCATCTGTCATTTAGTTATTGTGTCCCCCACCCACCCACCTTTTTCCTTTAGAGACAGGGTCTCATTATGTAGCCTGACTGGCCTGAAGCTCTTTGTAGACCTAGTCAGTGCTGAGAGTTTTGCCTTTTAGTTTAATTTAGTTTTGGTTTGTTAAGACAAGTTGAACTAACAGCTTCAGCCTCCAAGTATTAGCATTGCAGGCACGTGGCTCTCTGTAACCAGCAGTCTTTGTCTTTTAAATATATAAACTTAATGTAATTACTAACATGCTAACTTTAGGCTATTTTATTGTTTTGATTATCTCATCAGATTTTTGTTCTTTTCTTTTCCTGTCATGTCTTTTTTTAAAATTAACTGAATGTTAGTGATTTTTAGTTTTTCTTAAGACCATATTAACTCCACTTTTTTAATTAGAGGCAGGCGGATCTCTGTGAGTTCGAGACCAGCCTGGTCTACAAGAGCTAGTTCCAGGACAGGTTCCAAAACCATAGAGAAACCCTGTCTCGAAAAAAAAAAATAATTTAATTGTGTGTATATGTATTTGTGCACATGAGGGCATTGCCTGTGGAGAACAGCAAAGGGCGTTGGATTCCCTGGGCCCAGTGAGTTTCTTTACTGGAGCTGGAGTTACGGGAGGTTGTGAGCCACCCAGTATGGTTGCTGGGAACTGAATTTGAGTCCTTTGGGAGAGCAGAAAATTCTTTTAACTGCTAAACAGTCTCTCAGTGACCACCCCCACACCCCCACCACTCTTTCTTAATACGTTTAAATGTATGGATTCGGGATGGGGCAGGCGTGTGGAGGTCAGAAGACAGTCTTCGGGGGTTACTTCTTTTCCTTCCACCTTATGAGTCGTGGGCACCAACTCAAGTTATCAGGCTTGGCAGCAAGCCTCTCTGCCCGTGGCCACCTCACCAGTCCCCCTGTCTTATTAGTTCAGGACTCAAAATAAAAGCCTGAGGGGTCCCAGCTTTCTTGAATGATATTTGTGGGTTTTCAGATTGTCTGCTTTGGGAGAACCCGGCTTTGGTGTTTCTCATCCCGGAAGTCTGCAGGTGAAGGTCCAGACTCATCTGGTTTGGTGTCTGTCTACTCCCAGCTGTGGAGAGCACCTGCAGCCACCTCCCTCCCTCCCTGGATAATTGCCATCATTTAATTCTCCGTCTGAGAATTGCTTAATTTCTCTCAAAGGTACATTTATGATGTCTATATATAGACGAGGAGAGACCACAGTGCCTGGCCCAGCATGTTATCATTATCTGCCTTATGGAGACATATATTAGAGTTTTTCTACTGTAGTATAGCAGATAAGAGGATTATGGGGCTGGGATTGTGCCCAGTGGTATTGTGAGGCCTCATTTTCAGTCCCTTGCTCATACAGAGGGCTCGGTAGGTACTTTGGTTTGAAAGACCTAATTTAGAAAATGAGTCGTCTTGAAGTCCTAGGGGAAGAAAGGGAAGAAATTTCAAGTTTAAAATTGGCAAAATTAGGGCGTATTCCTGTGGTAAAAAAAGGGGCCACAGTGGTAAGGTTGGCAGCCAGTTAATAAAAAACATGTTTGCGTCTTCTCATCTGGAGTTTAGCGTCCTCTGCCAAGCCCTCAGGCTGTGCCAAAATTTAGTTCTTTGTGGTAATAAGACTGAAGTCCCTATTTCCTCACTGGCTGTTAGTTAGCCACCACCCTGCCCCTCTATAGAGGTCACTCACATTCCATTCGGCCCCTCCTCTTGAAAGCCAGCAGCAGCATCTCCTTTGTGTGGAATTCTTTTCACCCTTTTGGGCTCTCCCACATCTGTCTGTCTGTCTGTCTATCCATCCATCCATCCATCCATCCATCCATCCATCCATCCATCCATCCGTCTATCTAATGAATGGAGTCAGAGGACAATCTGACAACTTGTTGGAGTTGTCTCTGGTCCTGTGGATCAAACTCAGGTTGTCGAGCTTGGCAGCAAGCACCTTCACCTGAACCATCTTTCTGTCCCTGTTGACCCTTTAGTAGTTACAGAGTTGTACCAAAGTGGTGGAGCATTGCCTAGCATGCCAGAAGCTATGGGTTCCACCCCCAGCACTAGGGGAAACAGCTTTGAAGTAGGGAGAATAGCCAAGAAAGAAAAACCTTAGATGGGATTCAGATGTCACTGAGGAAGGGATGGCCCACTCTATGAGAGAGGAGCAATGGTCATTGGTCATGCCAGGCCCAAGTTGATTTAAAGCTGTAGGGAAATCAGGAAGCCATGGTCTGGATGGCAGGTAGGAGAGCAGCTGGTCTCTGGAGCACATATTCCACAGGGACTCTGGTTCCATGCTACTGCCAGGCCAAGGGCTTCTAGACCAGAGAGCCCCTTGGAGCTTCTCACAGTGTTCTCACACCCACCCAGTGACCTACCGTGTCCCCCCAGTCCTGTCTTCTGAGAAAGCAAAAAGTGGAGCTCATTTTAAGGGACGTACAGGAATCCCATAGCGTACCCTTGCCGCACACGGACAGTGAGTTTCCAACCGAAGTGGTTGCCTGTTCATGTCTTTGACAGGCAGGCCTGTTCCTTTTCAGATGTTCCTTGACTACCTCGGGTCTGCCCAGGAACATACATCTCCCTTTTATTGAGCCTGCTGTCTGGGATGATGCAGTCCACAGGAGCGTCTGTCGCATTAACTGTAGGGTGTGTGTGTTAGGATCTGGCAGACGTGGCGATGCCTTAGAACCCGGCTGACTCTGGAGTGGTGGGTGTGAGCAGGGGTAGAGGTGGTAATGGCCCGGTGCCACATACTCTGAAAAACTCCAAAGGACATCTCTTGTGCCTCCTTCTGTGGCTTGCCTACATTTTTAGCTGTCTCACAGACAAAGAAAAGCAGGGAGCATGGGGTTATTTTGAACTTCTGCTTACCAGCCACTGCAAGGTCCCCCATTATCTTTTTAATTCCTGACACTTTGAGGCAAATATTTACAAATGGAACCACGCTTTGGTTGGGAAGTCACTCACCTAGAGCATTCCACCAGCATTTGGGATGCTTAGGGTTAAAATCCAGCTTTGGTACCAAGTCTCCTTATTTTCTAGTAGCTTCGATATCATGTCCCTGACTTCCGAAGTTTTTGTGTCCTTGGGTTGGGAAAGGATTGTGCGTAGTCACGAAAGGAGCCGAAAGGAGCCCGTAGTCACGAAAGGAGCCTGGCAAGACACTTGCACATGTTTTTGCTGTCACATAAGGCGTCTGCCGGCAGAGGTCACTCTGTCATAGGAGGACTATGGACAGAGGAGCCATCCCTGGCTGGACTTCCCCATTCCAACAAGGAACTCCATCACGTGCTTCACCAGGAACCAGGCCACACCCTTGTTTCTGTTCTTCCTTCTACGTGTGAATAAAACCACTGAGCAGGATTTGAGAGCTGGGTACTGCTTTCAGGCAGAGCAATGTAGTTTGTGCTTAGAGAGCTCTTTCAGCTGCACTGGGGGCCACTGGCCTGCCCATGAGAACGCAGTCCTTTGCCATCCCTGGTAGCTCAGCCCTTCAGCCAGCAACTTGGCATCCTCAGAGCCCAACATGGCCGTGACCCCTGAGAGTGATTGTGGACTAGCTGTGGTACCTTTAGACAGCTGGGCTACACAGTGAAGTCGAGAGTAGTCTGGATAATTTAGCAAGACCTTATTTCAAAATAAACAACAATAATAATAGTGATAGTAGATTGGGAATGTACCTCAATGATGCTTGCCTAGCATCTGCAGAGTCTACTTGCAATACAGTAACACACCCCTCCCCAAAAAGAGGAACTTGAGTTTGCCCTGTGTGCACGCCAGTTCTACAGCTCCCCTCACTGCTGCTGTATCACCCCTGTCCTACAGAAGCCGCTCAGCTGATGGTTATTAGGCCTTTGGGCCGTGGAGCCATGTGGAACAGTTTGGGCAAGCAGAAGGGTACAGTCCGTTCCTTCTGGTTACACAACAAGTCAGGGATCCGCCAGAGCGCCGGCCCTTCCTCCACTCGCTTCCACCAGGTCACAGCAGGCTTCTTCCTTCCAATGCTCTGTGTTTATCAGCTAAAGGGAAATTTTAAGTCTGTGGGTAGTCAGAAGGACAGGCACTGAGTTCATTCAGCTGGCTAGAGGGAAAATTCCGCTAAAATTTCAAATGAAATAGCCTGTTCTATTTCTCAAGGCATTTTCCTAACGGAGTGTGTGTGTGTGTGTGTGTGTGTGTGTGTGTGTGTTGGGATGGGCATTGAGATTGACTTTTTTCTTTCTTGATTTGAAACATTGGCAGTAGTGTTGAGGGCTGTGGCTCAGTATTTGAGTGCTTGTTTACCATGTTCAAGGCCCTGGGCTCTGTCTTTCAAACTGTTTGAAAAACAAAACGAACCAAATTATCTCATCATTACAAGCTGAATGGATGGTCAGTGGTGTCTTAGTTTTTACTCAGGAGGATCCCTTGTATCTACGACTTTGAAACCAGCCTAGGTAATATAATGAGACCCACCCCCTCAAAAATGTAGGATGGGGAGGGTATGTAAATCTAGGCACTTCCAAAGACTGGTCTGAGAGAGCAAAGTGGTCTTTATTCGTTCTTGCAGGGTCTGATACTTAGTCTTTTCCATGGGCAGGCACCAAAGGCTGTGGATTCTCGCTTCCGTAATTTACAATTTAGACCTAGCTAAACTCCCGCCCTCACCTAAAGCACTGCAAAGGCTAGCGGTTCACAGAGCAGCATTAGGTTGGCCTGGTTTCTGGCTGCCTGCGTCTGCCTACTTAGTATTGTGAACACCCGTGAATCACTTAACTTGCCTCCACCTCAGGCTCCTTAACTGTGTGAGAGCTGCATGGTGACAACATGTGCAGGAGACAGACGTAGCTACACGCCACCTGCTACAGGTGCCCAAGAGTTCCTTCAGAGACCTCCCACCACGCGTCATTCCTAGCCAGGCTCTTGGCAAGAATTTTAGGATCACCCGGGCAGATCCTAATCCCAGGGCGCATACTTTTAATTCCCAGCACTCAGGAAATAGAGGCAGGAGGATTTCTTTGAATTCCAGGCCAACCTGAACTACAGAGCAAGTTCTAGGACAGTAAGAGCTACACAGAGAAACTTTAGGATGAATCCATATGAAGAAACAGTGGTGTTTATCAAGAAGCAGGCTTTGTATCTCTCAGCATGGGCATTGAGAGAGACCTCTAGGCAAGGGACAGTGCTCGTGGGCGTAGGGTTTTTGGGGTTAGCAGTGTCTGGTAGATGTGATAGTGCAGAACACCTGTAGTTCCAGCACCTGGGAGGTGTGAGTCAGCTCTGGCTACATAAAGGAGTTTAAGGCCAGCTTGGGCTACATGAGACCCTATCTCATGATTGTGTCTTAACAGTAGCTATCTATGTGACTGTGTGATATTGATAGATTTTGAGGCACCATTTTTAAAGGATTCTTGGAGTAAATGAGACCATAGGTTTGGCCCTTAAGCTGTAGGTCACAAGGGTAGATGTGGCTCTTGGCACAGGGAAGTTAAGACATTTGTTTTGACTAATAACAAACCTCAAAATCTTGTTGGTGAGAGCCACAGGAAGTTACAGATTACAGCTAAGAAAGGGATAAGATTAAAAGCAAAGGTCAAAAATGCTTTGGCCTTAAGCATAGTTCATTCCTATCTTAATGTTCTTATTTAAAATATCGCTGTAAATAAAGGAGTATTGCCTTTCTGTAGACAGTCTTCACTGCAACTTTTGTTAACTGTCTACTGGTGAGAGATTCCAACTGGCCTTTCCCTTACCACAGCACTCTAGTCTTCCCTTTCTGCCCTGCCCCAAGGATTTTCAGAAAAGCTCCAAGATGGCTATGCAGGATGGTCTGTGCAGCTGGAAAGGCCCCTCCACACTTCTTAAGTGTGTGTGTGTGTGTGTGTGTGTGTGTGTGTGTGTGGTATGTGTTGCAGAGCCCAGAAGAAGGCCATCATATCTGTCTGTATTCGAAGTTACAGGCAATGGTGAGCTACCCTGTGTGGATGCTGGGAACAAAGCCTGGGTCCTCCACAAGAGCCGCATTTAACCCCTAAGAGCCCCTAACCACTTAACCATGTGTCCAGCTCCTAGATGATGTCTTTATTGCTTACTATACACTTGTGGGGAGGAAAGGCCGTGGGGACAGTGTGTGGGGGGGAGGGACACCTAGTGTATCTTTTTAATTTGTTGTTTCTAAGTGTTGCCAGTGAGGTCAGCCTCTTATGAAGCGCAGGACTGTTCCTTGAGGGCAGTTTGTATCTCCTCTGGCCTTGGGGAAACCCTGGACTTGTGTGGAATTTTCCATAACTCTCTGGCCTCAGAGCTCTTCTGCAGTGCAGTATCTGTCTATGTTGTCCACACCTCCACTGTGTGTGTGTGTGTGTGTGTGTGTGTGCGCGCGCGCGCGCACACTCGCCCAGAAAGGCTTGGTGTTGTGTTTATGTTTAATCCCCTAGTTCTAAGGGTGATCAGGCAGTCTCTCATCTGAGTTAACTTTGTTTGTAAAGTGAGTCAGCCTAAGGATCTGTTCTGTTCTGGCCTGGTTTCCCCCTGGATCCCATTTCTCGGCACAAAGCGACCTTTTGTGGGCTGAGAAGGCAGACACCGTGTGTCTGTGGGCACCAGCTCCCTGTGCTGCACAGGCTGCTTCTCTGCATTGCTAGTCAGAACCGGCCGTTTGGTTTTGTGATTGGAAGGGTTCCAAAAAATGGCAGCCAAAGGAGGAGAGACCCAATTGATAATGGCCCTAGTTGGGTTTGGCTGGCCCTTGTCCTTGAGGGGAGTTTAGAAAGAGGCCACAATGGCTGTCTGTCTCCTTTTCCCAGAAAGCAGCACCCTAATGTACGTGCGAGGGGGTCGATAGCATGGGAGACACTCCCAAAACTCACCCTTCTTTTTATCAGTGCTCACACTCCCACATTTACCCCCCACACACACACACACCAAAGCCATGATCCAACGGACTCCCGAGTCCAGAATAGGAAGTAAAGACAGCATGAATTCGGCATCATTCTGGTCTGTTCAGACATTTCCTCCTTTCCTCAAGTTTGGACCAACACCTCTCCAGCACCCCAGCAAGGTGGGTGCAGAAAGTGTGGCAGGGAGCCCTGGGAGGGAAGAACTTTTAAAGGGGAAACACTATAGTCAGGGGAGTTCATGTCCTGTCATCTTGGGATTGGGTAAAGAGTACATAAGATAAAGTAGTTTCTGAAGCCATTGGTCAGTTTTTGGGAGCGAAAACCTAACCAAGAGCCATTAATAACTGACAAGGTATCTTCAAGGACAGGATGCCTCCCAAGAACATCTGGACCTCATTAAATTTTATGACCCTCTCCCTATCTTCTTAATTGGCCTTTTTTTTTTTAATTTTTTTTGAGACAGGGTTTCTCTGTAGCTTTAGAGTCTGTCCTGGAATTAGCTCTTGTAGACAAGGCTGGTCTCTAACTCACAGAGATCCGCCTGCCTCTGCCTCCCGAGTGCTGGGATTAAAGGCGTGCGCCACTGCTGCCCAGCTTAATTGGCCATTTTTAGGGTACGTGTTCAAATTTCTGCTATCACAGCACATTTCTGGAGCTGAGATCTGCCCACCCCCAGCTCATTTTGTGGTTTAAGATGAAGCCCCTTCTTTAAAATGGAGTTTGAAAAGTCGGGTCCTCACACCTGGCCACACCTGTAGCCCCATTGCCCCTGCTTTTCTTCTCTCTGTAGCAGTTACCATCTGATATTACATAAGATCTCTGAGGAGAGTGGCATGTCATCTTTTCTGTGTCCCTGATGCCTGGGACTTAGTAACTGCTCATTAAATATTTGTTCAGTAAGAAAAACAGAACGGTTGACTAGCCAGACACCTGCAGGTTGCTTTTCTTTTTATTCCTTGCTTTCATCCGTACTTAGTGATTCTCAAATTTCGTTGGTCCCATGAAATACCTCATCGGAACTCTGTGAACAACGTGAAAAATTTAAAACTAGCCATGGTGCTTTAGTTTCTGTTGGTATGTCCTCTGTATTTGTGTATAACAGAGACACAGCTTGTGATTTGGGTGCAGAAGTAAATGCCCATTTGGTTCTGTGTGGTGGGGTCCATGAAATGCTTTGCTATTGATCATGACAGTGATTAGGAACCTGTGAGCTGAAACTGGATCTTAGCTGTACCCCTTAAATAGTGCCTAACGTCTGCACACTAGGGAAGATCAAAGGAAGCTGAGGCGTGACAAACGGTGAGGAGGTGAACAGGCTTGGTGTAAGGATGTCGTGATCGGGAACAGCCCAGATACTTAGCACAGTGATGACGTCATCAAAGAATGGCAGCGACTCAGCTGGGCTGGAGCCTCCCTGCTTTGTGGATCATCTCAGATGCAGACCCAGTGCAACCTGGGATTTGTTCCCTGGTCAGCCACCTCCCAGGAGCAGTGTGCAGTGAAGGCTGGGTCAGAATGGAGTACACTAAAGTTGTTTTCCATCGTGTATGAAAATGGTTATGTTCTAGCCAATTTCACCACTTTTTGCTCTTGTTCCTCCCCACCGAATTTTAGTTGGCTGATTGCAATTCTGGCCCAGCTCAACCCTCTCTTTGGACCACAGTTGAAAAATGAAACCATCTGGTATCTGAAGTACCACTGGCCCTGAGGATGAAGACAGCTCCACAGTGCCCAGGCACTGAGGTGACTATGCCCTTGCCCTTTCACGTGAACATGTCAGCCATCAGCTAGAGTGTTTGCTATGACTTTTTCCTCAGAACTTCATGGCCTCTTGAAGATAACTGAAAAACAGACTGTAGTTTGAAAGTATGATCTGAAAAACAAGGGCATGAGTAGAACAAATTATTCTCTTGGCGTGTATTTTAGGGATTTACCCATAAGATTCTTTTAAAGTCCATGATTATCCTGTCTTTTTAAAATGTAATTTAGGGCGGTGAGATGGCACGGTGGGTAAAAGCACTTGCTGCCAAGCCTGAAAACCTGAGTTCAAATCCTAGGACCCACCTGCTGGAAGAGAAAACCAAGTCCTACACGTTTTCCTCTGATCTGTTCCCCTCTCTGTTTCTTGGGGTGTGTGTCCTTTATGAAATTAAACTTGCACACGGGCTTCTGACACAGATTGAAAGTGAATATTCTACTGGGCGGTGGTGTGCACACCTTTAATTCCAGCACTCAGGAGGAAGAGGCAGGTGGATAGGTGGATCTCAGTGAGTCCAAGACCAGCCTGGTCTACAGAACTAATTTCAGGGCAGGCCCCAAATCTACAGAGAAACCCTGTCTCAAAAAACCAAGCCAAAAGGAAAAAAAAAAGGGAAAAGAAAAGAAAGTGAGTTTCTTAGCCTTGTAACACTCAGCAACGGGAAGAAGTGTCTAAAATATTTTAAATTCATGTCTTAGAATGCTTTGAAGATAGGGAAATAAGCACCTTCCAAAGGTTGGGAATGGTAGTACATGCCCATAATCCCAGCACTTATTTCAGAGGCAGGAAGATAATAAGTTCAAAGCCAGCCTGGTCTGTATAGCAAGTTCCAGACCAGCCTAGGCTACATACAGAGTGAGACCTTATCTCAGACAGCACAGAACAAAGAGAAAGCTGGCTTCAAAACTGTAGCTTTTATTTAATTCTGAGAATCCAAGTGGCAGGGTGCAAAAATTTAATGACTGAGTGTGGCAGGCCACTTGTCATCTGATTTGTTCCTTTCTCTGTTACTTCATTAAATGAAAGTTAGTGTCAAGTGTTCAGAATGGAGCTGAGCCGTATTCTCCACCTGCGCATGCGTGCATGCGTGCGTGTCTGTGTGTGTGTGTAAATGCTTTGCTTGTGTGTCTGCGTCACATTTGTGGAGTGCCTGAGGCCAGAAGAGGGCATCAGATACCCTGGAACTGCTATTACAGGCACTTGTGAGCTGCCATGTGGGTGCTGGGAGCTGAACTCGGGTCCTCTGTGAAAGCAGCAGTGTTCTTAAGAAACTAAGCCATCCCCTTGAGATGTACTGTGAGGAGTAAGTTCATAGCTTTTATCAAAGATCCCTTGAGTCCAGAAGCAGGAAAGTGAAGAAGAATGAGAGCATTGGTCTGCAGGCTCCGGGCAGCTCTCCACCATGCCCCAGGCTGCCCTGGGACCTCCTGTGCCTCCTTTCTTCCCATCCTCTGCTCTTGACCTGGTGGTTCCAGGCCTGCTGTTTTCCTGTTCTTACCTCATACTTAGCTCTTCTGCCTCTCACTGCCCTCCTGTATTTGCCTCACTAGAAGGGAGGTCCGCAGTATACCTCTGGATGTGGTGCTGGCTTTGCCTCAGCTCTTACCGTCTCTTAATGCTTGGCATGTTTCAGGACTCAGCCTGGCAATCATGTACTTGCTTCCTGGACACTGTTTCTTTTTTTTTTTTTTCTTTTTCTTTTCTTCCATACAGGGTTTTTCTGTGTAGCCCTGGCTATCTTAGAACTCACTCTGTGGATTGGCTGGCCTTGAACTCACAGAGATCTCCTGCCTCTGCCTCCCAAGTGCTAGGATTAAAGGTGTTTACTACCACAGCCTATCCCTGGCCACTGTGTCTAAGTGAGTTCTTTCATCTCTGGATGCATTTAACTTTCTAATTTTTAGCCACTCATTTGGTACATTGCCTTTGATAGTTAAATGCCTGCCCCTTCGACTGACTTAGCTTTTGTGGTTGAATAAGACTACCATTGCATATTATAATAAAGAATTAGTTTGAAAATTTATCTAAACTTTTAGAAAAGATTTAGAAACAAGAGACAGACACATTCATTCACATACCCTTTTTTGAATGGGTTTCTTCATTCTGACCTTGGAATTTTTAAGCTACTTTCTCAGACCCTCCCACCAACCTACACATATATCCATCCCGTCATATTTCTCAGTTTTCTCTCTTGGTTACCGTAGTGATTCATTTGTTTTACAGAACAGGACTGTGAATTCTGCAGTGACTGTTCAGCTGCACACACAGCTAGTTATTTACACTCCCTGGGAAGACTCTGCTTCCCGGTGGACTCATCCACCACGGCGCCAGGCCTTGCAGTACCGCATGTAGCTGGAGTTCAACAGTTGCCATTGGGGCTGAATGAAAAGTACCTCTCAGTTGTGTGTGTTTGTTAAAGTGAAGGCCCACTCGGGAGGCAGAGTCAGGAGGATCTCTGTGAAGTTCAGGACAGCCAGGCTACAGAAAGAAATCTTGTCTTGAAAAATAAGAGCAACAACAAAAGTGAAGGACAATAAGTCTTAAAAAGTCCAAAGGGTGAGGAGGTCTCTCAGTGTGATCTTCATAGAAGACTTCCACAGAAATGTCAGCATCTCAGGGCAGTCTCTGCAGAGCAGCTCTTCTGCCAGGCCAGGCAGGCTCAGGAAGTGACTGGAGACCGCAAGGGACAGTCTTACTCTGGCAGTGGCCACCTTGACCTGGAGCTGCTCTCCTAGTGCACTGCAAAAACAATCCTTGGGTTATCCCACTTCCTCTTTCATTTTTCTGGCGTTGGGGATTGAACTCAGAGTCCGGGGCGTGCCGAGTATGCCCTCTGTCAGGGAGCCACAGTCCCAGATGTGCCTCTAATTAAACGCTGAGTTGAATGCATGTTGCTTGCAGTATCCTGCAGTGGGTCTTAATGGGGCTCCAGAAGGCAGTTGGGGTGAGCCTCCTAATGGAGTTGTCAGGAACTGAACTCTGGTCCTGGAAGAGCAGCAGGCACTCTTGTCTTTTTGGTTGTGAGCCTGGCCTTGCCAGCAATCCAGCCCAGCAACAGGCACTCTCAGCTGCCGAGCCATCTGTGTGGTCCCAGAGCTGCCTACTGGAAGAACACCCTCCTCCTACCGAGCAGCCCAGTGTGTGGGGACGCTGACACTAATTTGCCATCTTACATGGGCGGTGTTGTCACTGTCACCTGTGCCTGGGGTCAGAATGAGGAACAGCCTGAAAGGCAGCCGAGAGTGCTGAGGGTAAGATGAGCTGGTCAGTGGAGAGTGCCCATCTTGGCGACCAGCTGCCTGCTCTGAAAGGGGAAGCGAAAAGCACAGGCGCTCACTAAGCTCCAGCTCCTGTGTTAGCCAGCTTCGTGCTTCCTGCTTTCGGTAAGTGACGTTGCTGTTTGTGTAGTTACATGATAGTGATGCCCCTGGAAACTGGACCTCTCTAGAACCTGCTCTGTGTGATGAGTAAGCCTGGGCTTCACCTGAGGTTTGGTTGAGCACCTACCTCTTGAAGTCCTGACTGGTTAACCGTGCTGGGGGAGGAGACGGGGCAGTCTCACTGTATTGCCCAGGCCGGCCTCACACTCACCACCCTCCACTTCAGCCTCCTGGTGCTAGCATTATATGCACCATGCCTGATTTTGCTTAAAAAATTTTTTTTGACACTGACTATATCTCTAATCTTTCTTTTTACTTTTTGTTGTTGTTGAGACAGGGTCTCCCTATGTAGTTCTGATTCACCTGGAACTTACTCTGTGAACCAGGCTGGCTTCCAAGTCACAGAGATCCACCTGTCTCTGCCTCCTGAGTGCTGGGGTTAAAGGTGTGAGCCACCACACTCTGCTCACTTTTTATTTTGAGAATGTTTCTCAACAAGTTGCTTAGGCAGCTGGGGTTGCAGGCCTGGTTACTTTTAGTTCCCCCATTTTTTAATTTTATGTGTGGGTGTTTTGCCTGCTTGTGTGTGTAATGCCCTTGATGGCCAGAAGAGGGCATCAGGTCCCCTAGGACTGGAGTTACACATGGTTGTAAGCCACCCTGTGTTTGCTGGAAATTGAACCCATGTCCTCTGGAAGAGCAGCCAGTGCTCTTAACTGCCGAGGCATCTCTCCAGCCCCCTTTCTGCCCTTTTGAAGAAGATGTTAGAAGATCTTAAGTTACTAGAGCTGTTTTGTTTTGCAGGTCACAGAGAGAATGCCTTCTAGATGCAAAATCACCTCCACACCCAGACCATCTTCTCCAGTACCTACTTTGGGTGTTACCTGCCTTACATTTGAAGACCTTCCTCTGCAAGACAGTATTTTTTCCTTCGCCTTTTTTACACTCTGATGAATTATGTGCCTACTTAGCTGACTCTGAGATGTGTCTGCACTCCGCTGAGAGAAAAGATGCTATTCTGAGAAATCTCTTACTCTTGCCTTGGAGCCTGTGGCTTTGAATATGGCTCCTGCCAGCTCACAACATGAGAGTCAGCGATGTGTTCAATATTGCCGCAAGACAAATAAGACTCAGCGGGCAGTCAGGCGTGCCGCTCGAGAGAAGCTCTACCCCAGCAGATGTACACCAAGCTCTATTTTCAGGATGAATTTCTTACTTCTACATCTTTGGAATAAATTATTTTTCTTCTTTCTATGGAAACCTGGCTCCGGTGTTTAAAAAAGCTTGATTTTCTAAGCTCTTCTGTCTCTAGATAATGCCTTTTAAAAATGAGGTTGTTGTCTGACCTTAGGTTGGATATATAATCCAGGCCTTGTAGTGTGAGACGCCTGAAGACCGGTAAGTACTTTTCTTGATCATTCAGTAATCATTTGAGAGCTTACTGCAGGCAAGGTATTGGAGGAAGCAAAAATATTGGAATCGGGGTCCCTGCATGCTCATGAACTCCCAGGCTGTTTGAAGAGAGATGGTCCCTTTGCATAGAGCTGTTACATAATGTCATGCTTGACCTTTGGAAGTGGCGGTGAGATGCAGGTACAGACTGCTTGGTTCCTGCTCCATGAGCTGAGATAAGAGGGTCACTTGAGATCAGGACTTGGCAGCCAGCCCAGACAACACAGCAAGACTGTGTCTCTTTTTAAAATTAAAAAGACTATTGGTGGTACACAAGTTGAGGACAATGTCCAGTCACATGGACAAGACAGTAAATATGGCCGTGGGTAGAACTATCACATTCCCAGAAATAGGACAAAAGAGAACTAGGGTGATTAAGGCTTGAGCCAGGAGATGTTTTAGTAGCGGACATCTAATTGCTAAATTAGGGGCTGTTTTGCGACACTGGATTGAACCCGAGTCTAACCCAGATTCTGTGAGTTTTAAGAAAGAAACTCAAAATTAAAATAGATTGAATTTTCAGCAGTTCACGGTTTTCTGACAGCTAGCCAAGAGCTATTTCCTGTTTTGTAGTTTGCGCTTTTCTGGTCGTCCTGGGCTGTCTGGACTCTTCGCTTCTGCCCTTAAGACCACGGAGAGTTTCACGTTAAAGTATCTCTCCTACTGTCTTTCTTACAAAGTTGAAGTTTTCAGGCTGACCTTGAATTTTTGTTCCTTTTGCCTCTCTCACCGGCTTTCTTCTGCTTTCCTTTGTTTATGTCAGTTTTAACTCTGCCCTGCTTTCTACCCTTCCCACATACTGGGGATTGAACCTAGGGCCTCACACATAGTAGGTGAGGGATCCTATCACCTAGATAGATTTCCAATCTTTTGCTTTTATTTGAACTTAAAAGTTATTCTAAAAGTTTAGCTGGGAGTGTAGCTCAGTGTAGATGGCCTAGCGTGTGCCCTGGGTTCCCTTTAACCATGCTCTTGTCCTGTCCCCACCCCTAGACAGGATCCTTTTAGAATTGGGTATCTCCGTACTTTATATTCCCAACCAAGGAAACTCCCCTTTACTAAGTTTGTTTTTTTTGGGGGAGTGGCTGTATCTGCCTGGGTGTGCATGTAGAGGTCGCTTGCAAAAGTTGTTTTCTCTCTTTCTACCGCGTCAGACATGGGGATTGAACTCAGGTTGTCAGGCTTAGCAGCGCATCCCCATCTACCTACTGAGCCACCTCAGTGGCCCCCAAAGAACCTCTTTAGTTAATTTCATGGACTCTATAAAATACTAAAGATTTGAAGCTGGTTACCATGGTAATGCATATGAGTGATTTGTCTCCGTGTATGTCTACACCATGTGTGCCTAGTTCCCTAGGTCAGAAGAGGGCATTTGACTAGAGTTACAGATAGTCATGAGCAGCCATATGGATGCTGGGAACCAAACCAGGGTCCTCTAGAAGATTAGCCAAGTGCTCTTTGCTGCCGAGCCATCTCTCCAGCTCCAGGATCTATGCTTTAGAATTTCCACCCAAAAGCACGTTATCCCTAGCCGTCCTGCCTCACTCAGACTGGCCAGTAAGTAGCCTGCCTGGATCTCGTTAGGAAATGAATCTGTCATTACAGATAACCACGCTGCTTTCCTCCAGAGCAACTTGTGTGACCTTTAATGACTATTTGTCGTCTAAGAAAGCCACACTGGTGGTTATAGCCGGTATGCAGGACTCCGCAGTGTTCCAGCTCTAAGTGCTCAGAAGTGTTCCTCTGCTGCAGCCATGCCCAGGGGTTCCCTGTGAAGCATCTGCTTAGTCGATTGCAGCAAAAGACAGGGCCTCCTCGTGTCACTACTGAGTCGGCTTCAGTGTCATTGCTGGGGGGGGGGGGGGGTCAAGCTGCATCACATTTAACCCTGTCAGGGTAGCTGTACTTGGTCGGTGGAGGAAAACATTAGTTGTGGCATGCCTTGCAGTGATGGTGGAGGGTAACTTTGGGGGTGCTTTTCATCAATGTCGGTGGCTGAATGGTAGCATAGTTGAAGGCACTCACAAGCGGGGCTGATCGGTGTCTGTGGGTTGTTTTTACTGATCCACTTTATGCTCCTCCCTTGTTCTAATCAAATTACCCATCAGGAAGTGGCCTAAATTACACTGCTGATTTGCTTGTGATCTTGTTTTCGGTCGGGTGGGGTCATTTCCTGCAGTAAGGATGGTTGCTGTGTTACTCGTGCTGACAACACTGAGAAGGACAGGTGTGCATGGGGGAGGCTCCAGGGCTCTGTCGTGCCAGCCAGGTGTGGATGGCTGTGCCGCAGTCTGTCTTCTCTGGAGCCCTCAAGGACGTGAGGAGCCTGGACCTACAGCTTTGTCGTCTCTCAGCCCTCCTGTGACTTTCCCCCACTGAGGCCGCATAGCACCTGTGTGAAACAGGGCAGTGAGATACCTGGGGGAGAAGGAATTCCTCCTGGACAAGCCTGAGATGACAGACTGACTGTTCAGACAGAGTGCTTGCAAGACTGTAAAGGTCAGGTGCAGCCCTGCGCCCCCACTTAGCTGTGTCAGTGGCTTGGAGATAAAGAAATAATGAAATAGGTTCAGATCGAGGGGAAGCTTGCTGAGTTCTGTTTGCTGAGGAAATCAGTTTAATCTTGAGCCCCTGTTATATAAGAAACCTTAATTTTGCTGTCTGTTTAGTGGTGCCTGGGATGCCCTCTGCTCACCTCACACTGTTGATGTTTTGAAACTGAGGAAGGCTTCAGTGTTCTGAGGTGGGATTACAGGTGTGAGCCAACACAGCCAGCTTCTACCTGCCTTTTTCTGTTACACAAAGCTGTGGCCAAGTGGTGGGGAGGCTGATTGGTAAATTAAAACAATACACACAGAACATTTGCCCAATAAATGGCCAAACCCTCTGGGTGTGCTGGCAGCATTTTCTATTAAAATAAGACCCAGAGGGACAGCTGACTGTTTTGGTTTTGTTCTTCCTGCCTAGGTTTCACTTTTGATAGGTCATTTGACTCAGAGGGTTCCAGAAAAATCAATAGAAGGCACCTGTGCCGGGCCTGAGCCCTGTGATCATAGCAGGAGTGGTTGGACCTCACCCTTCCTGCCTTGCATATTCTACTACATATCACCCAGGGAGGAAGTAGTTCTGGCATACTCTGGAAGAGTCTGCCAGTTGCTATGGATGGACCCCAGGGCCTTGCACATGCTCAGCAAGTATTTGTCCCCAAACTACACCCGCCCCCAGCCCTGGCCAACTTGATATTTTATATTTTTTAATGTGACTTCAAACATAACTCTTTTATGTGT
Organism: Alexandromys fortis; assembly: GCF_014885135.2. Taxonomy (NCBI): domain Eukaryota; kingdom Metazoa; phylum Chordata; class Mammalia; order Rodentia; family Cricetidae; genus Alexandromys; species Alexandromys fortis. Next base: position 1,474,441 of record NW_026067891.1, read on the forward strand.
CTCTCTAGGTTTTTAGCAAAGGAAGGCATTTTGGCCATAGCAAAGCAAATTTGGAATTTAGAAATGAACCCACCCCTTGAGAAAGGCTCTTCCTATGTAGCCCCAGGTTGGCCTCTAACTTGATGGATTTCTTCAGTCTTAGCCCTATGAGTGCTGAGATTACCTGCATGGCTACCACACCTAGCTTTGAAATTGTTGCTGAGTCAATGAATTGCTGGATTTTATCTTCCAAAGCATGAGCATCAGCGGTGGGCTGGAGAAACAGCTCAGTGGTTAAGAGCATTCGCTGCTCTGCAGAGCACCCAAGTGTGGTTCCCAGCACCCACTTGGTGCCTCACAACCACCTGTAACTCCAGCTCTAGGGATCTGAGAGTCGCACCACAGGATGCACAGACGTGCATGTAGGCAAACATTCATGCATATAATAAAAGTAAGTAAACCTTGCTTTAAAAGTCAATGCTTTGTTAGATCTAAGCATTTTGGAGTGATTATACCCCACACTGTTTGGAGAACAGATGTGTTTACAGTGTAAACAAAGACGTGAGCAACAGTGTTATTTCCCATGCTGCATCCCTTCTAGAGCTTTCTGCTTCAGTGGATAAAGTTGTAGAAAACCCATAATTTTAAACCACCCGGCTTAAAAAGACACAAAATACTACATAAAGAATATTTATATCCTGGCCCAGCTGGAAACAGCATTGTCGTCCCAGACCAAAGGTTTATCCGGGATGTGTGGTGGTACACAGTTCTTAGAGATGAAGCAAGAGGATAGATAAACAGAAGCTGTCACTCCCGCCATCACAGTTAAGACCAGAAGATCAGTTCTGTTTAGAAGAGATTGGAACAGAAAAAACAAAGTTAGTATCCCCCTCCTATATTAGTTACTATTGCTTTCATGACACCATGACCAAGCCAACTTATGGAAGGAGCCGTGTACTGGGAACCCACAGTCCAGAGTCCATCACCATCACGGCAGGGAGCGTGTAGCAGGCAGGTGGGCATGTTGCCAGGGCAGCAGCTGAGAGCTTACACTTACCCACAAACAGGAAGGAAGTGGCTCGTGGGGTTGGTGATAAGCTTTGAAAGCTTCAAAGCCTAGCTGGGACACACCACCTCCAGCAAGGCCACCCTGTACTCCCTTCCCAAACAGCTCTACAAACTGGGAGCAAGTATTCAAACACAAGCCTTACAGAGCTGTTCTCATCGAAACCGCTGTACCTTTAAGTGACTTCAAGTGATTTTCATTTTTTTTTTTACTTTTTCAGCACATTCTCCAGCAAAGATGTAATCTATTAAAAGGCTTGTGTGGGGAACTAAAGAGAGGACTTGGAGATTAAAAGTGCTTCTTGCTCTTCCAGAAGACCCAAGTTCATTCTCAGACCTACATCAGTCAGTTCACTGCTCCTAACCCAGTGAGGAGATCTGATGCCCTCTTTTGACCTTTCAGGCACCTGCATGTGTGGTGTGGAGACGTAAGGACAAATAGACATAAAAATAAGTTTGATTTTTAACTTTTTAAAACTTTTTAAAAAATTATATATATGGATGTTTTGCCTCCATGTATTTCTGGGTACCATGTGTGTGCAATGCCCTCAGTGGCCAGAAGATGGCATCAGATCCCTTGGAACTGGAGTTGCAGATGGTTGTGAACTACCATGTGGGTGCTAGGAACCAAGCCCAAGTCTCCTGGAAGTACAGCAGTGCTCTTAACCACTAAGTCATCCTTGCAGCCCCTA
>NW_026067891.1:1476191-1590889 GCF_014885135.2 Alexandromys fortis
ATACATACATACATACATACATACATACAAAAAAAAGCCCTTTGGAAATATGAGGGTCTCAAATTTGGGACATCCTGGGCTGCAGAGTAAATTCCAGACCAGCCTGTACTACATAGCAAGACCCTGTCTCAACAAACACAAATGTAGCAACTTAATAAAAGGAAACCACGGCAACTACTTTACCAACTAAAGATAACAGAATATTAAAAGACAGCCCTTCAATATTGTCAGTGTCTGGCCACAGAAAACTGTGTGATAGGAAGTTGTCCCCAGGATCACCGCGATCACTTCTTTCATAGTTTCCTCTAGTTTTCAGGTTGTTACCGAGCGTGCATTACTCTCACGTTTGGGGAGGGGGTTGAGTTTCTTACGGACTGTTGTCAGAAAGTTAGCACTTCCCTCAAGCTGTGTAAGCACATCCCGTTCCCCGTCTTCCACCCCAAGCATTCAGGATCACGGGAAGTGAGCTCAGGTTTACGGAGACACAGCAACTATTCTGAGTCAGGAGAAAGTGGTCGATTCACAGAGAACGTGTGAACAGCATTGGCTGGCCAGTCCAGCCCCTTCAGGGCGTGAGGCCTCTTTCTGGCTTCCTTTTGTGCAGGTGCTCACAGTGACCATGTGGGACGATGAAAGGGGAGCATTGATGTGGATTCTGCCCACGTAGAAAGTGGAAATGTAGGGCCATGAAGTGCCGGGGTCCCACACGGGTTAAAGAAAGCCCCAGTGTTCTTCCTTCCAAACAAGAGTCTCTTCAGAGACTATCATCAGGATTTTGGCATGGTTTTCAAAGTGTCTTCACACTGGTCCAAGAGCGCCACTACCATGGGCTGCCACCCCAAATGGAACAAGCAGGGTAGACTTTTGTAAAAGTAAGCCGGTGTTTGAAGAGGTATGACTTATGAAGCTGAGAATAACGCTCTAAGCCCCCAGTGCTTTTTTTTTAAATATTTATTTATTATGTAAACAGTGTTCTGCCTGCATGTAACCAGCGTGCAAAAAGAGTACATCAGGATCTCATTACAGATGGTTGTGAGCCACCGTGTGGTTGCTGGGAGTTGAACTCAGGACCTCTGGAAGGGCAGCCAGTGCTCTTAACCTCTGAGTCATCTCTCCAGCCCATCCCCCATGCTTTTCAACAGCTATTTCCAGCACCTGTTTGTACAGAAGGAGCTTGCGTGCAAACTGTATCTTGTAAACAAGATACTGTCCCTGTGTTGTGCTGTGAGGAAGACACATAATAAAGCATTGTTTATAGGGCTGGAGGGGCATTTCAGTGATAGAGAGCTTGCCTAGCAAGCTTAGACTCAGTTTGGTCCCCATCAGTCTTTTTTTTTTTTTAAAGATTTTTTTTGCGGGGGGGGGGGGGGGGGGGGGGGGGGGGGGTGTTGGGAATGGGAAGTGGCTAGAGATAGTGCAGCAGTTATGAGTATTTCCTGTTCTTCCAGAGGACCCAAGTTCAGTTCCCAGCACCCACGTTGGGTGGCTCAAAATTGCCTGTAACTCCTAACTGCAGAAGATCTGACACCCTCTTCTGACCTCTGCTGGCACCCATACATATCAGACACATACATGTACACATAACCGAAAAATTTAAAGTAAATCTTTTTACTTTACATATTCATACCCACTTTCACCAAAATGCATTTACTAAGTAAGGGCACCAAAACCACTAAACTAATGTTCAGGGAAAGTATTTTGAAGAAAAAAAAATGGCCTTTAGTGGTGAACTCACAGGAGGAAGCTTGAAGGCCTCCAGGCGGACTGGGGAAGAGGTTGCAGGGCCCAGAAGAGGCAAACGTTAAGGGTGTGGTGAACCGAAATAAACGGGAGCTAAGGAGCAGCTAGCTTGGTCATGGCTGTCAGCTCAACTGTGGTGATGGCTTGGTTGCAGGGATGCAGGGATGGAAAACACAGGAGGTGCTAGGAACCACATCCAGGTTCCTGGTGTAGAACCTGCACTATTTCGATGGAGGGCAGGACACAGGGATACAGTTCCCTCGGCGCAGTCAAGTTCAGCACTACACCATTCATGCTGACAGATCCCAGGTGTCTGGAGGGCAGGGAAGACTAGCTGGAGATGAGAATGCAAGGGGCTGACACAGACTCCTGGGGCTCCCTCACTCTCATGCACCCAAGAGGCAGGCCAAGGAAGGAGTATGTAAGGAAGAGCCGTCTGAAAGGACCACGGCTCAGGTAGCTGTCAGCACCACCCTCCCCTCCACCTTACCAGAAATGTTATATACATTATCCCTATGCAGTAAATAGAACAGACTCTTAGTGTAGCTAGAAAAACAAGTCAATGGCACCTGGAGTTCTCCTTCAGAGACCTAGCTGCCACTAGTTCATATAAGTTATAGAAAGTGTATTAGTCCATTTGGGGGCTGTAATGAAATACCCAAGCAGGCTACTGTATAAGGAAAGGGGGGTTAATTTAGCTTACACTTCTGGGGGCTGAATGTGTAGGACTCACATCTGTTGGTAACAAAAGCAGCACAGTGCATCCCGTGACAAGAGCTAGGACATCCTGCCCACAAAACTAGGAGACTCAGTCTAGACGCTGCGCCCTACACGTTTGAATCCCTACCACTTCCCAAAGGCATCTCAACATTGCAATTAAGTCCCTACCTTCTTAATACCCTTCAATTGAAATGAATATTAGTAGTGATACAAAAGAAGTTTTAGGGAACATTTAAACCATAAATAAACAAGGCTTCCAACCAGCTCCTCTTCAGCTTGCCCCATGCCCATGTCTGTTCTCATTTCTGGGCTCTTGGCCTCTTTTAGAGCTGGTTTTGTGGTTGCCGTTGCTCCTTGTTGTCTGGGTGGTAGCAATACAGCAGTTCCCTTTGCCAGTGCTTGGGCTTCGGGTGCAGCAGCAGCTGAGGAAATGGCTGGAGAGATGGCTCGATGGTTAAGCTCTCGCAGAAAGCTTGCGCTTGGTTCCTGACGCCCACCTCAGGTGGCTTATAACTCCTGCGGCTCCAGCTCCACAGGAGCCAATGCCCTATTCTGATCTCTGTGGACCCCCACACTCACGTTCACACACCTACATATAGACACACACATAATAGAACATAAATAAATAATAAATAAATTGAAACCCAGGAGAGCCTGATCTTAGGGCCCAGAGTTGCCATTGCGTGTCCTTGTCATTCTTCCAGGGTCAAACTCCTCCCTTCACTCATAGTTTTCACTCTCAGAGACTTGGTGCTTACAGCTTCCCCTGGCTCAGACAGATCCCCTGTACCTAAACATAGGCAATACCTCCTTTTGGAAGCCTTTTACAGGGGCTGAACATAGTAGCACATGCCTGTAATCCCAGCTACTCAAGGAGGCTGAGGGGAGGGTCTAGGAGGAGGGAGTTCTAGGCCAGCATGGGCTACACAGCGATACCCTGTCTCAAAAATTAAAACAAGCCAACAGGGCTGAGTGGTGTGACTCAGTGGTAGAGATAAGGTACTTAGCATGAGGCCTTGGCATAGAGCCCAGTGCCAGAGAAGGTTGTAGGGCAGGAGTGTGGGTGGGGAAAGCCAAAGATCCCTGCAAAGGCCAGGCGCTGTTAGGAAACCCAGCCTGGGATGGGCAGGTTCTCATTCTAGATAGCTTCTGAGTGGGTTTCCTGTTAACCCAGACATCCTATCCCCTCTACTCCCCTGCTTCCTCCTGACCTTGAGGCCAATGCTGGGCCTCAAAGCAGTTTTTTTTTTTCTTTTTGTGACTTTTCCATGACCTCAGGCAAATAAAAGGGTGCCCTGCGTCCTCCCCCCCCCCCAAGTCGGCTAGGCTGTGAGTTGCTCCCACAGACCCTGGTGAATGTCTATGAAATCCCACAGTATAGCCACAGCCATCTTGAACCTGCACGTCCAAGTACAAGGCAATATTGATCTGTCTGTAGTCAATCCTGAAAGGCAGAATCAGGATGGAACCGGCGGTGCCCTTAGAGTTGGCAAAAGCATCTCCTCCCTGGGTGGGAACACCTCCCTCCTCTCAGCTTAGCTCTGTCCAGCCCAGGTTCTGGCCAGGAGGTACTTGGTCCCTCTGGGTTCTCAAGCAATCTTTGCTTATCTCTGCCAACACACTTGTCTTTGGTTTGGTTGCTTTGAGACAAGCTCTAGCCCCAGCTGTCCTAGAACTCATGGTGTAGTTGAATCTGGCCTTGAACACTTAGAAATACTGCCTGGATTCCAGGAGTAAGCCACCACAGCTACCTGTTCAGGGATTTGTTTTTTTGTTTTTGTTTTTTTTTTGTTTTTTTTTTTTTTTTTTGATTTTCGAGACAGGGTTTCTCCGTAGCTTTTGGTTCCTGTCCTGGAACTAGCTCTTGTAGTCCAGGCTGGCCTCGAACTCACAGAGATCCGCCTGCCTCTGCCTCCCGAGTGCTGGGATTAAAGGCTGTTCAGGGATTTGATCCCCACAATCTTGCATGGAGGAGCTATTTAGTGATGCTCGTTTACTTAGAGTCAGCATGGGGAAAAAGAATCCCAAGGGAGATGATTCCTTTCTTTCTTTCTTTCTTTCTTTCTTTCTTTCTTTCTTTCTTTCTTTCTTTCTTTCTTTCTTTCTTTCTTTGGTGAATTCCAATCTTTGGGAATTTAGTTTATATAACACAATGCCACAAGTGTCTAAAGTTACAAAGATTCTCCAGTGCTCTTCCCTGTGTTGAAACTTGTGATGATCCCCTTTTTTTTTCCTTTTGTTTTTATGGGGCTGAGTACGGAACAAGAACTTGGTGCATGTGTTTTGTGAGGCAGCTGCTTAGTCACTGAGCTGTACTCCCCACCCTCCCTCCTCTGCCTGGCTTTGAACTTGTACTTTTCCTACCCCAGCATCTCTAGTATCAAGACCACAGGCGTGCATCAGCTGGGACAGTTGCAATCTCTCAATCAGTTTTGAGCAAGGATTCTTGTTTGTTTGCTTTGTTTTGTTGTTTATCAAGACAGGGTTTCTCTCTGTAGCCCTGGCTGTACTGGAATTCACTCTGTAGACCAGGCTGGCCTGGAACTCATATTCAAGGTTCCTATCTGAGATCCACAAATCCCTATGTCTATGGCTTTCTTTAGTCCCCCAGAAATGTTCAAAACCATTTTTGTTAGTAATACCCAGTTGTGGTGGTACATGCCTTACTTCAAGCTTCTCAGAAGGCTGTGGCAGAAAGAATACAAGTTCGAGGCTGGCTTGTGCAACTTAGTGAGCCCCTGTTCCAAATTAAAACTAAAAAGGATCTGGGGGACTTGCCTATCATGGCAGAGCCCTGGGATGGGGTTCAAGCCTTTGTACCTCGAAATAATAATTACAGTACTAGTAGCTAACGTTTAGGCAGTGTTGCCATGTGCCAGGCCTGTTGCATATGTTGCTAGGCTCACTGGATTGGAGCAGAGCTTCCTTCCAGGTATTCCCAATCTTTTAGCTACTGACCTCAGAACAGGAGGAACCCACCGCTGGACCCTCTCTTCTCCCGTGGTGTTTGCAGAAGCCCAAACCCTGTCCCTACTGCCTTTGTTTAGAGGAGGGTAGCCACTGTCTGCTTGCTCTTATTCCCACTTCAGGTCCATCAGTATTCCACTTTCCCGGCGGTGGCTTCCTCCTTAGTCAGGCTGGGAAGAGGGGACTCCCTCTGGCAGACAGGAGCTAGTTGCCGTACTAGCAGGTGCATTTCGGATCTGTTTGGAAAGGCAGGCTGCCCTTTAGGAACCTAGAGAGATACCCTAGGGGGCTGGCTAAGCACTGAGAAGGAGCCTTGGTCCTTCCTCCTCCTCGCATTGCCTCTCTTGACAAAGTCTGGGTCTGTTACTGAGTCTGCTAATCCTGCTTTGTGACCCTGCTGCTGCAGTTGTGGAATGCCGACCCCATTAATCACACCGCCTAGGCTTTGTGGAAACAAAATGAAAACTGAAACCTAAAAAACAAGCGCATGGGTATGTCCTGAGTTTTTCCATAGCTCAGGGAAATTTGTGAGTTTGTAAGCTTGCATTAAATCAAACCTCTGGTTGCAGAGGACCCTGGCTCCACCCTCCCCTCTCCTAGCTCTGTCTCACTTCTTTCCCTTAGAAACCTTCTGAATTGTTTACTTCCTGCCCTTGAGAAGCTAGCCTTGCAGTGTTATACCAGTTTGGGGTTGTTTAGGAACACGCCTCCTCTCCTAATCCAACAAGCCATTATGGCTTTGGGTCTGGGTTCCTGCGTCTTATCATCTGTCCCTCCCGCTTTCGGCTTTCATCCTCCCACTCTGGCCTCGCCAACAGAATGTCTTATTATACCTGTGTGTAGGGAGTCTTTCTTCAACAAACGCTAGATTGTTCTCGCTCCCTGGCCTCCTGGTTTGCTATCACTTACAGCCACTGATCCGGCCAGTGTATGTTCAGCTCGGTCCTGATAAAACAAAATTAAAGACCCAATGCATTGTCCCAGAAGTGTTCAGTCAGCAAGAGAGATGAAACAATTTTGTCGAGAATGCTGCACTGGAAGATAAGGGAACAATCCCAGCTGCTTGCTGCCGCCTCTCTGCCAGGAGACATTTTTCTACTGCCTCTCTTCTAACAAGTTCCCGAGTCACATTCCTCCTAAGCAGGGAGAGATGGGGACCTGCTTATGCACTGAAGTCCTCCACTGGGCCCTTCAGATTAACCTGTGAGGCAGGTGAGAAGAGGAATGAAGTGTCAGACGGGTTAGTAGTTTGTCCAAGTAAGCTAACACAGAGGGGCGCTGAGGTCTGGGTCCTGCTCTTCGCACCAGCACAAGGGTCCCGGCTCATGAGTTCGTTCATTCTCCCTCACTAGGTTCTGAGGTCCTGCAGGACGAGGGTGTTGTCTCATGTATACATTCAGGACTTTCCAAATATCGATTTCTTTCCTCTCCCTCCCTCTTCTGTCAATAAAGACAGGCTGGGATGTGTAACTCATGCTGAATAAAGATAGGCTTGGTGGCATTCAAGAGTGTATGTATGCCCAGGTAATTCACTGAAGAAATAACACTGATACACATGGCACGAATAATCCAAGGCAGTTAAGTATTTACTGTGCTTAAATGGGTAGCTGAAGAAAGGGGAGGAGTGGGGGAAAGTGGACTGCACAGAGGAGGAAGAAGTCTTGAACCTGGGAAGATGGGATGGGGTTTCGATCTGCTCATCAAATCTAAAAGTCTGCCCTCTACCTTGGCAGGCCTGGTGCTGAGTATGGGATAGGCTGGGAAATCAGGATAGATAAGTAATGGGGTATTTGGGGGCTGAACTTGGTGTTTTCAGGGAAAAATAAGAAACCGAGGCTTAGAGCTATCACATAAGGACACTGTCCCATATGACGGTGGGAATAACATCTCCCTCCAAAGAATGCTGTTTAGATGAGATGAATGAGGGATGTGATCCAGTCGCCAGCATCAATAAGTCTCTTTTAGACTACTCAGCAATACTGCCATCTTCTCGGGAAAAAGTCAGTGCCTAGTGTCAGAGGGACACAGCTTTTCCTGGAGATCTTCCAGCTTTGAGTTAATTGTTCTCACTTTTGAAGCTGTGACTCCTGACTGTATCCCACAGCCGAGAGCTGTCCAGAGAAGAAGCACTTATTCCCAAAAGGTTGACACCTAAGATGTGTGTGGAACCAGTAAGCAGGACCCAGTCCGCTCTAAGGAGGAGTCACACAGAGTGCAAACTTCAGGTCATGGGGCAATATAGCGCTGGGTGTGGGGGTGCCCATCTGCCCATCTGTAATCCCAGCACTTGGGATGCAAAAGCAGGAGGATCAGGAGTTCAAGGCTAGACTTAACCACATAAGACCCTGTCTCCAAACAAACAGAAATAGTAAGAAAATGCAAGGCTTTTGACAACTTTTCTCAGTTTTTCTTTTTTTTTTTTTTTTTTGTTTTTTGAGCCTGTCCTGGAACTAGCTCTTGTAGACCAGGCTGGTCTTGAACTCACAGAGATCCGCCTGCCTCTGCCTCCCAAGTGCTGGAATTAAAGGTGTGTGCCACCACCTCCCGGCTCTTTTCTCTGTTTTTCTTGTCATTTGAATTTTCGGTCACCCTTGCCAGCATGGCTATGCATGGCTGGGTGCTCTGTTAGAGCAAACAGGATCTTAAAGCATGATCCGCTCTGTCCAAATTTCTTGTGGGAAACAGTCTGGAACCCTGGTCACCTTGGATATCGTAGCTTAAATCAGGGTCTTGGCCAGAGTTTGTTTGTTTGTTTTTGAGACAGTATCTCACTGTGTAGTCCTGGCTGGCCTCGAACTCACAGAGATCTGCCTGCCTCTGCCTCCTGTGTGCTGGGGTTAAAGGCGTGCACCTCCATTCCCCAAGTCATTTTATTTTTGAAAGAGGGACACTCTGTGTCACCCGGGCTGGCCTCAAAAGCCCTGAAGTCAAGCAACTTGCTCGCTTCAGCCTCCTGCACATTAAGGTTTAAAGTGAGGGGGTTATGGGGAAGTCTCCATGGAGCCTGAACAACTTGATAGTCACCAGAAACAGTTTTGCACTTTTGTTTCTTGAGACAAGGTACATACTCACTATGTAGCCCAGACTGACCTACTGGAATGGAGGTCCAACCCACCATGCCTGGATCTTTTTGAGCTTTTGAATGTTATACCATACACGATTGCTACCTATTGAAAAATAAATTACTTTGAGGAATTTAGTGGCATCCTATGTATCTTTTGTTTTGTTTTGTTTTTGTACCATTGTCTCATCTTTGTGTAAAGTCTTGTTTTTATGATTCAAGCTGTTCTACTACATCAATTTTTCTGGGGAGCAAGCACTGTTACATGCTTTGGAAGTGATAATGCCAGCTGGCCACCACTTTGTGGCTAGAATACAAGCCTCCCAACCCTCAAGTCAACACTATCCCTGAATCTGCCTGCCAACTTTGTGGTAGAATCTGGCTGCATAAAGCCCAAAGAAACACAGATCAATCAGGAGCCTGTGATTTCATTCAGTTCAGAGCAGGACATAGTCAGTAACAAACCTTGATGGAAAGTCTCCACTGCACAGAACTCTGCCCCTTCCTAGACAACGGAAAACACAAAGGCACCACAGTCTAACTGACCAGCAGGTGCCACTGATGGCAGAGCCTTGTGCTAGGATATGAACCTGCTGCCTGATAGGTATGCAAATGCCTATGTCTGAAAGGTAGTGTGATCACAGAAGGGCGAGCCATCTGCTGGACAGCTGCCAAACTTCTGGAGATTTAAAGCATGAACATCACATATACAAGCCCAGGGATGTGGCTTCAACTTCTCAAGTCAATGTTTTCCTACTGGATTTCCAATTTCCTATTCCACCTAATGGGGGAAGTTCAAAAGAGCTATGGTCAGACTTACCAAGATAATTAGAATTTGCTAAGGTACCATGTGGTAAATACTCATTGCATCATTGGGTATTGGGGGTCCTACAGTGTGGTTGGCATTCTGGGAGAGAGACATACTGTTTTCCTTTTTTTCCTATGCATCCATAGTTACCTATTAATCTGGTGTCCAAAAATTGTTTTAGCCTAGTATGGTGGTTCATGCTTGTAATACATGTATTCAGGAGGCAGAGGCAGGAGTGCCATGAGTTTAAGGTTGGTCTGGTCTAGTGGCTGTTAAATTGCTGAGTTGTCTAGAGTTATCCTTACTTGCTATTTAGTTTACAGCTGGCCTTCTAAATGATGCTCTTAAAATAGTCTAATAGTACTACTGTGCGTTGTGTACTAGCTATATGCCAGGCATTCTGGTAAGTGCTTTATATGACTTGTTTTTTAAACAATCTTTTTATTTTATATATGCATGTGTGTATACAGCATATGTGCATGCATGCTTGCACTCGTGTGTGAATGTGGGCATGCACACGTGTCATGGTGTCCAGCCTTGGGTGTTCGTTCTTGCTTTCCACCCTGTTTGAGACAGGGTCTCATTATCACTGGCTGGCCTGAGTCTCTGGAGATTCTCCTATCTCAGACTCCCATCTCCCTGCAAGAATGCTGGGATTACAGATGTTCCTGATACACAGCCAGCTTTTGCACAGGTTTTGGGCATTTGAATTCAGGTCCTCACATTTGTGACAAGTGCTGAACCCACTAAGCCATTTTACCAACCCTATGCCAATTATTTCACTCAGTTCTCACACCAATTCCAGTTTTACAAAGGGAGAAATTCAGCTTCATCAAACATCATTTGTACTGGTTCACAGGTGGTGAAACAAGGATTCCGATCCAGACTGTTACTAAGTCAGTAGCATAGTGACCGGCTGTATGTCTGGCATGGAGGGCAGAGGAGGAATGACATTGCTACTCCCACTCCGCCTTCCTCAGGATCATGATCTAGGCAAATCGTTTTTATTTCCAAATCCATGGTTGTTTGCTTTTGAATCAGGGAGTCCATCACAATGTAGCTCGGGCTTGCTTTGAAGATCCACCTGCCCCAGGCTTCCCAGTACTGGAGCCACAGATGCATGCCACCACATCCCATCCCAGTACATGACTGTGACATTGAGACTCTACAACGTGCTTGCATGCCTCCGTGGGTGGGGGGTTCTTTTGATGGGGGGGTGTAAGGGTGAGTTGAAACCTCGTCTCATGAAGACTTGACTGTCATGCAACTTAGGATAGCTAAGTATAAATGTCACATCCTCCTGCCTCCACCTCCTGAGTGCTGGAATAACCAGGGTCAACCACTATCCCCAGCTTTGAAGCCACATTTTCAGTGGTGGGTACTCCCAAGGAAGAACTGGTATTTGGAGGGAATCTGATGAAGTTTCTCTGACCTTTAATCTTCTTTCCTGTTTAAGAAAATACGTTTTCTGTGTTCATGTGTGTGTGTGCGCGCGCGCGCGAGCGCGCTGTGCAGACTTGTAACCCCACACTCAGAAGACTAAGACAGGAGGATCCTCAGTATAAAGAGAATTCTGGAAACAGCTGTAATAACTAGGTAGGTTATTTCCTCAAACGATTCCTCTGAGGTTTTTTTTTTCCTTTTGAAAAATGGTTCTCTTATTGCATGCCTGTTGGGAGAACTATTGAGATAATGAATCTACCACGTAATTCACATCCAATAAACTGTCAACGGGATTAAGAGTCGTAAGCAAATTACAGGATCACTGGTGAGACAGGCCTGTTTGGAGAGCATCGAGTAACAGTTTGTTCAGCTGAATACAGCTCCGATCTCAAAGGTGCACGCACCTGATCCAAGATCTTGGGATCCAGACTTAAAAATATTAGTCGATGAATAAGGCCAATTCTATCGGGGAAACGGGATGTCATTTACGAAACAAGATCTATGCAGCCACCTACTAACTAATTCCTTTAGTCCCCTGTGGTTCAGCTAGCTGTAAAGTGAGCATTCGGGCCTCATCTTAGTTCTGAGCCTACAGGCTGAATATGGAAGCCTCTGAAAAGAACATCATTCGCGCACGCGAGTTTGCAGCTCGCCAGTCCCCGCGGCCCACGCCCACGCTCAGCAGCAGTCTCGGAGCCCCCGCTCTGCCCTCTCTTCCTGGTTTTCCCCAGCAACCCGCCCCTCTGGAGTCACGTGACAGGGCGCCGGCCGGACTGAGCCCCCGATTGGCCGGGCTTCAGGACGCCTCGCGATTGGCCCGGGGCGGCGGGCCCCCGCCTCCCTCCTCCTCCTCGCCGCGGCCCACGTGAGGGGGGCGAGTCACGCGATTTCCGGGAACCCGTCAGGAAGGACATAAACAAAACAAACCCGAGGCAGCATGGAGAGGGGCCGCGGCTGCGGCAGCGCGGTCGAACCCAGCGCTTGAGAGACCCTCAGCTTCAGGTGAGCGCCGAGCGTTCGCACGGGAGAGCGGGATGCGGCGGCCGAGAGTTACGAGCGTGGGGCGCGGGTGTCCGGCTCTGGCCGAGCGGGGCGGGGGCCGCCGGGCCGAGGGCGCGCGGGACGAGGCCGCCGGTGCGAGCCGGGCCAGGCTGCTGCCGCGGCCGACGGTTACCTAAAAGGCGGGCGCGCGGACGGGGGTCCGTCCCCTCCGGTGTCCGGCCCTTTGCGCGCCCGGGAGCGGGGGGCCGCGGCTGCCGGCAGCCGGCCTGTCAGAGCGGCGAGCGGGTGGGAGGGGCCGGGCGGGAGGGGAGGAGAGGGGCGTGTGAGGGAGGCCGGCACGGCTGGCGCTCGGAGGGCTGGGGACAGGCGCGGGCCTGGCGAACTCCGGGCAGGGGCGTCGTAGGGCCGCGGCTTCCCCCCCCCCGCCCCTCCTCGGGGGCGGCGGGCGACGGGGGCCTCCCTCTCGGGATTTGTTTATATGTCCTCTCTAAGCAGCTTGAACGGCCCGGAGGCGGAGCCCTCGCAGGCGAGTGGCGGCCGGTGCTGTCCAATGGAGGAGGGGAGCGGGGACCTTGCGTCCAATGGGCGCGGGGGGGCGGTGCCACGGGCCCCCAGGAGGTTAGGCTGTGCTGGGGGTGGGGCGGGCGGGGCGGCCATATTAGATGGGAGGGGACGGGGATCGGGGGGAGCCGGGCCGGGGGCGGGCCGGGTGTCGGCTGGAGTCCCAGCGGACCCGGAAACCGCCCGGAGGAGCCCGACCCGGCTCGGCTGCTCCCGGAGTGGAGGTGGCCGGGAAGTACCGAGGGCAGTCTAGCCTCCCAGGGGGCGGTTCCTGGGACTAGATGGAGCTTAGTCTCTGGCTTCTCTCTCTTGCTCGGCCCTCCGCTTGCTTGACAAATCCTGCCGCCAAACCCTGTAACCGCCCTCCTTTAACCCAAGAAAGCAAACCTTTCTGCTGTTTCTGAGCAGGCTTGAGTCTTAGGACTACCTTAAGGAGGTATTTGGGTAACTAGCGGTTTGTTTCTCTACCAGGCCTCGGGTAGAGGCAGTCAATCAGGAACTTTGGCATCTCTGGGTTTTGCAAAGAGAAAACCGGGGACTGGAAAAGCAGAGAAAGTTGAGGGCTGGGCGGGGTTCCCATTTTTTTCATGTGGACGCCTCCCAAAGATCAGGCCCCTGTGCGTCTCCTCTCTTGCTCAAACACATTGGAAGCTGACATACATCAACTTCATGAGAAAACTAATTCGTGAGAAAAGTATTTAGGTTTGAAAGATCTTTAGGACTTTTGTCTTTCCAGTACCAGCAGGTGAGAAAGAGGATCAAAGTCTGAATTTTTAAAAAGCAGAAGAGGTTTTTTGTAAATCTCGTGATCTATGGTAAAATAAATGACTGCCATTTCATTGTACTTTAAAATAGCATTTTTCAGTGTTATCTAATCTAAAATAACGGAGAGATGCACAAGGAGAAAATGGTGTGGTTATGGAATTAGAAAATCACTTATTTGTGTTGGGATTGTTTTGGTTCCATGCTAGCCCTGTTAAATGCTTATTTAAGTTTCTATTACCGTGAGCTTACAACCTGCGACCACATTTGTATTGTCAAAGGTACCAGGCTACTGATGCGTCTTTGAGCACTTAGAAGTAGGAACACACTGCAGATATATTATCCTGGGATGCTCTTCAAGAGTTGAGCTGAAGAAAAATCTTAACAAATGGGAAATAAATTATTCATCAACTTTAATATTAGTTTTATGTGACTGACCCTCGGTTTTGTTAAAACACTGTAAAAATATAACCCTAAATTATTTGATATATTTTAAAAATTGAGCCTAATTTTTATTTATTTATTTATTGTTTATTTGTTTTTTGTTTGTTTGTTTTTGAAACAGGATTTCTCTATGTAGCCCTGACTGTCCTGGAACTCACTCTGTAGACCAGGCTGCCTCAAACTCAGAGATTTGCCTGCCTCTATCTCCCAAGTGTTGGGATTAAGTCATGCGCCACCACTGCCGCGCTAAGTATAATTTTTCTAGTAGATGAAATATTAGCCCTATATTCTATGACTTAATATTGTATTGCTAAGTTCCAATCTGCCATAATGCCATGGTCAGTTATAAAAGGATATAACTAATTGTTTCACCGATACCTAGAATACTTATATTCAAGACAGTTTTCACTTGCTTATGTAGTAATTTCTTAAGAATGACAAATATTTACACCAGAACTTATTTTGATTAAAATTCTTTTATATGCTTAGTATACTTTAGGGTTTAAGAAATTGTAAGTAAGTAAATTAGTAAGCGTTGGGGCTTAAAGAATCATTATTATTGTTGAGACAAGGTTTTTCACTTTGTAGCCCAGTTAGTTTTGAACTCCAGAGCATCAGGTATTTCTTCATGCTGGGACTACAGACAAGTACCTTGTGCCTAGCTCTGGAATTTTTAGTATAGTAAGAATACCAATTTTGGGTTCTTCATTTATCTTGTCATTCTGAATGTTTTATAACAAAGTGAAAACAAACTTTTATGAAGAAAATAACCTATTTGGTTGGTCTGAGTTCCAGAGCAAAAGGATAATTGATAAAAGTCCCTGATGTTGGGGACAGGAACAAGGGATCGTGGGAGTCCAGAGACAGCGAGTCCAGAGACACTGTATCTTTATTGAGTTAGTGTAGTGATTTTTATTTCTGTTTGCTTCTTTGTTTATTTTTGAGACAGGGTCTCTCAGTTAGGAAGCC
Source organism: Alexandromys fortis (assembly GCF_014885135.2). Lineage (NCBI taxonomy): Eukaryota > Metazoa > Chordata > Mammalia > Rodentia > Cricetidae > Alexandromys > Alexandromys fortis. The sequence continues at coordinate 1,490,669 of NW_026067891.1, forward strand.
CTGACTGTCCTAGAACTCACTGTGTGTTAATCAGAATGGCCTTGAGCTCACAGAGCACTAAGTCTCTTCCTCCAGATTGCTGGGATTAAAGGTGCTAGCCACCACACTTGACAGAGTAGTGGCTTTTAAAACAGTAAATAAAGTTCATTGTTACTTTTAAAGTGTAATTTTTAGTCAAGACTAACAATGGTATTTTGAGATTCATTAGTAGTTTTATTTTCAGTTAGGTTTGTACCTGACTTTTTGGGGAAAGGTCTCACTGACATTCAGTAATGTTTCATTCCAAGGGAAACATTCCCACTCAAAATTTGTCACACTGTTTTTGTTTGGTCCTGTGAGGTACAGTCTTACGGTCTTTCCATTGTTGCCCAGGTTGGCTTTGAATGCTTTGATCTTCCTGCCTCAGCCTCCAGCGTTACTGGAATCATAGAGATATGCCGCAGTGCCTAGTTGTTGGTTTTAATTATCCAGGACAGGAGTAACTGAACTTCTTATTGCATAGAATTAAGTAGTTAATATTTAATCATCTCTGTAATGACTGTTCACCTCTGCATGGTGATGATTGATAAGAAGACACCATAGAGAATGCATTTTAGCTATATTCCAATAAAACTTTGTTTATAGGAGCAAGCTGTGCCTACTGGTAGCCCATGGCCATTGATAACCTCTGAAGTGCTCAGGTGTAAGGAATTGCAGGAGATGTAAATAAACACTTCAGATAGTATTGGCTCAATAGTCTAATGTTAGAATCTCCTGCCTTGAAAAGTTTCACTAGAGGAACACAGGGCACATCCTATTTTAGAATTTTACAGCCATGTAGATGTTTTGTTTTGTTTTTTAATTTATTTATTTTTTTATTTATTTATTTGAGATTTCTGTCTCTTCCCCGCCACCGCCTCCCATTTCCCTCCCGCTCATGTAGATGTTTTGAAACTTTTAGGTAGCTATTGGTTTAGTTCTGTTTGTTTTAAAGGTGCTTTTTTTTTTCCCTTTCTTTTTTGAGACTTGCGCCTTGGTTTTTAGCCAAGCTGGCCTTGAACTCCACTATGTTGCCCAGCCTGGGCTACAACTTGTTTTGTTGTTGTTGTGTGATTTTTGTTAGTTTGTTGAGATAGGGTCTCTTGTTGGCCAGAAATATGACCTTGATTCCTAATTCTGCCGCCTTCCTTTCCCAATAGGGAATTATAAGCAGCCGTGTATATTATTGGTTTGTCATAATTGGGGTTTTGAATGGTGACATTGGGGGTTGAGCCAGGGTCTCTACATAACTCTGGCTGTCTTGGAACATACTGTGTAGACTAGACTGGTCTTGAACTCACAGAGATCTGCTTTCTTCTGTCTCCTAAGTGTTGGGATTAAAGGAATGCACCACCATACCACATCTGGTTTAAGATTTTTTTTTTTTTATTTTCGAGACAGTGTTTCTCCATAGCTTTTGGTTCCTGTCCTGGAACGAGCTCTTGTAGACCAGGCTGGCCTCGAACTCACAGAGATCTGCCTGCCTCTGCCTCCCGAGTGCTGGGATTAAAGGAGTGCGCCACCACTGCCCGGCTAAGATAATTTTTATAACAAGGTCCCTTTTGTGGGGGAGAGAAATACAAAAATTCTTTTTTACAAAGATTTGTATTGCATTTGTGTGTCCAGGCACAAGTGTGCTAGAGCATGCACATGAAGATGAGATCCAGCTTTCAGGAGTCTTTCCTTCCTATTCCACTGTGTGTCCTGTCACGGGTTGTCATGTTTGGTGGCAAGTGCCTTTGTTCACTGAGCTGACTTGCTTGGCCTGTAAAATCATTCTTGCTGGCTACTCTGATTCGTACTTGTGAGACAAAGTAGACTAGGAGAGATGCAGAGGACTTCCATGTTACTTCCTGACTGTAGTACTCCTCTGTTCCGTCACTAGCCACATCGTGTCTGCTTTTTACCAGATTCTGACCTTCCCCTCCAAAATCTGTAAGCTGTTCTCTAAACTGCTATTGATTTACTAATTCTAGTTATCCAGTTCTTCTTCCCATGTCTCTCTTTTGAGACAGTCTCAGGCTAGGCTTGCACTCTCTGTGTAGCTAAAACTGGCCTCGAATTCCTGATATTCTTGCCTCCACCTCTCAGGTGCTGTGATTACAGACATGAGACACCAATGTCCAATTATTTTGTACTTTTAACACCAACAGTGCTTTGATACCTTTTGTTTCAGGATTGTATTTTCACTTAATTTTCTTTTTTTTCTTAAAATAGGATCTAATTATGTAATGGTGCCTGGCCTTGAGCTCAAAAAGCTCCACCTGCCTCCGCCTCTGAGTACTGTGACTAAAGGTGTGTGTCAGGATGCTTGGCTAAGCTTGCTGTTCCTTTATCTTTTTCTAGACAGGGTATCTCTCTCGCTGTCCTAGAACTCATTCTGTAGACCATGCTGGCCTTGAACTCAGAGCTCTACCTGCCTGGTCAAGCTTACTGATTTTACCCTTTGGGTTTCTTGGGTGTTTCCGTGTGCCTTGAGGTGCTGCTCTAAATAAACCTTTGCTGCTGCTTGCTCTTCCTAATGAACCTGCAACCTTCTCTATCACAGACTTGCCATTCACTGAGGACTTTGAAACACTACAAGAATAAATTTTTTTAGAAGTTCTTATGATGATAGGGAAGAATTAGAGGGTGGATGTACTTCTGTTCATAAGATTCATGTAGAGGGGCTGGAGAGATGGCTCAGTGGCTAAGAGCACTGGTTGTGCTTGTGAGGAACCCCGTATAGTTCCCAGCACCCACATGGCAGCTCACAAGTATCTGTAACTCCAGTTCAGCAGATTCCTATACTCTCTTCAGACTGCTGCAGCCACTTCCTACATGTGGGTACAGGCATACATCCAGGCAAAACACTCGTACACATAAAAATAATTAATCTTTTTGACAGAGACTCACTATCTTAAAACAGCAAGGGGGCCTTCTATCCATGTTGTCAAATGGGGGGCACTGAGGAGCTGGCTTAGTGGGTAAAGGTGCTTACCACCAAACTTGATAACCTACCTGAGTTCAGTCCACTGGTGGGAAGAGAACAGATTCCTACAAGATTTCTCTGACTTATTTGTGCATGCACACACACAAATGTTATAAGAAATTGTAAATGTCTCCCTGGTGGTGGTGACGCAAGCCTTTAATCCCAGCACTGGGGAGGCTGAGGCGGGTGGATGTCTGAGAGTTCAAGGCCAGCCTGGTCTACAGAGTGAGTTTCAGGTCATACTCCAAAGCTACCCAGAGAAACCCTGTCTCGAAAAACGAAACAAAACAAACAAAAAGAATTATGTGGAATTTTACAATGCTACTATTTTGTGTGGTGTGTGTGTATATGTGGTGTATGTGTAGGTGGCTGTGGAGTCAGATGTTGAAGTGTCTTCCTCAGTCACTCTCACATTATGCCCTTGTGCATGATGTGGCTATGTGTATTTTCGTGTGACAACTTTATGAAGTTGGTTCTCTCCTTCCACTTTTATGTGGGTTTCAGGGATTGACCTCAGAGTAACCGGTTTGCATAGCAAACACCTTTACTTACTGAGCTATCATTATCCTCCCACTTTCCTTTTTTTTTTTTTTTTTTGCAGTAGAATGAACAGATTTATTAAGGAAAGGAAAGAAAGAATTCCCAAGAGTGTGCATGTGCATGATTGTAGGGATTTCACAAAGTAGACTACTTTAAGACAGAACTTACCACTGAACCTAGAGTTGGCTAACTGACTGGCTAGTGAACTCTAGGAAACTACTGTTTCCCCTGACCAGACTTAGTCGCAAGGCTGCCGTTACAGATACAGCACCCATACCTGCTTTTACATGAGCACTGGGGATATGAACTCAGGTCTTTGTGCTTATACAGCAGACATTTTAGCCACTGAGCCATTTTTTGAACCCAACTTTTAGAGGGTTTTTTGTTTGTTTGGTGGTTGGTTTTTGGCTTTTCGAATCAGGTTTTCATTATAGAGTCATGGCTGTCCTGGAACTCATTCTGTAGACCAAGCTGGCCCTTAACTCACAGAGATCTACCTACTTCTGCCTCCCAAGTGCTGCGAATACATTGCCTGGCCCATTTAACAGGTTTTTAGACTTATTTTCAGTGAAGTTTTTGCTCTTACTCTTGGAAACAGGTTGTCCATAGAGTAGGGGAGACAGTGACTGCTGCAGCCAGTGTTAAGGCAGCATTTCAGAACTTAGTGTTTAACTCTGTTGAAGTTGGAGAGTCTTCACAGAAATGGTGGGTGGGACTGACCTAAGTTCTAAGGAATGATAAGGGAAGCATTCTGGTCTCATTGAGAAAGTATACAAGATGTGTAGACACTGGGGCTGTGGCATGGGAGCAGATATGGGAGATTTAGGAGGAAGAACTTTTACTTCCACAGAGTCCTCTAATTTTCTTGAGGTCTGCTCTGAATGGTTAAGTTCCTGGTTTGTCTCTCTTTTCTCCCTCTGTCATCTCACTCCGACATACTATAACTTTGATTAGTTGTTCTCTTTTCACAATGCTTTCTTTTGGGAGGGGTGTGTGTGTGTGTGTGTGTGTGTGTGTTTTAGACAGTGACCTCAGAAGGGCCACAAACTTGTGCCATTTTTCCTACTTCAGGTGCTAGGATTTTAGGCATGTTCCAGCACATTTGGTTTCTTCCCTAGTTTTTAGTTTTTCTTTTAAGTCTCTGGCTAGTATCTGACCCACCCACCTTTTGCTTCTTACTTATAGGTACCTAAATACCTGTGATTTTTGACCCTTATCCTCATTTCTTCTACTTTTAGGTTTTACTTTTACTCTTTTTTTTTTTTTTTTTTCGAGACAGGGTTTCTCTATGGCTTTGGAGCCTGTCCTGGAACTAGCTCTGTAGACCAGGTTGGTCTCGAACTCACAGAGATCCGCCTGCCTCTGCCTCCCGAGTGCTGGGATTAAAGGCGTGCGCCACCATCGCCCGGCCTCTTTCATTTTATTTTGCTTTTTCATTTTTTCTGCTGTACTTATATTTTTTACCCTTTCTAAATTTACTTTTATTTCTGTTGCATTTGTTTATGAATGTGTACCTGTGTGCATATATGCAATGGCGTGTTTATGGAGGAAAGTCTTAGGCATCAGTTCTCTTTTTCTACTATGTAGGTCTGCAGTAATTAAACTCAGATCATCAAGCCTGGTGGCAAGAGAGCTGTCTATCCAGCCTTCGTTTTTTTGTTGTTGTTGTTATTTTGTTTTGTTTTTTTTAACTTAAATTTTTTTTTTTTTTTTTTGAGACAGAGCCTTATTATGTAGCCTTAGCTAGCCTTGCGCTCACTATGTAGCTCAGACTGGCCTAGAACTCCCAGAGATCCACCTGTCTTCTGAGTACTGGGACTAAATAAGTTTGCCACCACATCCACCTTATTTTGCTTTTTGACACAGGGTCTCATAATGTGACCCAGGCTGGTGAGAAATACTCTGTAGCCCAAGCTGGCCTTTAACTCGTGGTAATCCACATGCCTGAGTCTCTTTGAGTGTTGAGGTTACAGGGATGGGCTACTATGCCCAGATAGATACCTGTTTTAAATTAGTATTAAAGAAGGTCACATAAATGAAATTTCATTCAGATTCAATACTTCCCATTCCCCCCAAAAAATGGAAGTGGGGGAAAAAAGTTAACAGAATTTTGAGTTTTAATAAATGCTACCATCTAGCCACTGCTGTGATTATATCTGTAATATTCCTGTCATTGTACAGTGCCTCCTTTGAGGTTAGCCCTCCTTCCTCACCACAGGTCCCAGGCTCCAGACCCCAGGCATGAAATTGCTTTGTCATGTTATGGTCAGCAATGGAATGTCATATAAATGAAGCCATGCACTGCAGACTCTGGCTGCTAATGCACTTGAGAGGAGGCCCTCCCTGTGTGTCAGTTCGGTCCTCGTAAGTTATCCTGTGGCCATATCAGTGATTGTCTGCTCACCAGTTTTTGGTGGTTGAGTTGATCCAGATTTTAGACCATTGTGAATGGTGGGTGAAAACATTTTTTTTTAAGGACTGGAAAGAACATTTTTTAACTTACTTTGTGTGCATTGGTGTTTTGCCATGGGTGTCGGGTTCCCTGGAACTGGAATTATAGACAGTTGTGAGCGCCCATGTGGGTGCTGGGAATTGAACCCAGGTCCTCTGGAAGAACAGTCAGTGCTCTTAACCAGTGAACCATCTATCTCTCCAGCCTGGGTGAAAACATTTTTGTACTAGTATTTTTAGTTTTTAGAAACAGGGTTTCTCTGTGTAGCCCTGGCTATCCTGGAACTTGATTTATAGACCAGGCTGTCCTCAAACTCAACAGAGATCCACCTGCCTCTGCCTCCCAAGTGCAGGGATTGATTAAAGACATGTGCCACTGCCACCACCCAGCTGTGCTAGTCTTTTAAATAACTTTTCTGATATTAGCCACCTTTTACTTGACATCCATGCAAAAAAACTGCTGTGAGAAAATTCCTAAAGTTGGCTACCTTCATAAATTGACTGTTTGTAAGATCAATAGTTAGAGCATCTATCAGCTTAGATGCCTATGTATGAACGGTCTGGGGAGAGAGTACAGCAAACTAGGGAGCATAGTTTAGAGGAAGTCTCACCAGGGTTCAGTGGTCATCCTCTTGGGAGTATGTGCCCAGTGTGGTTAGGTCTGCCCAGGTGCCAGCTCCCTCTTTAAGGTCCTAAGTTCGCTCCTCTTTCCTCGTGTGAACCCCCCCCCCCCCCCCCCCCCCCCCCCCGCAAGAGAATGATAATAGGAATTAGAAATGTGATTGAAATTTCCAAATTAAGTGCTGCCAATTAAAAATTTTTGGCACCCTCACAGGTTTACTCACTTTTTTAAAATTGATTTTTATTGAGCTCTACATTTTTCTCTGCTCCCCTCCCTGCCTTTCCCCTCCCCCCACCAATTAAATTTTAAAATGTTAAAAAAAACCCAAAACTGAAATCTGACATTTTGAGTCTTCCGCTTTTAGTTTTACTTCTTTTCCAGACAATCTCTCACATATCTTAGGCTGTCCTTGAATTTACTGTGTAATTGAGGCTGATTTTGGAACTCCTCCCTGTGTTGGGATTACAGGCATGCACTGCCATATCTGGTTTATTTGGGTTTTGTGTATGCTGTACTAGTACTCAGTCTGCCAGCAGAGCTACATTCCCACTGAGCTACATCCTCAGCCCAGTCTTCCGCTTTGAAATGTACTTTCTTCTGGTAGAATGCATTAGTTAGGTTGTTCCCCCTCCCCTTTTTTAAATAACTGAGCATATAACTTGCTTATTGTCCAGATCCACAAGTTAACATTTTATTTTATTTACATGAGCTCATAGTGGCATGTCTGGAGGTAAGAGGACAAAATGTGGATTCTAGGGGTTTAAGTATGGTGGTCAGGTTTGGTGATAGATTCCTTTACCTGCTGGGCCATCCTGCTGATCATAGATCTTCAAGGTTAGAACTAGCAAATTACTAAAAAGAGATTTTATCCTTCTGGTTGTAGAGCTATTAAGAGTATTGAGTACCTGCCTGAAGGACGGTTGACACCAGGTTCTGGTTATTCTGTGCTTTTTTTCCTTGGATAACTGCTGATTCTATTCAAATTGCTGTTTTCTTGACAGTTGGAATAGTCTGTTTCACTTATTTAGTTTATTTCAACACCTTTGGAGATAAGTATGGTATAGACCAAACTTCCCATTTATTAGAAACTATATTAACTAGATGTGAGTTGCCCAGAATCTGTGGTGAAGGTAGTATAACTATTAAAAAAAAGCTTCATGTGCAGCTGTTGGAGTAATAAGAGCAGTGAAGAGGCTCTTTTCCCTGGTAATCTATCTGCTAATTCTTTCATGTTACAGAGATAATTAGCTGGCAGGTTTGTGAACTGTTTTGTGAGTTCCAAGATCGTTTTGCTGATTTAGCCAGCATAATTCAGTGGCCCTGAGAAAACGGACAAGGGTGTTAAATAACCTTGAATGGCCTGAGTAAAGGTATTTTGTTTTTGAGAACTGGGATTGCACTTTGTGTCTTCTACATGCTAGTAAGTGCTCTACTACTGAGATATACCCCAAGCCTCCTTTTTAAACTTCTTGAGAGAAATCTGGTTTGAGTGCCTGAACTGTGTCTTGAACTTGCAATTCTCCTCTACCCATTCCCTAGAACAGTGTTTCTCAACCTTCCTAATGCTTCAATCCTTTAATACATTTTCTCATGTTGTGATAACTCACAACCATAAAATTATTTTCACTGCTACTTCATAACTGTAATTCTGCTATTGTTATGAATCATAATGAAAATATCTGATATACAGAATATCTGCTATTCGACCCCTGCAAAAGGGCCCTTAAGACCTCTAAAGGGGTCATGACCCATAGGTTTAGAACCACTGCCGTAGAAGATTGGATTGTAGGTCTGTGCCTCCAGTCTCAGCTCTTGAGTATCCCTTACTAACTTTAATTCCAGGCAGCTGAATTTTTGTGAGAAGTTTGGGAATTAGATTCTGTCCTTGATTCAGGTTTTTACCTTTACAACAGCAGAATCCCAGGAATTTGATTAAATACCAAAGAAGGAATCTGAGGAAATAGACATTTGTTGATTGCCTATTTTGTGTTCTGGCTATACAGTTTAGTCACAGGATCACAATATCCCTGCAATGAGAGAGCAATCCTTACATAAAAAGGCAATTAAGTATCTGGAAAGATGTTCCCAATATTTACTTAGGAAATACAACCTTTTCCTGACATGGTGGTGCTTGTCTATAATCACAAGCAGAAAAGCAGAAGGATCATTAGTTTGAGGCCAGACTGGGCTATGTAATAGTGCGACTATAAAAAAAAAAAGGAACAGCAAGAACAAAAAAATGAGTAAGTACTATGTAAGACCAACCTTCAACTTTGCACTGTTTCTGTCTCAGCCTCTTGAGCTTTGGAATATAGGCTTGAGCCACTGCTTTTAGATTTTATTGTTGTTATTGTTTAAAGATTAAAAATGTAGCTGGGGCAGATCTCTGTGAGTTCAAGGACAGCCAAAGATGCACAGAGAACCTGTGTCAAAAAGCCAAAAATTAAAGGTAAAAATAAAAGAAATAGAGGTTAAGCCAGGCGGTGGTGGCGCACACCTTTAATCCCAGCACTCGGGAAGCAGAGGCAGGCGGATCTCTGTGAATTCAGGGCCAGCCTGGTCTATAAGAGCTAGTTTCAGGACAGGCTTCAGAGATACATAGAAACCCAGTTTAAAAACAAACAAAAAAAAAAGAGAGAGAAAAAGAAAGAAAGAAAGAAAGAAAGAAAGAAAGAAAGAAAGAAAGGAAGAAAGAAAGAAAAGCTCTGTATTGTACGTGTGCCATGTGCCCACTGAGGCCAGAAGAGGGCATGGGAACCTCTGGAGCAGGAGTTAGAAGTGGTTATAAGGTTTCTGATATGGTTCTAGGAACCAAACTCAGGTTCTCTGTAAGAACAAATGACCACGGAGCCATCTCACTAGGCCAGGTTTTTTCCCTGAAGTTTTATTTTTACCTGTGTATGCCACATGCATATGGGTTTTGATGGAGGACAAAAAAAGGTTGTTGGATCCCCGTGAGCTGAAGTTATAGTCAGTTTTGAGCCACTCAAAGTGGGTTCTGGAACCCAAACCCCAGACCTCTGGAAGAGGCCCAACCTGTTTTGTTGAGCCATTTCTCCAGCCCCTAGTGTTAGTTTCTCAGACAAGATCTTAATGTAGCCCAGACTGTGAAACTCAGTGGTCATCTAAGATGGCTTCAAATCATCATGCTGCTATGCTACCACAGTGTTCATCTTAAGTAGAGTATTTAATCTAAAATCTCCTTTTTATAAAAGTTTTTTCTGGGCAATAAACTAAAGTGACACTTAGCTTTTGTGTTTGACTTGAAAAGAGGCAACTGCAAAGATCACTCAGTAGTTCCTCTAGCCCTGTGTTTATAAACCTGCTGCCTTAGTATCATGCTTATGATACAGCCAGTTTCATTATTGAAAAGGGGTGAAATCCAAAAAGAACGGCATAGTAAGTTTTGAAGAGCAGCTAGAGTCCAGAAGACAGGAGTGCTAGAGTTGGTAGGCTACCTTCAGGAATTTCCTGGTCTTGGTGTATACTCTGTATTTATTGAAGCTTGCACCAGTGTGAATTTTCAAGCTGCTGCTCTTATTCCTCTTCATGAGTTTTATAGATTTCTGTAGAACACTTGAGAAAATCATCTGTTGAAGGAGCTGGATTCTCTTAAACAATTGGAATAAATGAATTTTATGTCAGTTCAAAGCCTGGATTGAGTTGGTTTTTTCCTTTTTTTTTTTTTTTTTTTTCTCCTGAGACAGGGTCTCTGTGTAGTCCTGACTGTCCTGGAATCTACTCTGTAGACCAGGCTGACCTTGAATTCACAAAGACCCACCTGCCTCTGCCTTCTGAGTGCTAGGATTAAAGCTATGGACCTTTGCCTACTTTATTTACATTTTAAATTATATTTCTTCATCCTGTTCTCCCTAAACAAAAATTATTGTAGGCCTCTAAATACTCAAGTTCATACAGAGTTTTCTGGGAAATAAAAAAGAATTCAACTTTTGATATTTTTATTATCTGATATTAGTGTTTTTAATACAAATTAGGAAGCTATTGTAAGATAACTTGGCACACGTGGAGTGCTGCGCTCAATAAGTAAGTATTGAATGTCAGACTTCTTTTTAATGACCTCATTGCGTATGAAGAGTGCTTTACTTCTGACTCATTGTCCCCAAGGATCTGTGGTCTTGGAGATTTTTCATTCATTGTAAGCCAAGCTACCCAATTTCTGTCCCACAAAAGACATTAGTTTTGGAACTATAATGAAATAGGAATATGATGGTTAGTCAGAGATGTCACTATCAGTGAAAGCAAGGAAGAAGAAAGCTGTGAACAAACATAACACAAGCCAAGTCTCTCTGTTGGAGAGACTTCAGGGGGCAAGGTCAGATTGTAAGCATCTGAAGGGTGCTAGGGAGGTGGTAAGGTCAGTCTAATAGTCATGCTTATTTAAAGTGGAAGACACGGTTGGGAAGATTGTTTCACTTGTTATCTTGAATATTTTAGACATTACACAGACTTAGAAGTACAGTACTAAGATCTGGCAGGCAAGGGAGAGGATAACTTCAAAACAGGGCCTCATGCCTGGTGTGGTAGCATTTACCTGTGATTCCAGCATTCAGCTGGCACAGACCAAAGGATTGAGTTGGAGGGCAGCCTGATTTTCTTTAGGAAAATAGGGCTGGGTACAGTGGTAGAGGTGGGAGGATGGATCTCTGAGTTGTCTAGCCTGATGAACATAGTGAGTTCCAGGCCAGTCAGGACTACACAATGAAACTGTATCTTAAAATAACGAGGTCGGGGGAGAGGAAAAAGAAAAAAAAAACTGAAGCCTAAGACCTAGAGAGAGGAAAATTGTATAGGCAAATGTTGGAATGATTCAGGGTAGTGAGAGCCAGTAAAGGTTAAACTTAGATTATTTGTGTGCATTGTTAGGTAAGTGTTCAGTATATATTTATTAATAAAAAAACGTGTAGCATAAATTAGTAAAATGGTTAAGGAAGAGTTGAATCTGACATCAGTCCTCCACATCTGACTGTCAGAGAGATGGTTCTAATTTGAAACAGGAGCACTTGGATGGAGTTGCTGGCATAGTGTCTATGAGGTGGTGGGGTGTTAGCAAAGATACCCTAGCTGAAGGTGGTAGGCACATGCATGCATATTTGGAAGCTGAGGGAAATTTAGGATTGAGAGAAGAGTGTCTGTGGTGGTAGATTTGTTGAGAGGCATCATTAGTTAATGACCTTAGGCAGATCTTTTACTCTTGCTGAAGTGTTTTTTTTTTAATTCATATAAAATAGACAACGATATACTTTGACCAGAATAATTTTACCAAAATGCTGACTCCTGTTACTTCTCCAGATTTTGTCTTGCGCCTTGAATCTGTAAACAGTGGCACAAATATAAGCTGAATATTTTGTCCATAGTGATCACTAAAAGTCTCTGGGTTGGAAATGCAGTCTCTGCTTCTGTCAAGATTTTTTTCAGTGGCCCTATGCTCTGGAACAATTAAAATGCGTAAACCCAGGCTACAGAATACCCCTAAAGTCTTCTAGTCAGTGGTTTTGAGAAATAAGTAGCCCTTCCAGCTTGGCTTAACCCATTGTGATGGAGCCACCCCTGGGCTGGTTGAGAAAGAAAGCAGGTTGAGCAGGCCGGTATGCAGCACTCATCCATGGCCTCTGCCTCCAGGTTCCTACCCTGCTTGAGTTCCTTTTCTGACTTCTTTCATGATGAATAGTGATGTGGATGTATCAGCCAAATAAGTACTTTCCTTCTCAAGTTGCTTTGGTCATGGGGTTTTATTACAACAATAGTAGCCCTGACTAAGACAGTTGGGGTTTAGTTAAGGGATCATCTGGACTTTTTTATACTGTAGACTGTTTTTGCCATAGTGTAATAGCAGGGTGTGTGGTTAAAAATTCCTTTTTGTTAAAATGACTAAATAAAAATTTCAAATATTCAAAAAAAAGTAACTTGGGCTGGAGAGATGGCTCAGTGGTTGCCTGCTCTTCCAAAGGTCCTGAGTTCAATTCCCGGCAACCACATGGTGGCTCACAACCGTCTGTAATGAGGTCTGGTGCCCTCTTCTGGCCTGCAGACATACACACAGACAGAATATTGTATGCATAATAAAAATAAATAAATATTTTTTTTTAAAAAAGTAACTCTTCGGGGGCTGGAGAGATGGCTCAGAGGTTAAGAGCATTGCCTGCTCTTCCAAAGGTCCTGAGCTCAATTCCCAGCATCCACATGGCGCCTTACAACCATCTGAAATGGGGTCTGGTGCTCTCTTCTGGCCTGCAGGCAGACACACAGACAGAATATTGTATACATAATAAAGAAATAAATATAAAAAAAAGTAACTCTTCCTTCTAACTTAAATTATTTCAGAAAGGTGTGTTGATATCTTCTCTATTGGTTAAAAGGACTCCCCCCCCCCAGTCTTTTAAAGGAATTGAACAAATGTATGAGAAATCTTGTGTCTTCAAGACCTCAGTTCAAGGATAAAGATCACTTTTTAAAAAAAATATTATCTTATGTGTGTGAGTGTTTTGACTACATGTATGTTGGTGCACAGTATATATGTCTAATATGCACAGATGTCAGATGAGAGCTTTAGATCCCCTGGAACTGGAGTTACAGATGACTGTGTGCTGCCATGATGAGATTGAACCTGTGCAATAACAAGTGCCCTTAACCAGTGATCCATCTCTTCAGCCCTGAGAGAGCAGTTTTGAGATTTAGATTATCTCAGGTCCTCAGAATTATCAGCAGAATGTGACTTTTATTTATTCTTTTTATTTATTTTTTGGTTGCAAACCTCATTCAGCCCTTATATTTTAAAAACTCTTGTGAAGCTAATAGAAGACTTGAATTGACTGTTCAATAAAGGGGTTTTACAGGGTAGAAGTGCAGAAGGATCACAGGGGCTCAGTGCTGTTTGGGCCACTCAAATATCTTTTGATCTTTATATTTAATAATATTTATTCTTTGAGAATTTAATACATGCATACACTGCATTTGTTCATATTCACCTCAGCTCTCCTATTCACTCCCTTGATCTTTAAGAACAAAATCTAATCTGTCTTCTTAGTCTCATCTTTTTGTGTCTGTCTTTTATCTTTAAGAGCTGTTAGCAGTGGGACTGCAAGACTTGAGAAATAATAAGGGTCTTACACTAATAATTTTTGCTGGGTGGTGCATGCCTTTAATCCCAGCACTCAGAAGGTAATGATGGCAGGCATATCTCTGTTGAGTTCAAGGCCAGCCTGGGCTACAGAGCATAGTTTCAGGACAGCCAGAGCTGTTACACAGAGAAGCCCAGTGTGTTGGGTCAGGGGAGGGGGGAATTCTTGGCTCAAACTGTAATAGTATATTTTGGAATTTATATACCTGTAAAATTTTGAATCTAAAGTATGCTATTGAAGTGTAAAATGTGATTTTCCTGAAGTTCTTATACAAGAGCAGGACTGCATTGTGAGGGAACTTCCCCCAGTGCATTCTTGCAGAAGCTTTTGCTTCCTCAATGGTGTGAAGGTCTTGGGAGCTCTTAGCTCTGCTGTACCAGCAAGTAGTGGCTTGATTAATGTTGAAAGGGATTATTTTGACCAGAGTAGAGTGGTTTTCAAAGGGGAAAGAACTTTTGAAGAGAGTGAGTGAAGTGAACCATGTGTGACAGATGGGTTCTGGTTGGCTAAGGTACACAGGTGGTTGGTAAGCTGCCTTTCTTGCCAAACAAGAGAGGTCTCCTTGGGTGCACTCATTGTGTAAGCTTTATATGTGACTAAATCAGTAGTTTAGCCTTAGTGTCTCCTTCTGTCTTCCTCCCCTTCTCTCTCCTTTCCTCACATCTGTCTCTTTCCATCCTTCCTTTGTTTGCTTTCTTTCTTCCTTTAAGCTTCTGGAGAAACCCATTATTTAAATTAGTTCTTGGGACAGTTCCACCTGTTTTTCATTTGTTTTTATGAATCTCTCTATTCATACCTTGACTGTTTCAGAACTTGCTGTGTAGACTATGCTGGCCTCAGATTCAGAGATCTTACCTCTGCCTACTGAAAGCTGCTATAGCAGATGTGAGCCAATGTGCCCAGTGTCAGTCTCCGTATTTTAGAATGGTTTATCTCTATAGTTTAAAGACTTAAAAAAATTTGGAGTACAGACTAGTAAAGATTAGGACAGAACAAATTAACAATGTCCTGTGGATTACATAATAGTATATAGTGCATTGATATTTCTCGTCTAAAATACTTGGAAATTTGTAACCCCGTGTTTATTGCTTTATTCACTATAGCAAGGAATTGGAAGCAACCTAGTTGTCAATCTGTCTTAGTGTTGCTATTGCTGTGAAGAGACCATGGCAACTCTTAATAAAGAAAAACATTTATTTGGGGCAGGCTTGCAGTTTCAGAGATTTAGTCCATTATGTCATGGTGGGAAGCAAGACAGCATGCAGGCAGACATGTTGCTGAAGAGGTAGCTGAGAGGTCTACATCTAGATCCACAGGCAGCATGAAGTGAACTGTCATACTGGGCGTGGCTTGAGCATATGTGAGATCTCAGAGCCCACCTCCTTAGTGAAAGACTTCTTCCAACAAGGCCACACCTACTGCAACAAGACCACATCTCCTAATAGTGCCAACTCCCTGTAGGTCAAGTATTCAAAACATGAGTCTATGGTGGCCATACCTATTCGAATCACTACACCATCAACAGGTAGATGGATAGTGAAAATGTATAAAGTGGGTTACTATGTATAATATTAATCAAGGCCACACAATTCAGAAGGAATCCACATGTTCCTCATGTAGTTCCTAGCCTATAATATGCATATGTGTGCATATGCACATTATGTACATATGGGTGTAATAAAACATGAAGAAAGGAGATCAAGAAAGGACAAATATGTAATGAGGTGATAAGAAAGAATGGAATTTAAGTAATGGAACATGAGTTAGGAAAAAAGATATAAAACCAAATTCCTGGTTTTAGCTTTGTCAAGAACTTTTTTTGTTTCTGTGTGATGGGTAAGCGCGTAAAAATACAAAGGATTGTGAAAATGTAAATCCAAAGTGAACCGCATAGCTTCGGTGTGGCTACTCTAACTTTAGTTCATTGAATGGATTAGACTCTGTCTAATCTTGCTATGTGATATCTTTATTTTTTAATTTTCTATTTTTTGGTTTTTCAAAGCAGGGTTTTTTTGTTGTTGTTGTTATTTATTATTAAAGATTTCTGACTCCTCTCCGCCACCGCCTCCCATTTAGCAGGGTTTTTCTGTGTAGCGTTGGTGCCTGTCCTGGAATTAGTTCTTGTAGACCAAACTGGCCTTGAACTCACAGAGAACCACCTGCTTTTGTCTCTTGAGTGCTGGGATTAAAGGTGTGCACCACCACTGCCTGACTTGCTGTGTGATACCTTTTATTTACAAGTTCTTTACAATAAAATTTTAATTAAAGAGCAATAATTTAGAAATACAAAATACACATAAAAGCGTTTCACGTTTGTTACGCATTCTCACTGTGTGATTCTGGCTGGTGTGTTACTTGCTGTGTAGTTAAGGCTTACTTCAAACTTGTGGCAGTTTCCTTCCTCAGCCTCATGAGTGCTGGGGCTACAGGCATAAGCCAACATTCTTGGAACCAGTTTACCATTTTTAAGTATGTATATTAATTGTGTTGTGTAGCCAGCACCACTGTTTCCAAACATTTAACTATCTCAAACAGAAACTCTGTCCTTTAAATCACAACTCCAATCCCTCTGTTCTACTTCCTGTCTTTATGAATTTTCTCTGTTCTAGGCACTTGATGTAAGTGAAACTGTAACTGTTCTTTTATATCAGACTTAATTTACTTAATATAGTGTTTTTAAGGTTTGTTGTAATGTCTGTTAGAATTGCATTTGTCCTTGTTCTGTTGTGTATACATGGATGGCTATTTCAATTGTTTTTACCTCTTGGATATTATGTTTAATGCTGCTATGAATGTGGGTGTTTGCTGTTTAAGTCAAGAATAGAGTTTTCTGGATCGTGTGATAATCCTTTAACTTACTGAGAAACTACCAGACTCTCCCTTATCGTCTGTACCATTTTACATCTCTACTAGCAGTTCATGAGGGTTCTGATTATTTCTGTCCTTTTCAACACTTGTTATTCTCCATTTTTTAGATAATAGCTATACACTTGGGTGTGTCAAACATTTTAAACATTGCTCTGGTGATGTTGGATTACTCAGAAGGCAGTTTACTACTGAGGGGAGCTATTTTCGAATTACTAAAAGGAGTGAGTGGCCTAAACTACTGTAGTAAAAAGGCATTCTGACTGTCATGTGTAGATCTGCTTACTCATTTTAAAGAGGATGTGTGTGTGTGTTTATGTATATGATTCTTTCCTTTTTTATGCTGAGAGACAGACTGACACTGACTTGTTACGTAATCCAGATTAGCCTGGAATTTGAGCAATGATCCCCCTGCCTCAGTTACCGAAGTGCTGAGATTATTGGCATGAGCCACCACATTTCAATTAGTCTATAAAGAGGCTTCTGTGTTTCTTGATGTGACTAGGGAGTAGCCAAAACTTTCAGGGACACAGGGGCCTGGAGCTCACCAGTCAACTCTTGGGTTTTGTTTTTGAAGTCATTTATGATGAATTGTTTGCATGGAGTTAGGGATGAACTTCTGTAAGCTGTCTTTTGACTGTGTGTACTATGTTACTTTAGCTGTTGCCCTATCTGATGTGCATAGTAAGCCTTAGCCTGTGTCTAGAGAACCAAAGACCCGAGAGCTGGACCTGGCAGGGCTGTAAAAGTGATTGGAACTATCTTTTCTTCAGGTTCCATTGCTGTTCAACGTTTACTGAGCCCACCTCCCTGTCTCAACAGAGCTGGGCTCCAGTGCAGAATTGATTATGATACCTAGAAAAAGTTGCTGAATATTTTTTTTAAAACCCAGGTCCAGAACCTCTTTAGGCAGATATACCGATGGTCCAGTTTTGTCTCCCCTGAAAAATGCACATAACTTCCCTGAGAACTGGTAAGCCAGTGCTGTGAGCAAAAGGAAGAGTGACTGGGAAACTGCAACCACTTCCTTGTTTGTCTTTTATCTGGAAAAGGATTAGATTATACAGTTTTAGAGCAATGTCTCATGGGAGATGCTGTGTGATGGTAATTCTTAGAGAAGATACCTGTGTCTTCCACTCCTGTTACATAATTAAGGAAAATAGCCTGTACTGCAGATGTAAGAGATAAGATAAAATTTTATTTTAAGGCAAGGTTTCATTGTGTAGCCTTGGCAGACCTGGAACTCACTATGTAGACAGGCTGGCTGAACTCAAAGAGATCTGCCTGCCTCTATCTCCTGAGAGTTGGTATTAAAACTTTGTGCACCATGCCCTGTCCTTGGCTTTCAATTTTTAAAAAATTTCTTTCTCTCACTCTGTGTGTGTGTGTGTGTGTGTGTTTGTGTTTGCACTCTCACGTACATGCTCCAAGGGGTACATGTGGATGGATGTTGGGAGGACAACTTTTTGAAGTCACTTCTCTCCTTCTACTTAATCTGTGGATGAAACTCAGGCTTGAGAAGCAAGTGCCTTTGCCCACTAAACTATCTGGTCAGCCTTTGCTTACAATGTAATGTGTTTTATTAAACCACTTTTGTATATATGTGTAATTATACTTCGTTCTTATTCATTTATCCCAGTGTTCTATTCATTCATGCTTCTAAATAATTCCCCCTTCTGCTTTTGTATCATATAATCCATTGTCCTTTCTTCCTCCCTCCTTCTTTCCCTCCCTCCCTCTCTCTGAGCTAGAGTCTCTTGTTATGTATACTTCCCAAGCTGGCCTTGAATTCACTACCCTCTGCTTCAGGCTTTCTGGGTAGCTGGCATTACTAACATGAAATCATACCAATTAATGTTTTCTTTTCCTTCCCTTTCCTTCCTTTCTCCTTCTCTTCTCCTTTCCTTTTTCCCTTTTTAGAGATGACAAAACTGAGTCCTAAAATTGTTATTATCGCCCAGTGCTGTGTAATATCCAGGTGAAAACTGTGACTAACAAAGTCTGCCCTTTTTTGGCTTCTCTGCTAGATCAGGCTATTAGGGTAGCATCATTAGTAGACACCAGTAAGTATATGTTGACTAGGACTTCATTCTTCCCACAGTTTCAAACCTTGGTGCTTGTAATGGTAAGTTTCAGATTTTAGTAAGTAACAGCCCCATAGTCAGGTTATGTAGATTGCCAAGATTTTACTAGTCAATTTAGTTGAGAGGCGTAGCATGAAGAAATTGCCTTCTTGGAACTAAATAATAGGTCTAGAAAAGATGACATGACTTTCTTCCCAGAGTAATCAGAGGGAGAGTAGTGGTAGGCTGTATACCTGCTGGGCCCCATCAGGTTACCTGAGCAAAAAAAAGCTTGTCTGTCAGGGTTCTGCATAATATTTTATCTCCTTAGACCAGCAGTTCTCAACCTTTCTAATGTTGTGACCATTAATATAGTTCCTCATGTTGTGGTGACCTCCAATCATAAAATTATTTTTGTTGATACTTCATAGCTGTAATTTTGCTACTCTTATGAACCGTAATGTCAGTATTTATGGAGATAGAGATTTGTCAAAGACCAAAGGAGTTGCAACCCACAGATTGAGAACGGCTGTCTTAGACTGTTGACTGGACTGAAAAGCATTGTGGACTCTGTTTCTGGGCCTACCACGTTTGCCAGTGTTTCCTCAGCTGGACCAGTATAAGTAGATGTGAGAGCCAGCTGTGGAAGGGCCAACAGACATCCAGGAAATACAAATGACTGTTAGTTCATTAGCCTAATTAAGTAGAACAATTAGTCTCTTCTCTCATTTGTTCAAGCAGTCAGTCTTGAACAGTGTTCTCTCTTTTCCTCTAATCTCCTGAATGTGAGAACCTAAGAAGACAGTTCAATTTAAGGAGTGATGGCTTTTCTTTTTTTTTTTTTTTTTTTTTTTTTTTTTTTTTTNTTTTTTTTTTTTTTTTTTTTTTAAGAAGTGACATTGTGTCTGGACTGAATGAAAGCAAGAGCAGGTCACTGGTTTTTAGCTCTAGGGAGATGAGGAGGATCTATTAAAGTGCACTGCTGAGCTCCACACCTTCAGTTTATGTCCTGCTGGTAAGGTTAAGACCTGTAATTCTGCATTTCTGATGCATCCGGGTGGATGTTGATGGTTCTAGGATCATACTCTGAGAATCGCTTTCCAGAAAGGATGCAGTTGGGTGTAGCTTTTCAGTTTCTCTCCATTAAGGTTTTCATAAACAAGGGAAGAAAGCCTCCACTTCAAGATGTCATGCCCAGTGATTGCAGTCAGCTTAGCCCACCCCTTGGAAATACTGTGCAAAGTAGTTCTTGTCCCATTTACCACATGCAGGCCATTAAAAATGGAGCAATTTTTCCCTTTGGAGGCAATAGTTTGCGTATACTTCATGAAGTCACTGGGCTAGGCAGTAACTAGAGAGCACCTTGTAGCCTAAAATAGTAACTTTTAAAGGACAGCTTTTATGTCTAAATCAAAGGATAATGTTCGTGAACTTATAGATGTGATGTTTAATGTAGAAGGTATGTTAAATTCTCTTCCTGTTTGTATGACAGGTGTAGAGTTACAAGAGATGAAACTGGAGTTCACTTTCATAGTCAGTATATAGTAAATGTTACGATGGGTTTTCAAAAGATGATGGAGGGAATGAGAGCTTGACTCTAAAATAGTTTTCAAATCACAGAAAGGATGAGGATATATCAAAGTGTTTTAAAAAGACTGTTACAGATTTATTTATTTACATGCTTGCTTATTTGATACGGAGTCTTTCTGAGTAACCTTCTGTAGCTCAGGGTAGCCCAACCCTGTGATCTTTTTATCTATCTCCAGAGTGCTGGGATTATAGGTGTATGTCATTGCTTTAGGCTGCTGATTGATTATTGACCAACCTTATTTTAGAAATAAACAATGTTAAAGGGTATACTTCAGAATAGTAGATACTACAAAATGAAAAAAAATCTTGAAAATTCAACTATAAGACTTATTTAAAGCACAGTGTTCTTTATTAATGTTCTTTTGAAAGGTCAACTTGTTTTCAATGGAGCTCAGTGAAATTACTTTCTGTTATTTGACAGAACTACAAAATTATTTTTTTAAAAAAGTGGTGACCCAAGCAGTTGAACTGAAGGCATTCTGGGAAAACGTGCTGTTTATTGTGAGAATCATCTTTGATCTTGGAATTAAAAGTAAAGCTGGAAAGAAATTTACAAACAAGACAAAGAAGAAGTTTGGAATTGGACTCACAGGATCTGGGCTTGGAAATGCCTCAGGTAAACCACATGTGGAGGAGTATACAGTTTGATTCTCTGTGCTGGTAGAAAGGGCACAGTGTTGCCCTTTCTGCATCTTAACACAGCTTGACACACTAGCTTCAAAGACAGCTTATTTCCGCCTTCACCTAGATGTGAGTACATGCTCTCTTGTTCCTCATTTGCTGTAGCCTTGAATATTTCAATGAGCTTGACACAAGGAGCATGGTGAGTACGTAGGTTAGTTGCTACATCTTTGTTTATGAGGACAGAATGAATTACCCAGAAATTTAATCTGCCACCCAAATCCCGTTTTTGATTCTGGTATTTTGCTTCCCAACTCTTCATTTTCTTTTACAACAGTTCAGAAGTGGTGATTCTGTTTTACACATGGACGCACACACATCTATATGTTCTGTAAACATGTCTAAGAGTGGTATATAGTCTCATTCATATTCATATTCTCATTCTCTCTCTTTCTTGACCTGGTCTTGCTGTGTAGGTGAAACTGGTTTCAATATAGCAGTCTTACTGCTTTGGCCCTGAAAATGCCTAAATCATAGACATACAGTACTACACCGAGCTGAGACAACTCTTTTAATTGGTCTCTTTGGGTTTGAGGCAATCACTGAAATAAGAACTGGAAGCTCATTTGTCCCCATTCTTCTTCTTCAGACTTTCCCCTTTTCCTTTCTCATAGTTAATTTTCACCCTCACTCCCAGAGTGAGTGCTGGAAAGAAGTCTAGAAATAATGAACAGTTAGGGACACCTAGGAGGGACTGTGTAGGACTGTCCCCTGAGCACAGGGCTAAAATAATTGTTAGGATGGTTTAGTGACTTTGCAGCAGAGTGTAAGGAAGAGGACTTGGTAACTGACACTTAAAAGATCAGAGGCTGGTGTCCATCCCAAGATCTGTGACAAAAGGACCACATGTCCCTTTTTAGAGTTTGTGTCTAAATAAACAAGGTATGGCTTGCTGTTTATTGACTACTTGAATTAGGATATTAAAACTTGTTCTTAAACAAAATTTTTCTAGGAAGAAAGACCCCAAAGTTTTAGAAGGTCTGGGGAAACTATAAACAAAGCGGCTGATGTGGGAGTATCTAGGAGAGCAGTGAGAAGGCAGGTTAGGGTAGATGAGCAGTGTGGAAGGAGAACGTAGGTGCATAGACCGCTAATGCCTTATAGAACTCTTTGCTGTACCACCTTGTGGGAGAGTAAGAAGAATGTTTGTAGTGTTTCTCGCTTTCTCCTTCCTTCCTTTATTTTTTTTTCTTTTCTTTATTTTTTGATTTTTCGAGACAAGGTTTCTCTGTAGCTTTGGAGCCTGTCTTGGAGCTGAGATGCTCTCTAGACCAGGCTAGCCTCAAACTCATAGAGATCTGCTTGCCTCTGACGCCCGAGTGCTGGGATTAAAGGCGTGCGTCACCTCCACCTGGGCTCATTTCTTTATTGGAGTTACATTTCAGAATGTGGCTTTTATTTGTGCCAGGGTGTACAGCTGAGGTGGTTTGGATAGGTGATGAAATGTAAAAAGAAGAGAGAAATCTAAAGATCAAGCCCACTTTTCTAGCTGTGTCTTGGAGACTTAGGAGGCCCTTGTGTTGTTCATGTTGGTTGGACTGAAGATACCTAAATTGGGCTGGCAAGATGGCTTAGTGGGTTAAAGGCTCTTGCCACAGAGCCAATTGGCTTGAGTTCAGTCTCCTATCCCACATGATGAAAAGAGAGAACTGACTTCTGCAAGTTGTCCTCTGACCTCCACATCTCTCCCCACCCCTCAAATTAAAATTATAAAAAGATGTCCATGATTATCTTTTTTTTTTTTGGAAAGTAAGATATTGGATTCAGGAATATAGTTAAATCTGACTTACTACTGCTTCAGCCCTAAGAAAACGGGAGAACATTTCTACTTCAGGGAAATTAGAACAGTCTTGTTAGAGAAAGATTTTAAGAAATGTTTATAAAACTTAAATTTAAGTAGCCAAACAAACAAACAAATGGCATCTCTAGTGACTCAGCTTCAGTTTTTAGGAGTTGTTTTTAAGAATCGCTGTTCTGACTTTTTTCTATACATCTTGGCTGTTTTCCTCACAGACAGGTCCATGCTCAGTGCTAGTTAAAACTCTTGGTGTGCCCTATAGAAGAGACAGAATTATTTCCTGAAATAAATTATGTGCTGGGATAAGGACAGGCGTGTGTAGTAAGTTGGACTTGAAGCTGTCTTTAACCTCCTAAAGTGAAAATGGTTTTGTTGTAGCCCAGCGTAAGCGGAATGGACCCGCCTTTTGGGGATGCCTTTCGAAGCCACACCTTTTCAGAACAGACTTTGATGAGCACAGATCTCTTAGCCAACAGTTCTGATCCAGATTTCATGTATGAGCTGGTAAGCAACTTTTCTTGGTTTTAGTTTTAATTGATTTGAGATCAAAATGATGTCATAGAGTTTTTATTTATAAATGTCTGAAAAGAGAAAATAATGAACATGATATGGAGGCTCACACAGGTAAAACCATTACCTGAGAGGCTGAGGAAGAAGGATTGCGGGGACCATACAGAATAGATTTTAAGAAAAGGAAAAGGATATAACTAGGAGTCAGGCTGATTCTTGTGACTAAGTCTAGTAATTTCTGAAAGATACCCAAATTGATTGAAGTAGCATGTGAAGAGGTTGTCTGTCCTCAAGTCTAGTTGTTCACAAGGAGAGTAAGCTGTGTGTTAAAGGGCTTTTTAGCTCACAAACTAAGAACTGATGTATACGTAAGATGTGTGGTAGAGATGGCAAGACAAATTAGCAGCTCCAAGCTTCTCCAGCTTTTTGAGGTAGATAAAAAATTCCCACAGGGAAAAATAATTTATTTTGAGTATGGGGTACTATGCACTACATGTACGCGTGTCCATAGAGGCCAGAAGAGGATGTCTGATTCTGTGGAACTGGACATTTGTGAGCCACCATGTGGATGCTAGGAATGGAACCGAGGTATTTTTCAAGAGCAGCAAGTGCTCTTAATTGTAGCCATCTCTGCAACCCCACCTTTCCTCTTCTTTTCTTTTCTTTTTGTAAGGCAGGATCTCACTTTGTAGCTTTGGCTGGCCTGGAGCTTTCTGTGTAGACTGGCCTCAAACCTCACAGATAACCTGCCTACTTTGGCTTCATGAGTGCTGAGATTAAACTTTTATGCCACCATGCCTAGCCCAAAGGGGGGAAATAATTTATTTTTTAACAGTGCACATGAGTGAAGGTGCCCAAAGATGCCAGAGGTGTCAAATCTCCCCTGGAGCTGAGAGTTAAATGTGGTTGTGAGCTTCCAGACAACATCCTGGGAAACTGGTTTGGTTCCTTTAGAAGAGCAGTAAAAAACTGCTGTGCCATCTTTTTTCTACCCCCAATATAATTTTAATTATATGTAATTTAAACAACACAGAAATGCTGAAAAATTGTGAATTTGAGTGCACATCTGTGAATTCATTAAAAACAATTGAATTTTATGCCTAATAAAACTGGGGTATGGTATATATAAACTACTTAAGTGAGACTACTCACACATACAGACATACACAATCCAACACAAAATAAATGCAAACTATAAATTAAATGGAACAAAGTAAACTGGAACACTGAAAATCCATTCCCTTTCTGAGCCTCCACTCTTCAGATTTTCCCCCAAAGGTAACTAATGCCAGCAGATAGGATGAATATGTACACATTTGAACATATTTTTTACTTTGAGTGGATAATGTATTTGTATACTTTAGTTTGCCCCCCCCAGTTTATTTAGTCTGTGTGTATGTGTTTAGGTGATGGTTTTCTCCTTGCATCATATGGATCCCAGGGGTTTGATTGAGGTGGTCAGGCTTGGCGTCAAGCCTTTACCCACTGAGCCTTCTTTTAGCTGGAGTTTGCTTTTTCTAAACATAAAAATGTATGATGGATAGCCTTTTGTGTTAGTGCATTAGGGCTCAACTTCTTTTTCCATGACTGTAGAATGTAACTACATTTTATTTTACTTTATTTATCTTTGAGACAGTTTTACCATTTAACTCTGGCTAGCCTGGAACTTACTATGTAAACCAGCCTGGCCCCAAACTCCCAGAGACAGTCCTGTTTCTCCCTTCTGAGTGCATTAATGGTGTGTGCTTCCACTCTATGAATGTTTTTGCTACATTGTAAAGTCACATCTTTGCAGTGCTGAGGGATATCTAACTTCCCATGCCAAGAATTAATACCTAGGTTTTACAATTTTACAGTCAACTTTTGGCAGTCTCTGGGCTCTTTGCCTCCATATTTACTTAAGTTGAGGTATTCTGTAATGAAGATTAGGTCTTCAATATTTGCTTCTTACTTGAATTTAATTTCTAAAGAGAACTTCTAAGATCACAAGAGGCTTTGATGTTTGGACCCATACTTTAGTACTTTAGTTTTTCAAAGAGTGTATTTTCCTACTTTTTCTTGTTCATTGAAATGAAGGTGTTTAGATAGATGTAAGGGGAAGGTATCATGTCAGTAGCTTTTATTTTAAAACAGACCAGAGGTAGAGTATTTGTTTTGATATTTGCAGGTATGGATGGAGGTGAATATTTTCTTCCTAAAGCATGGTATGTGATTTCCCATTTTAAACCTTCCTTAGGATAGAGAGATGAATTATCAACAGAATCCTAGAGACAACTTACTTTCTTTGGAAGACTGCAAAGACATTGAAAATCTGGAGTCTTTCACAGATGTCCTGGATAATGAGGATGCTTTAACCTCAAACTGGGAACAGTGGGATACATACTGTGAAGACTTAACTAAGTACACCAAACTAACCAGCTGTGACATCTGGGGGACAAAAGAAGTGGACTACCTGGGTCTTGATGACTTTTCTAGCCCTTACCAAGATGAAGAGGTCATAAGTAAAACTCCAACCTTGGCCCAGCTTAATAGTGAGGACTCTCAGTCTGTTTCTGATTCCCTTTATTATCCCGATTCCCTCTTCAGTGTCAAACAAAATCCCTTGCCCCCATCATTCCCTAGTAAAAAGATCACAAGTAGAGCAGCTGCCCCTGTGTGTTCTTCAAAGACACTTCAGGCTGAGGTCCCATTGTCAGACTGTGTCCAAAAAGCAAGTAAACCTACTTCAAGCACACAGATCATGGTGAAGACCAACTTGTATCATAATGAAAAGGTAAATTTTCATGTTGAATGTAAAGACTATGTAAAAAAAGCAAAGGTCAAGATCAGCCCTGTACAACAGGGCTGGCCTTTGCTGAGCCAGGCACACACAGATGCAACCAAGGAGAACACCTGCTATTGTGGAACTGTGGCTAAGAGACAGGAGAAAAGGGGAATGGAGCCTCATCGGGGTCATGGCACTCCTGCTTTGCCTTTCAGAGAATCCCAGGAGCTATTACTTAGTCCTCTGTCCCAGAGAGGTCCTGGGTCAGTTGCCACAGCAGAGAGTGGCAGCCTTTCTGCCAGCACTTCTATTTCAGAGTCATCCCAGAAAAAAGAAGAGCACAATTATTCTCTTTTTGTCTCTGACAATATGAGAGAATACCCAACCAAATGCAGTCCTGAAGATGATGAGGATGATGAAGATGATATTGATGATGAAGACCATGATGAAGGGTTTGGCAGTGAGCATGAGCTTTCTGAAAATGAAGAAGAGGAGGAGGAGGAGGAGGAGGAAGAGGATTATGAGGATGACAGAGACGATGATATTAGCGACACATTCTCTGAACCAGGTATAACTCTGCAGCTTATTAAATTGACCTTTCTATTTACTGTTTGAGATAGAAGGCTTTTTGGATGGTTTGTTTATTTGGTAGATTAAATAACTGTGTCTTTGTTTAGATCAAAAGTATCTTTCTATTCACATAGTTCTAAAGCCATTATTTATGCTTATGATCTTTTGTGCCTATGTCATAATTTGTGACTTGATTCTATGAGTACTTATTCTTAATCATTTTTTGTTAAGTGACCTACTTTGCCACCCTCTTGAACACTTAAGTGAAGATTTAAAATACATTGCTCTCTTTTGCTTGTCCTCCTCCTGTGGCTAAGGTGCATGTAGAATAGTGAACCAAGTGATGTCAGCTCTTATCACTCATACCTAGCAAAAACCTCCTTAGTGAATAGTTTGAAGGCAAGCCTTTTCTTTGTGTCTGCTGTATTTTAGTAAGAAAATATATACTATACCAGATGTGGTCAATGCCTATAATCCCAACACTTGGAGACAGAGGCAGGAGGATCACCACAAGTTTGAGGTCAGACTGGTCTATGTAGTTGGTTCCAGGCCAGTCAGACTACATAATGAGAGCCTGTTTCTAAAAAGCAACCAATAGAAGCTGGAGAGATGGCTCCAGTGGTTGGGAGCTGGACCTTGGTTCAATTCCCAGCACCCACTTGGCAACTCATAACTGTCTATAACTCCTGTACCAGGGCATCCAGCACCCTCACACAGATAGACATGCAGGCAGAACACCAGTGTACATAAAGTACAAATAAATAAATTATAAAAAATTAAAAAAAATAAAAACAACAAATAGAAAAACATACAGCTTGAAGAACATGAAGGAGGATGCTTCATTTAGTGTATAGTACATATAAATCAAAGAGAAAAAGAAACAGACTCTGTGGGGAGCTGCTTCACCTTAACATCTACATGTTTGGACTGTAGCCACTATTGGCTGACACTATTTATAAAAATCTTATGGCCAAGTGACACACAGTTAAAAATGCACAAAGAAGTGAAGTTTAAGCAAAAGTTACTTGCTTCAAAATTAGTTTTTGGTTTTTCAAGACAGGGTTTCTCTGTAGCTTTGGTTCCTGTCCTGGAACTAGCTCTTGTAGACCAGGCTGGTCTCGAACCTACAGAGACCTGCCTCTGCCTCCCAAGTGCTGGGATTAAAGGCATGCACCACCACCGCCCAGCTTCAAAATTAGTTTTGATATTAACAATTCTGCATAAAACCAGATAAAAATGAAATTTCGTAAGTTATCAAAGAGCCCCTTTGTTTAAAACGGTGATTGCTGGCATTTCAGGCACTCTAAATGTTGACATTATTCTGAACATGGACAGTAACTATGTCATAGCTAGTGCAGCACTCCTTGTATGCATGCATGCACACATAGTGCATGTATGCACGAGTGGGTGGGTATGGTTGCTGCAGTGTTGGGTTAAACCTTGGCCTTCACACATGCTAGGTAAGCCTGCCACTGAGCTATATCCTTCCAAAGCACTTCTATTTATGAAAGTTTTTCCCTGTTTAGAAATTTTTTTTAAAATTCAGGTGCTTAGATTTATTTGATACCACAAGTTGTTTGATTTGGGTAGGTTTTCTTTTTCATTTTTTTGGGGGGGAGGTGTTTCAAGACAGGGTTTCTCTGTGTAGTTTTGGAACCTGTCCTGGAACTCACTACATAGAACAGACTGGCCTCGAACTCCCAGAGATCCACCTGCCTCTGTCTCCCGAGTGCTGCGATTAAAGGTGTGCGCCACCACTACCCGGCGGATATATATTTATTATATTGTGGTTATCACATGTTAACACCTACCACTTGACATAATTATCTTCTTTTCTTTTTTCGAGACTTACTCTGTTAGCAGTATAGTATTTTTTTTAAAGGTGTGCGCCACCACTGCCTGGCTTTTTTTAAGACTTAGTTATTTATTATGTATACAGTATTCTGCCTGCATGTCATAAGAGGGCACTAGATCTCATCACAGATGGTTGTGAACCATCATGTGGTTACTGGGAATTGAACTCAGGACCTCTGGAAGAGCAGCCAGTGCTCCTAACCTCTGAGCCATCTCTCCAGCCCAGCATTATAGTATTAATTACATGTGCTATTCTGTCTGTAAATTAGATCTCTAGACGTACTCTGCAAAACAGAAATTGCTCTTTGAGCAACACTTCACATGTCTACAGGTCTCTAGCACCTGGCAACCGTGCTCTCTACTTCTCTATGTTTGACTTTAGATTCCACATGTGAACTTTGCAGTTGTCTTTCTCTGTCTGTGCTACTTTACTTGGCATCACAAGTAAATTCATCTTACCATAAATGTAAGCCTTAAAGGATAAGTAATATAGGGGCTGGAGAGATGGCTCAGTGGTTAAGAGCTTTGCCTGCCTGCTCTTCCAAAGGTCCTGAGTTCAATTCCCGGCAACCACATGTGCTCACAACCATCTGTAATGAGATTTGGTGCCCTCTTCTGGCCTTCAGGGACACATGCAGTGTAATCTTGGGCTGGAGAGATGGCTCAAAGGTTAAGAGAACTGACTGCTGTTCCGGAGGTCCTGAGTTTAATTCCCAGCAAACACATGATAGCTCACACCCATCTATAATGAGATCTGGTGCCCAGAACTCTATATACATAATAAATATATTAAAAATAAATAAAACAAATCTTTTTTAAAAAGATAAGTAATATTGTATATATTTGCATACATGATGTTTTGTATCTCTACCTTTGCCTCAGATGTTAGGGAGTGTGGTGAATATAGGAGTGCATGTAGATTTCAAGAACTTTCTCTTTTTTTGAGACATGATCTTAGTATGTATCCATGAATGATATGAACTCGCTGTGCAGACCAGCCTTGCCTCCACCTCACAGGAGATCGCCATGCTTCTGCCTCCTGAGTGCTGAGGTTAAAGGTACACACATGGTCTTTTAAAACAAACCAGAAAAGAGATTTATTTTTATTATTTTAAATTATGTTTGCAAGAGGCTGGAAATATGTCTCAAGGGTTAGGAGCATTTTTGTTGCTCTTGCAGAGGACCTGGACTTAGCTCTCAGCACCCAAGCAGTGGCTCATAACCATTTGTAACTCCAGTTTAGGATGTCCAATGCCCTCCTGACCTCTTTGAACACCAGGCACACATGTGGTGTGCATGTGTACATGCAGGCAGAATACTCATACGTGCAAAATAAATTTAAAAAATTTTTAATTATGTGGTGTGTGTCTGCATGTGGGTATGTTCACCTGAGATCAGGTGCTTTCAAAGGCCAGAGGTGTCAGATTCCCTGGACTTGGAGTTACAGGCAGCTGTGAGCCTCCTGACCTGGATACTGGGAATCAAACTTGGGTCTTCAGAAAGAGCAGAAAGTGCTCTTGAGAACTGAGCCATTTCTCCAGCCCTCTTTCAGAGAAGTAGGGTTGTTGGGTCATTTGGTATTTTTACTTTTACTTAGCTATTTTAGATGCTGGTGCTCAAACTCGGGGCCTTGTGTATTTTATGCTGGGCAACTATACTCTGTCGCTGAGCTATATCTGTAGCTCTTAAGTTTCTTTGTTGTTTTTGTTTTGTTTTTCTATACTGAGCATCAAACCTTGGCCATCAAACCCTGGCCATTGCATGTACTAGACAAGTTCCGTACCACTGAACCACATCCCACAGGCTCTGGCCTGCCTTTTCTAAGCTACAGTCTGGCTATCTACTTTAGATTGGCACTGAAGTAAGTATGTAATAGTCTTGACTGGTTTCTGACTTGGAGTCCTCTTGCCACACAGCCTCCTGAGCCCTGGGAATACAGGTTTATGCTGACATGCTAGGTTATTTTAAGTTTTTTTTGAAGAACTTCCAAAATGACTATACCAGTTTACACTTTCACTGACAATGAAACAAGGGTTTTCTCTTCCCCATCTCCTTGACAACAGTTGCTGTCCAACTTCAAATGAATCATTGTGACTAGTGTGGTATAGTACCTCTTTGATTTTTATTGATAATTAGTAGTCTTGAGAAAGTTTTCATATACTTGCTGATCATTTGGATATTTTGGGGGAAATAACCTACTTAAGTACTTAATCCTATTTTTAAGTTTGGTTTCTATTTGGATAGTAACTATTGGATATATTGTTAACACATACTCTGTTTTATAAGCTGTCTCTTCACTGTTTTGGTTGGTTTTGTTGTTTTCAAGCTTTTTAGTTTGATAAAACTCCATTCCTCTGTTTCTAGTTCAACACCTATGCTTGTGGAGTCTTACCCCTAAGATCTTCATCAACCAGGTCAATATCAAGAAGCTTCCCCCATGTTTTCTTCTATCAGTTTTGTTATTTGAGGTGGATCTATGGCTTTCTCCTTCTGCCTCTGTCTCTTCCTCACTTTCTCCTTCTTCCTCCTCCTCCTCTCTCTTCTACCTTCTCTTATTTCCTTCTCTGTACCACCTCCTCTTCTTCCTCTGTTATTTTTCTCCACATTAAACTTAAGGTACTTTTTACTTAAACTTTTTTTTTTTTTTTTTAGTTTTTCGAGACAGGGTTTCTCTATAGCTTTGGAGCCTGTCCTGGCACTAGCTCTTGTATACCAGGCTGGCCTTGAACTCACAGAGATCCGCCTGCCTCTGCCTCCCAAGTGGCTTTACTTAAACTCTTCCTAAACCAAACAACTTTTGTGCGTTAAATATGCAGTGCTCTGCACTTGTGTAAAAAGAATTAAAAGGGAAAAGATCTTCAGTTGGTCCTTGCTGTTCTTCTGTAGTACATATCTGCTCCCTGCTCCTGTTTTCTCTCTTTCTGTAGGGTCTTGCTGTGTTGTCCTGACTGGCCTGGTACTTGCTATGTAGCACAGGTTTTTCAGTCCTCCTGCCACAGCCAGTTGAATTCTGGGATTAGAGACAAAAACCATCATGCCTACCATTAAATTTTTAAAATACTTTTGGTTTTTGTTATTGTCTTGGTTTTTTGTGTGTGTATTTCAGAAATAAAAGATATGTTGCATTCTTCATAAGTTTTTCATACTCGTTTTGTAGCATGACAGTTTGTCTTGTAGAATGCTCCAGTTTGTCCTGTAAAATGTTCTTTATTCTCTGAATGAATGTGTAGTTCACTGTTGCGGGATGGAAGCTTCTGTGTATGTCCATTTTGCTTTAATGTTGTTCAAGTCTGCTGTACCCTTATTCATTTTTTTGATCTATCCCTTAGCAAAGATGGGAATACTAAAGTGCATCACTACTAAATTACACATTTTTCTTGTCAGTAATGTTACTATTTGCTTTATATCTTTAGGTGTTTTGATGTGGGTACATTTATAAGTCTTATGTCTTCTTGATGAGTTGCCTTTATCAATATGCACAGCTCATCTTTATCTTTAGTGATAGCTTGTTGCTTAAAGTCTGCTCCAAGTCCATGAACCACCTTCCCATCTTACTTCCAAGTCTAGCACCCACAGTGTCATAGACCACCTTCGCATCTCACTTGGGCATCAGGGTCTTTTTTGCCTAAAGTTTACTTTGTACATTAGTCTGGCATTGAACTTGTGTCCTCCTGTCTCACTCTCCCAAGTTATGGATTAGAGGCATTTTCATACCACACTTAACTTTGTAATTTTGTCGAGTGTTGATAGGTAAGGATCTACTTAATTTGTTGGTTTCTGACTGTCTGAATGTAGTTTTGAGGTTCTGGGAACAAACCTCTAGGAACTTACATATGCTAGAAAAGTGATCTACCACTGCAGTACACTCCCAATCCTTATTTGTAGTTCTTTAATATTCTTATTCATATTCTTCCTCTCTCTCCCACATCTACACACAAGAATATATACTGAATATATTCCCTCCATACTTTACCTCAGCAGTTCTCAACCTGTGAGTGGTAACCCCTTTGGGGATAGCATATCTGATGTCCTACATATCCAATATTGATATTATGATTCATAGCAGTATCAGAATAACAGTTATGAAGTAGCAACAAAAATAATTTTATGATCCGGGATCACCACATCATGAATAACTTATTAAAGCGCAGCAGCATCAGGAAGGTTGAAAACCACTGCCCGACTACTGTCCCTTACCTCCAGTCTTCTCCTTCCTTTTTAGTTCCCCTTGTTCTCCTGGTGTCACTTGTGTTTTCGTGTTATAGATACATACGTAGTTTATGAATCTGTGTAAAAATCTAGGCACCCCACGACTGGCCAATCCCTCCGTGGGATTTATCTTTCTCTTTAGTTCAGAGAATTCCTCCAGATACCTTCTGTAGAGCTAGTTTGGTGGTCATAAATTACTTTAGTATGTTTTTATCATTTAGAAACAATCCTATGTTGACTTCTTCACTTAGCTGTTTGTGTTTTTTTGGAATTCATTCAGAAATTTATTTAAATCCTCTTTGTCTCTTAAACATACTTATAATTTTCTCTGGAATTCTTTGGGATTTCATCTAATTCAATGTCATTGGAGGGCATTACTGTGGGAATGGTAAATTTTGTAGGGGGTCATGTGTCCCTCTTTGTTTGTTTTCATATTTTTGCATTGGGATATATGCCTAGGGATTAGGTTGTTGCTTATCTTTGTTTTTTTCTTTTTAAAATCACTGGTTCTTTCAGCAGGAGTGTTAAAAACATTTGAAAGAGATTAGGTTGTGATAGGATTGAGATGTCATTTTGCTCTGCTATACTGTTGTTTGTATTTCTGAAAATAAAATATTGTCTACAGAAAAAGTCACTAGCAAAATATAGTCCCACTGTGAATTCATAGGAATAGCCAAGTAACAATTTCCCTTAAGCTCTTATTGTTTTAGGAGATAAGTAACACTGACAGCGTGGCAAATGAAATGTTAGTTTCTGTCAGATGAGTAAGAATGGGAAAAGAAGAGTTAGTAGTTAATATTGGGTTGATAAAGAAAAAAATAGAAGAATGAAAAGTAAATAGAGAAGGTAAAATAAAAAAGTAAATACAGTGGGGCAGTTTACCTAAAGCAGAATGAAAAAGAAAGATATAAAGCAATGCAATCAGGAGGCTGGAGAGATGGCTCAGCAGTTAAGAGCACTGGCTGCTCTTCTAGAGGTCCTGAGTTTTAATTCCCAGCAACCATATGGTGGCTCACAACCATCTGTAATAGGATATGATGCCCTCTTCTGGCCTGCAGGTATACATGTAAAACACTCATAAATACAATATAAATAAATAAATAAAAAGAAATGCTGTCAGGGCCAGGCAGTGGTGGCACACATTTTTAATCCTAGCACTCTGGAAACAGAGGCAGGCAGATCTCTGAGTTTGAGGCCAGCCTGATCTACAGAGTGAGTTCCAGGACAGCCAGGGCTATACAGAGAAACCTTGTCTCAAAAAACAGAAATTAAAAAACAAAACAAAATAGAAAGGAAGAAAAGAAGGAAGAAAAAAAAAGAAATGCAATCAAATAATGTAAAAGATTCCCAGGTCTCAGGGTATTGAGGTAAGGAGACCCTGCAAATCAGGCTAACATATGTTCTTTGGGAAAACCTATCAAGTGGAAAATAAAAAGGCAAAGAATATAGGCTTGGTGGGGGGGGGGGATGGAAAGAGGTTTGAAGGAATAGGAGTAAGAGAACAGAAGGACAGAACTGACTTTGCTATTGACACTGGGTATTGAATAAAGAAGTATTAAATGTAAAGGGGAGAGCTTGGTGGGGTGTGGAGTCTGAATGCAGTCTGCCCTGATTGCCGGATGCAGTCTCAACTCTCAGTGGTCCTTCCTGCTCTCTCAGATGTATGGTCCTTCACAGATAGGGTTCACAGGTCATTGGTCTGTCTTTGGATGGTTCTTCTAGTGTCTGAGACTGCTTGGAACCTATGTCTGTGTGCTTTTGCCAACTCTGACTCCAGCTACGTTTCTTGTTGAGTACTCTTTGGTTCTGATGCAGACTTTCTCACGTTTTTAGTCAGTGTGCTTGTCGGATTTTAGGATATAGTCTGGTAACTTCTGTCCTGTGTTTTTTGAGAGTACGGTTCACCAAAGGTCTTTGGGTGGGCAAGCTTTTTCTTTCCCTTGAAACAAGGTCTCACTATATAACTCTGGCTGTTTTGAATCTCACTAGTAGACCCAGGGTGGCCTTGAACTCAGAGAGATCCACCTGCCTCTGTCTCAGTGCTGGGATTGAAGGTGTGTGCCGGGGTTGGGTGATTGGTTTTCGAAGTTTTTGTGATTAGTAGCTGCCAGATGCTGTGGTTTTTTTTTTTTTTTTTTTTTTTTTGGCAAATGGTCGTGCAGTTGATGAGCCTGCAAAGTTCCAGGAGAGGAGCAAAATAGAGTTTCAGCCCCTCTTCTGGACTGCCTAATGTTAATAGAGTCTATGCTATAGACTGGCTACAACTGTTTGGGGTTGTAAAATTACATGGTTCAAGAACAAGAACTCACTCTTCTAAAATTTTGTAATTCTCACCGAGCATTTTTCACAGTTGACTTTACCTGTAATCTGCACAAACTAGAGATGTGTGGTTTGAAGTTTGTAAATATGGCGTTTTTTGTTTTTTATTTTTATTAAAAATTTCCGCCTCCTCCCCGCCTCCCTTTTTCCCTCCCCCTCCCCCCACCCTCCACCTCCCCACCCTCTCCCTCCCTCTTCAGTCCAAAGAGCAGTCAGGGTTCCCTGCCCTGTGGGCAGTCCAAGGTCCTCCCCTCTCCATCCGGGTCTAGGAAGGTGAGCATCCAAACAGGCTAGGCTCCCACAAAGCCAGTACATGCAGTAGGATCAAAACCCAGTGCCATTGTCCTTGGCTTCTCATCAGCCCTCATTGTCCACCATGTTCAGAGAGTCCGGTTTTATCCCATGCGTTTTCAGTCCCAGTCCAGCTGGCCTTGGTGAGCTCCCAATAGATCAGCCCCACCGTCTCAGTGGGTGGGTGCCACTTGGTCTTGACTTAAGGTCATGCTCAACCTCCTTAGCGATCAGGGAAATGCAAATCAAAACAACTTTGAGATACCATCTTACACCAGTCAGAATGGCTAAAATAAAAAACACCAATGATAGCCTTTGCTGGAGAGGTTGTGGAGTAAGGGGAACACTCATCCATTGCTGGTGGGAATGCAAACTTGTGCATCCACTTTGGAAATCAGTGTGGCGGTTTCTCAGGAAATTTGGGATCAACCTACTCCAGGACCCAGCAATACCACTCTTGGGAATATACCCAAGAGATGCCCTATCATACTACAAAAGTATTTGTTCAACTATGTTCATAGCAGCATTTTTTTTAATAGCCAGAACCTGGAAACAACCTAGATGCCCTTCCATGGAAGAATGGATGAAGAAAGTGTGGAATATATACATATTAGAGTACTACTCAGCGGTAAAAAACAATGACTTCTTGAATTTTGCATCCAAATAGATGGAAATAGAAAACACTATCCTGAGTGAGGTAACCCAGACCCAAAAAGATGAACATGGGATGTACTCACTCATAATTGGTTTTTAGCTATAAATATAGGACATTGAGCCTATAATTCGCGATCCTAGAGAAGCTAAATAAGAAGGTGAACCCAAAGAAAAACATATAGTTATCCTCCTGGATATTGGAAGTAGACAAGATTGCTGGGCAAGAATTGGGAACTGGAGGGTGTGGTGGGATGGGGGAAAGGGGAGGATGGGGAGAGCTTGGGGGAATGGGATGGTTGGGATAATGGAAGGATGGATATGGGAGCAGGGAAGTATATATCTTAATTAAGGGAGCCATTTTAGGGTTGGCAAGAGCCTTGGCTCTAGAGGGTTTCCCAGGGGTCCAGAGAGATGTTCCCAACTAGGTCCTTGGGCAGCTGAGGAGAGAGAGCCTGAAATGGCCCTATCCTATAGCCATATCTTGCATATCACCATAGAACCTTCATCTGGCGATGGATGGAGATAGAGACAGAGACCCAAATGTGGCGTTTTTAACTTCCGTTTTGTTGTCATCGTTTTGTTTTTGAGACATGATTTACTATAGTCCAGGCTGGCCTATGACTTACAACTACAGGTGACTTTGAACTCCTGATCCTCTCACCTCCACTTCCCAAGTACCATGATAAAGTACTTAACTGTATCAAGCTTAACTTCCTTTTTATCATATCAGCAGGGAGTGAGTTACAGCATTATGGTGATAGATCGGAGAAGGAGGATGGAGAAGGGACTCAAGAAATCATTTATCAGCTTTAATCCCAGCACTCGGGAGGCGGAGGCAGGTGGATCTCTGAGTTCGAGACCAGCCTGGTCGACAGGATGAGTTCCAGGACAGACTCCAAAGCTACAGAGAAACCTTGTGTCAAAAAAAAAAAAAAAAAAAGAAAAGAAAAAATCATTTATCAAAATATGTTTTAGTGTCTGTTTTATGTTTGACATTGTGTATTTTAGGTATTAGCTATATGGAGATTAACACAATCCTTACCTTAATGGAATTTAAAGTTGTACAGATTTATTTGCTCTTAGAATTTCTCAGTAATACCTCCATACCATTGCAGTGCTGGGAATGGAACCTTGGGCCTTCTGCATGGTATACGGTAGCTAATGCTACCATGGAGCAGCCTCCCCAGATCCTCTCAGGGTCTTTCTCTTTTATTATTATCTTTCTTTTTTGAGACAGGGCCTCTCTATAGCAGACCAGACTGTCCTCAAGCTCAAAGTGATCTGCTTGCCTCAGTACTGGGATTAAAGCTGTGCACCACTACATTAGTCTCTTCATATGCTTATGCGCTGTGTGGCTTGGCCAGCCAAAGAAATAGGATCATAGTTTTGTAAAACTTAACTTAGCCACAGATTCTTTTGGGTGGTGGTGGTAGTGAGACTTCTGTTACAGGAATGTTTTTCTTAGGGCATATTTTGAGAGACAAACGAACGGCCCAGAATGTTAGATCAGTGATGTGAGCATGTCATTTTTCTGCATTCTACTTGGTCACCGTGCTCTTTATATTGACAAGCATATGGCTAGAGACACTCTGTGAGTTGGGGGTGGGGTGGTGATAAATTTATGGGACATGTTACTAGCCAAGGCTGGGCCAGAAAGCTGGCATCTTAACTGCTCCTTGGGAAAAGATTGAACACATAAGTAAATCTAATACTTGGTTTAGGTGGGATGAAGAAATAAACGTTGTTTTGACACTGATCTAAAAGTTAGCAAGACTTTTTAGATCATTCAACCAGTTAGGCAGGGGAGTAAGATGTGGACTCAGAGCAAGGCTCCTTGAGTCATAAGACCTGACTCACCTCAGGTCTGCTAATCATGCCAGGCCCCTCTCATCATGTTAACTTGTGCAACTGAGGCAATCTCTTCCTCCCAGGGTCTTAGAAATGTCAAATAAATTGCCCAAGTATTGAGTGAATGAGCGACCTGCACACTGGTAGGTAGATGCTGTCTAAGGGAACATATGGAAATATGGAGGGAAAAGGGAATTGCTTGAGGAAGTGGAATAAAGTCTGTTCCTCTGCTTTGGACTAGAGTAAAATTAAATGTATAAAACACTTGTTATGAATGGTGGTAGTAGGGAGACAGGATTGTTTTGGTTATCCATATGTTTTAGGGTGAGAGATCTCTATGAGCCAGTAATTTTTTTGTGTAGCCACTGTGAAGCAAGTGCCAGTTAAAAATGCCTCAGTTGGTGGCACAGTGTGACCCTTGCCTCTTTTCTAAAGGTGGGTTGATAACTACAATAGGTAAAATCCTTTAATTGAAAATAAAATATATGCACAAATAAATAGGTCAAAGCTATTATTTGTGTACCCAACACACTTATCTTGTACACCGTTTTAAAATTTTTCATTATATTTATTTATTGTGTATGTGGGCGTGCCACAGTAATTTGAAGAGGTCAGAGGACAGTTTGTAGCAGTCAGTTCTCTCTATACACCGTGTGGGTCTTGGGGGTCAGGCTCAAGGTGGATAGCAAGTGATCGTCACACTTGCCCATGCACTTCTTTTTTTAAGAGAAGAACCTAAGCTTCATTGTCATGGTGTGTTCTGCACTTTGAAATTGTATTATGGTTGTGACATATTTGGGCAGTGGTGAGGTGAAGCACATGCAGCATAAGCAGTAGCATAGACCTTATTTCTGTGTAGGTATACACTTTTTAAGGGTCAGAAAAGAAGGAAACCTAACATTACATTCATTGTTGTTAGCCACACAGGAATGTACTGTAAATGTGCAGAATGACATGCATGGTTTATCTGAACCATTGCTCAGAGACATCCTGCTCTTTGACTTTATTTTTTTTAATCTTTGAATTCATCTTTTTTTAATATTTATCTTTTTTTAGTACAGACCTTCAGCTTTACACATGCCAAGCAAGTACTCAACCACTGAGTCACAATCCAGATTTCTTTCTAAAATTCTGTTTGTTGAAGTGCAGTTGTCACACAATAAAACCGACTCTGCTTGTAGTGTGCCCTGTAAGAGTACCTTGTTTGTATGAGTTTTGACAGATACATGTAGTCATTTGTGTAACAACCTCCACAATTGGTACAGAAACTGCTTTCATTATTCCTTAAATTCCTTTGTATTCCCTTATAGTCATACTCTTACTCCACCCGAACCCCCGAGAGCTACTGGATCTCCTTCCGTCTGTTCTAGATTTTATGTAAATAGAATCATACTCTCCTGATTGTGACGCTGAAGAAACCTTGATAAAATTCTAATGTTCAAAGTTTTTCCCCAATGAAAAGGTGTTATCACTTTCTAGGGATAGTTCCAGAGTCATGTTTCAGAAGGAAAATGTGGTCATTTTACTTGGCATGTACCCATCCCTTACTTCCACTGCCTTGTGGAGTTCATCTATTATGATCATTCTCTAAAGGTATTTTAGGTTACTATGCATCCTATGCTGATTTTGGTCCCAGCAGCTCAGAATTAAGTATTTTAAGGAACTTCTCATTAGTAAGGGAAATATACCCTTCAATGTATAGGAAGTACCAAGTCCACTAAAGAATGACCTAGAATGGACCTGTACATTATTTGCTAGTCATTTTGTACTTTTTCAAAAGGAGTAGAATAAAATGTAGAGGAAAATCAGTGCTGCTTATGAAGCTAGGATGGCACTGTAGCCGTGTGCACCGCTCTTTGTGAGCAGACATGTAGAAACCACAGGTGCAGTACCTAAGTACCATTCTATAATGGCTCCTTTTTTTTTTTACAGACTATTAGTTTCTTTAACCAACCTCATATAGATAAGGCCTTACATAATTAATACAGTGCAGTACTCTTGTACACATGGAATAAATGTACTTGAACTCTTCTAGACCAGTTCTTTCTAACCCCAAACCAACATGGTAAACTGGGATAATTTTCTTCCATACTTGACAACAACATTAAACTTTCCAGCAATTCAAGTTATACACGTGTGTAAGTACTTCCGTGGAAAGGCCAGTGTGTAGCACCAGTGGTGGCATCTCTTCCAAGCTTTGCATCATCTGAACAGAGTTAGAGAGACATCCAGCATACTTGATTTTTAAAAAGCCAGACATCAGCAAAGTTATGTTTCTGTTGTGGTGCCTGGTTCCATCTTTTATGAGTTTCTTAGTATAAAGGCACTTTAAGTCCTACAATTGTATTTAATTATCTTCTTAATCTTGTGATGATACTGCAGTATCTCCTGCTAAATTCCAAAATCAAAGGGAAGCACGTGTCAGAGAGCTGTGTAGTTTATTAATATATGTTATATTAATGTTTATTAATTTCTGTATGTTTATGAGTTTGAGATTTACATACTGGACTGTACAAACTTGATTTAGTGTTTTTAACATGTTAGTTATGCTTCAGATGAAAGACAATGTCTCAAGTTACCAATACAAGGATCTTTTCGTTTGTTCTGAGAGACTTAGTGAATGTATGGAGCTTGATGTTGTGGAATCATTTTTTTTTAAGGCTATGAAAACGACTCTGTAGAGGACTTGAAAGAGATGGCTTCCTCCGCATCTTCTCGGAAGAGAGGGAAAAGGAGATACTTCTGGGAATACAGTGAACAACTTACACAATCACAACAAGAGA
The DNA here is from genome assembly GCF_014885135.2 of Alexandromys fortis. Classification (NCBI taxonomy): domain Eukaryota; kingdom Metazoa; phylum Chordata; class Mammalia; order Rodentia; family Cricetidae; genus Alexandromys; species Alexandromys fortis. The sequence continues at coordinate 1,531,209 of NW_026067891.1, forward strand.
GGATTCTGAGGCCATCTGAGTGGAACCGAGACACCTTGCCAAGTAATATGTACCAGAGAAATGGTTTACATCATGGTAAGAGGGGTTCAAAAATATTTAGTGCCCATTTCTCTTTTTTAGGGGTGGAGGTATTTTTTTATTTTGAGCCTTTGAGATGGGCTCTTGGTATGTAATCTAGACTGACCTCTAACTCTGTAACCCAGTGTGGCCTTGAGCTTTGAATCCCTCTACCTCTTTCTTCCAGATTGTAGGACTATAGGTATATGCCACCATACCTGTCTGGTGTCACTGTAAACAGTGATAATGTACCCTAATGCTTAGTGTGCTTGGGTTTTCAGCCCTTCACAGTCAGCTAGAGAGGGCATTGAAGAGAGCTTTTTAGTCACAATTGCTCCTTCTTACACAAAGCTTCCGTCGGGGTGGAGAGCCATCATTTCTGGTCCCCTTTTCCTCCACTCCAAGAAATGGCCAAGAGACTGCTACTTCTTGACCTGTCCAAAAACAAGCAACACACTAGGGAGAAAGCAGAAGAACTTCCTCATCACTCTCATTTTCTTCTACCGCAGACTTAATTTAATGGGAAGATTGAACTGTAAAAGGTGACGGGAAGAAAAGAAAAGGGGAAAAAGTGGAGAAGGGGAGTTTATAGAAATCAGGAGAAGTTAATGGTTTCAGTAGATACCTTAGTTAGGGTTTCTATTGCTGTGAGGAAACACCATGACCAAAAGGCAAGTTGTGGAGGAAAGGGTTGCATTTTAGCATTGCTATTCATCACTGGAGGAAATCAGGACAGGAACTCAAACAGGATAGGATTCTGGAGGTAGGAGCTGATGCAGAGGCCATAGAGGAGTGCTGCCTACTTGCTTTGTATGGTTTACTCAACCTCCTTTCACAGAACCCAGGAACACCAGCTCAGGGATGACCCCACCCACAGTGGGCTAGGCCCTCCTCCATTGATCACTAAGTAAACACCTTACAGCTGGATCTCATGGAGGCATTTCCTCAACTGAGGCTCCTTCTTCTCTAATGACTCTAGCTTCTGTCAAGTTGACCTACAAAACTTCCTAGTACAGTAGATCAGGACTGGAATTATGAATCCAGAAAGCTGTGATTAAATAGAATTTCTTCTGTTGTTTTCACAGTAGCTCCAGATAGTCTGCCAAAAAGACAGAAGGTATGAGTGAGATCAGTAAAGAGTGCACACTCATGCCACAAACTTCACTGGCTGAGCATTTTGGAAGACAAGAACTGATCCCCAGTCTCTCTGATACTGGGGCCTTGTTTTTCTAGTCACAGATCTATACTACCTTCAGTGAATTTTTATATTCAGACTTAAAAAAAACAGAAATGAAAAAATGAAGTCCAGTCAATAATTCCAGGTAGCTTGTGATGAGTCTTAGGAAAGCTGTTGGGCATACGGTAATACTTGAGAGGAATGAACTGGGACTGGGGTTTGGCTCAGTGGTCATGCTTACCTAGTATGCGTGAGGCCCTAGGGTTCACTGGATTGGGCATTTAGGAGATGGAGAGAAGAGAGGGAAGTGAAGGAGGAAGCTGAAGAAGAGCTTTTAAAACAAGGTGACCCCCCTCTTTTTTTTTCTTTTCTTTTTTTGTCTAATAGCTTATTTATTCTTAGAATCATGAATTGGTTTAGGTAAACTTACCTGGGTTTTTGTGTCAGATACTTAGTCCTTCTATGCAGAGAGTTAGGACTTTGATGCACAGGAGTTCAAACCTAGAGGAGAGTAGCACTGATTGATAGTGTTTAATCCAGGGCTTCATGCATCCAGTCAGTAATTCTGCCACTCACTGAGATGTATCCCTAGGGTACTTCCATTTCTCTAGCAGCAGGACTAGGCAGAGGGAGAGGCTAGCCCTTCTAAGTTAGGAAGTTAAACATTCTGTATCTCTTGAAATGTGCCAGGGCATCTAAAATGAAAAGTGACTGATGGTGACTATAGAAATTGCATATCTTGTTCACTAAAATGATCTAACTTAAACTCCCTTCAAATGACCTGTAGGGAAATATGCAGTTAAGAAGTCACGGAGAACTGATGTGGAAGACCTGACTCCAAACCCTAAAAAACTGCTCCAGATTGGTAATGAACTACGAAAGCTGAATAAGGTGATTAGTGACCTGACTCCAGTCAGTGAGCTTCCCTTAACAGCCCGGCCAAGGTCAAGGAAGGAAAAAAATAAACTGGCTTCCAGGTAAATTCTAATGATGTTCACCCATGTGAGTAGTCTCTAGGGGGTAAGATTAGACCTTGAGATTTTGTAGAACAGGTGACTTTCAGAAATTATTTGCTAAATAGCTACTATAGCAAGGTTTTTTGTTTCGTTTTGTTTTTCGAGACAGGGTTTCTCTGTGGTTTTGGAGCCTGTCCTGGAACTAGCTCTTGTAGACCAGGCTGGTCTCGAACTCACAGAGATCCGCCTGCCTCTGCCTCCCAAGTGCTGGGATTAAAGGCATGCGCCACCACTATAGCAAGGTTTGTTGATGTTTTAAGTGAAGATGGCATTTATGCTCTTAGGTAAAAGTATTGGGGATGAGACAGACAGAGTCAGTGCATTGTATTATGGTATAACTTGAAAGCCTTAAAACTCAGGTTTGCTTTTTTGCTAAGTGAGGTTGATTGAAGATAGTTAAAAGTAAAATTCACCCATTTAGGTATGATATTATAAGCTTGAGGAACATAATAACTAACTACCAACATGATCAAGATGAGATACATTAACGTTTTTATCACCTTAGAAAATGATAAAAACAAATTCCTCACCCTAGGCCTTTCACAACCATTGATCTATTTTATTTTATGTGTATGGGTGTTTTGCCTGCATGTATGTCCATATACCACTTGCAGGCCTGGCATCCATAGAAGCCTGAAGAGAGTGTTGGATCCACAGATGGTTGTGTGACATTGGATGGGTGCTGGGAATTGAACCCAGGGAGCTCTAGAAGAACAGCCAGTGCTTTGAACTGCTGAGCCGTCTCTCAAGACCCTGTTGATTTTTCTTCTTCCTCTTCCTCCTCTTCTTCCTCTTCTTTTTAAATTAACAGTATCTCATAGTGATCTGTCCTTTTCCAGAATGTCATAGGGATAATGTACTGTAGTAGTCTTGAGTCTGTCTGTCTTTAGCTTAATGTGACACATTTGAGAACCACCCATGGCGTCTCAAATGGTGGGCTACTGATTTCTTTTATTACTGTATAGTCAGTCTTTATAGGAGTATCACACAGTTTATCTGCTTACCTGCTGTGAAGGACCTTTGAGTTCCTTCCAGATTTTGGCATGTTTGAATAAAGCTACTCTAAACATTGACTTACAGGTGTTTGTGTGGGTATGAGTTACATTCCTTTTGGATAAATGCCCAGGTCTATATTGTATGGTTTATCTTTGTAAAAAAGCTATCAACCATGCTGCCTTCCAGAGTAACTGAGAAGTGTTTTACATCCACCACGACAGATGGGGCTTTACTTTCTTCAAATCTTCTACAGCAGTTGGAGTGTTGTCTGTTGTTGTTTGCTTATTTTGTTAAAGTTACTTTAATAAGTATCTACATAACAGCTCTAGTTTTTGAATGTGTGCTTAATTTTTAAATGTTGATTTGGATAAATGGTGATGTGTGCTTTATAATTCAGTTCTTTGATAGATATCATTAAACAAGTGACTTAGAGTTACTATTAGGAACATTAGGGACTGGAGAATGGCTCAGAGGATAAGAATATTTGCTCTTCCAGGGAACACCTAAATTCTGTTCCCAGCACCCACATGGTGCTCAAAACTGCCTGTAACTCCAGCTCCACAAGGATCCAGTGACTTCTGGCCTCTGCAGGCACCTACATACGTAAGGCTTTTTACTCAATATTGACATACATGTAAATAAAAATAAATTTTTAAAAAACGCCTTATGGATGCCAGAGAGGTGACTTCAGCAAGTACAAGAACAAGCTTCATGAAGCAGGTGTGGTCTCCAGATCCCACAGTAGAAGAAGAGAACCAACTTCTAAAGCCTGTCCTCTGACCTCCACACATGCACACCTTCACATACACTCTCTTGCTCTCTAACATGCATGTGCACACACACCCACATACTCATGCACACTCTCTAATGCACGCACATACCAGAAGAAAAAGAAGGCAATTTCAAAGAAGGGTGTTTAATAATAGCAAATCCTTTTGCTACTATCATTCTTTTTTTAAAAAATCTTTTATTTATGGAAATGTATTCTGACAGCTCTTGAAGTGAAAAATAAACTGATAGTAGCTCTTCCTTTCACAGAGCTTGTAGACTAAAGAAGAAAGCTCAATATGAAGCTAATAAAGTGAAGTTGTGGGGCCTCAACACTGAATACGGTAAGCCCCAGTCTTCAGTTTCACTCTTTCTCCTTGGTTTGCATATTCTCCTCCTTGAGCATACTATTTGGCTCTCCTCTTTTGTTGTTCTTTTGTGAGAGGAGAGGGTTTGAGACAACACAGCCACAGTTGTCCTGGAGCTCACTGTGTAAATCAGGCTGGCCTGAAACTCACAGAAATCCACCTGTCTCTGCCTCCCAAGTGCTGGGATTAAAGGTGTGAGCCACCACCATCCAGGTTGGCACTCCTCATTTGCATTTATCTATTTAGAAAGTCACATGCCCACTGTCAATTCATTCTTGTCTTCAAGAGTGACAAGATTTGTGGTTCCTTAGACAAATGACACTACTGTTGACATATGCTAATTCATGGTCCAGTTTTCCTTGTTATGGTTGTATTTCTAGGTTAGCCAGTGTGGCCTATTGATTTTTACTATTTCCCTTCTTTTCAGTTGTGTGGATTTTTGTAGGTCTGTATTGTTCACATTGGTTACATATTGAAATCCCTCTATATCTATTAAAATAAGGATTTCTGGAATTTCTTAGATCTCAAGAATTGCATGAGAATTTAAGACTCCTCTCTTTTCTTTCTCTCCTTTCTTCTTTTTTATTTTTTTTTATTTTGCCATTGTTGAATATTTCAACATTGTAGGCTTAGCTAGCCTAGAATTTGCTGTTATAGACCAGGCTAGCCACACATTTACAGAGGTTCTTCTGCTTCTGTTTTCTGAGTATTGAGTTAAAGATCTGCACCATCATATCCAACAGAATTCATATTTTTGACATGCCTCATATTCTAGGTTATTTTGTTGTTTTCTTATGTATTTTTTACATAGTTAAGAATCCAACCCGGGGTTTTGTGCATGCTAGTGAGGTGAGTGTTCAACCCCTGAGCCGTGTGCATAGCCCTTCCTTTTTATCAAATATAGTTTGTTACATAATTAAAAGCAAACTCCCCCTTGTTGGTGACATATTCTAAGTGTTTGCTTCTGTCTTCTAGACAATTTATTGTTTGTAATCAACTCCATCAAACAAGACATTGTAAACCGAGTTCAGAATCCAAGAGAAGAGAGAGAACCCAGCATGGGGCAGAAACTTGAAATCCTCATTAAGGACACACTCGGTAAGGAGAACATTATTAGATAGTAACAGCTTGCACTATGTGGTGCCAGAGTCAAAGAGTTCTGTCATTTTAAGGAAACTCGTGTTCTCAGTGCTCTCCCCACTTCATTCCTGCCTCATCACCTCCCACCCTGCCCCGGGATTTATCACTGTCAGTATTTTTACGAGAGCCTAACAAACTTGTGCCTCTGGATTCTCATCCCTGACCAGGTTGTACACAGTGGAGAGGACTAGAGAGGCCAGGCTGGTTGGTGGCTTGTGGGAGGAATGACTAGGACATATGAGATACTGCAGGGCCAGGAGGTGCACTAAGAGTGAATCACAAGGGCTGCACAACTTATTGCTGTCCCAGAAAGCTCCAGACTTGTCACAGTAAAAAGCTAGTGTTCATCTTGAGTATAATCAAAAACAATCTCAGATGAAAAATAGGTCCAAAAACAAGTACTTTCCTAGACAGTCACTGTTTGCCTGTGAAATTGCACACAGAAAGCAGTAAGGCAGTTTGCTTGACCTAAGTAGATGGACGATTTTATAGCAGTCTTTTTTTTGTTGTTGTTTTTTGTTTTTTTTCGAGACAGGGTTTCTCTGTATCTTTGGAGCCTGTCCTGGATCTAGCTCTTTTAGATCAGGTTGGCCTCGAACTCATAGAGATCTGCCTGCCTCTGCCTCCCCGAGTGCTGGGTGGGATTAAAGGCATGCGCCACCACCACTCCAGCTGATTTTATGTATTCTTTCAAAGAACTTCCAGTATTCTTTAAAAGCATCCCAGTTTTCATGTGTTAGTTTGAGGGAGAACTTAATATCATAAAATTACTATTTACCTTTTTGGTTTTTTATTTAAAAGCTTTTGCATACCCATTAAGTATGTGTTCTCTTATACTACTAGACAGACAGTTTGACCTTTTGCAAAGTGCTTGGCATATATTTTCTTCCCTTGAATGTTCTGAGGATGTTTTTCCTTCTCTTCTGGCATAAAGTGTTTTTGTTAAAGAACTGATCCCTGCATTAGTGTTTCTTGATGGGTTGTTTGTTACCCTTGCATTAGATACATAAGATTCCTGCTCCCTTGTTTCTCTCAGTGTGCTTTGAGGTTTCTGTGTTATTGGGCTTCTTCTGCTTCCCCTGAGGACAGCTGAGCACCTGTATGTCAGATCTGCCTTGCTCATCTCTGCTCTTTGTTACTTCCTCTTGAACCACTTTTGTCTCCTCATTTCTTTTTTTTTTTTTTTCATTTTCACTTTCCTCTTAGTGCTCTTGTGTCATGTTGTGGGGTGTGGGGGTCATGGAAGTCAGGGTCTCAAACACACTCAACAATACTGCTACCCCTGAGCCACAGCCTCACCTTTTCTTGTTACTTTTGTTTGTTTGTTAGCTTAAGGAATTCCTTTTATTTTCATTGTTTACCAGGTCAGAGGACAACTTGGAGAAGTGGCTCTCTCCTACCATGTGGGTCCTAGGGCAAAAACTCAAGTTATCAGGCTTGGCAGCAAACACCTTTACCCACTGAACCATCTTAACATCTCCCTTCCACTTTTTGATGGTCTTTCTAATGTAGTTCAAACTGACCTCAAACTCAGGCAATCCTCCCTTCTTATGACATGAATATGGAGGTCAGAGGACTTACATCATGTAGGTTCCATAGATGGAACTCAGATTATCAGTCTTGGTGGCAAGTGCCTTTATATACACTGAGCCTTCTTCCTCTTTCATGTCTTATGGCATTTTCTTCACTATTGTTTAGTTTATTTTGAAATAACAGTGGGCTAGGTTATGACATTTATGATCCAGTCTTTAGGTATGCCTTTCATTGTTTTTAGATATCATCTGGTCTGTCTGTCTGTCTGTCTTTCTTTCTTTCTTTCTTTCTTTCTTTCTTTCTTTCTTTCTTCTTTCTTATTTTCTTTCTTTGTCTCCTCTTCTGTCTGTCTGTCTGTCTATCTCTCTCTCTTTCTCTCTTTCTTTGAGACAGGGTTTCTCTGTATAGCCCTGGCTGTCCTAGAACTCGCTTTGTAGACCAGTTGGCCTCAAACTCACAGAGATCTGCCTGCCTCTGTCTCCCAAGTGCTGGGATTAAAGGTGTGTGCCACCACCACCCTGCTTCCTCTTTTCTTAAAACAACTCTTTCATGGTATTTTAGGCACCTTCTAGACTTGCTAGGTTCTTAGGTCCAGAACAGAGATATGGACAGAAAAAAAGTTTAGTCACTTTTGAGGATAGACGTAGCCTTTCTTTTTTTTTTCTTTTTATTGATTTTATAGATGTAGCCTTTTATGGGTCATTTATGTAGTACCCACTGTGTACCATATTTGCATGACATGAGTTTTTCTCTCACATGTTTTTTTCCTCACATGTAGCCCATGGGGGAGTGGTGATGGGGGTGGCATTCCAATCTTTTTCTCTGCTGTTGTTTTCTTTCATATGCTAATCTTTTTAAAAGATTTGTTTATGTGTATGAGTATTTTGCTTGTTTGTATATCTGTTTATCACATGAGTACCTGTTGCCTTCAGAAGAGGGCGCCCCTGGAATTGGGGTTACAGATGGTGTGAACTTCCTTGTGATCCTAGGACCTAAATCGGGGGTCCTACAGAAGAGCAGTCAGTACGCTTAACTGCTGAGCCATCTCTCCAGCGCTTATACACTAATCCTGAGACAATGGCATTTATTCTTGGTACTATTCTGTTGCCTTTTTTTCCTGAAAATTTATTTAAAAATTAATTAGCACAAAAAACATACTAGGTTTTGTTAGGCCATTTTTTTTTCAATTTGCTTTCTATTTTATTTTTATGTGTATGGGTATTTTTTATTAAGAATTTTTTAATACAATCTTTTCTCATTTTACATAGCTATTCCCATTCCCATTACCTCCCCTCCTCCCACCTCACTCTTATTCCTCCACCCCACCATCCATTCCTTAGAAAGGGTAAGGCTTCCTATCGGGAGTCAGCCAGGTGTGACACCTCACTTTGAAGCAAGACCAAGGCCCTCTCCCCGTATATCTAGGCTGAGCAAGGTGTCCCTCCAAAGAGAATGAACTCCAAGATGCTAGTTCAAACACTAGAGATAAGTCCTGGTCCCACTGACAGTGGCCCCACAGACTGCTCAAACCTCACAACTGTTCCCCACATTCATTGGGCCTAGGTTGGTCCTATTCAGGTTCCCCTGCTATCTGTCCAGAGTCAGGGAGCTCTCACTAGCTCAGGTCAGCTGTTTCTATGGGCATCACCATCATGGTCTTGACCCCTTTGCTCATATTATTGCTCCTCCCTCTCTTGTACTGGTCTCTGGTACCTTGGCCCAGTGCTTTGCTGTAGATCTATGTATCTGCTTCCATAAGTTGCTGGTTGAAGGAGCTATGATGACAGTTAAGGTAGTCATCAATTTGATTACTGGGCAAGGCCAGTTTAGACGTCCTCTCCATTGTTGTTTAGAGTCTTAACTGGGGCCATCCTTGTGGGTTCTTGGGAATTTCCCTGGTGCCATGTTTCACACTAGCCCTTTGATGGCTCCCTCAGTCAAGATATCTTTTTCCTTGCTCTCCCTCTCTGTCTTTCCGCCTTCTTGAGCATCCCATTTCCTCATGTTCTCTTCCTTTGAAAGCAGTGCTAAGGGGCATTGTCTAACAAATTTGTTCTTCTTGATTCTCTTCCCCTCTTCTTTCCTATTCCCCTTTTATTTTCTGCTCATGGCTACTTTTCCATTTTCATGTTATTTGTGTCCTGTTGTCCTCCCTCACATCCTGAACCCCTCTTTTCCTTCTCCATTTCATAGCCTGAACCTCCCCTCACCTCTACTCCCATACATCCATAGAGACATAAAAACTAGGATTGACATTAGATCATGAGACTTTGGCTTTCTGAATTACCTCGTTTAACATTCATTTTTCTAAGGTTATCATGATTTCAGTTTTCTTTATAACTGGATAAATTTAATTGTATACAGGCAACAACTTTTCAGTGTCCATTTGACTTGGTTCATATGAGCTTTTCTGACTTTATGGAGGCCCCCCTTCTTAGTTCATGGCAGCTTGCTTTCTACAGTTTCTTGTACTATTTTGTTTGGTCCACATTGTTCTTTCACATATTTCCTCCATCTCTTGTCAGTTTCATTTCCAGTCCTTGTACCAGTGCTTCCTGCTACTATCAGTGACCTGGCAGAGTTTTTTAAAATTTTCCTTGCATCTTTCTTTTATTCAGTGCTTACTGCTTGATTGAATAAAAATCCCAATGGTTTCACCTATGGATCTTGTTGACCTTCTGTGCTTTCCATGTAATTACCTGCTAGCTAATTTAGAATTTTTGTTCTCAAGTCTATTGGTTCCTTTTGGTTTGTCTTCCATGTAAACTGTTGATGCTGACACCATGTGGGTCTTACAGATCTGGGTAGTTTGTTCACACCCTCTTGAGAACGTTAGGAATGCAGAAGAGTCCAGCTCTCATGGAGATCCCTTTTTACTTGTTTACTAATTTCTTAAGGTTTTTAAGAAATAACTAGACTAAGGAATTTTGAGCCAACTAGATCTTCATAAGGAGACCTCTTCTCAAAGAGAGAAAAGAAAGTTGACAGAATATCTCCACCAGTGGCTTCTAACTCCTGAGCCAAAGTGATCCTCATTTCTTAACCTGAGTAGCTCAGCTTTCCAGGGGCTAGACTTTTGTAGAGTTTTATTTTGCTTTTTGAGACAGGATCTTGCTATGTAGTCATGAAGGGCTAAATTTCAGGAATGCCTCATGCCTAGCTACTGTTGTTTTATGTGGAGAATTGGAAATAAATCTCTGCTACTACAAATGTGGAAGTCACAATTACTTGAGTTCATGTGTTCAAGACCATCCTGGCCAAATACAAGGAAAATTCATCCCAGAGTCTCTATCAGGTTAGATGCATTTGGGGTTTCTTTGTATTAATTACTTTGTTATTACTTCCTTGTATTAATTGTTATTGTTTGTTACTTGTAATTATTCTTTGTATTAATTAATCCTTTGCTTAGAACACTTGGAGAAGCTGTTCTGCTAATGACACTTTCTTCTAGAAATCTTGTACATCTTTTATGGAAAGCTGTACATTGCAGCCCCTTCTGAGTCAGTTTGATCATTTATATAGTCCTAAAAAGTTCTCTTCCTCCAGAACCTTAAATTTAGTAAATTTGAGCAAAAGTAATAGTCTCCCCATGGTAGGTGCACCCTTTTTGTTCATATGCACATATGTAGGTGTGTGTGTGTGTGTTGTGCTGTTCATTATTTCTTAAATAAGTTGGTTATATATTGTGTGCATTTTCCCTGGAGAGATGTGAACTAATATCTGTTTATGCTAGAAGGACACCAGCAACAGAGCAAAGTAATGATTCCCCACACATCCATCTTGGTAAACCAATGAGTTTATCTGGCTTAAAGAGGACAAGTTAGGGGTTGCTTGCAGGAACATTGGTTACCTCTAAGCAACTGTTACCATCACAGAATTACCCCATCATGGTATTTACCTCCTGGAAGCTACAATGTAGAGAGAAAGGTGGAGGCAAGATGATCAGAAAATTCAAGGTCATCCTTAGCTACATTGAGAGTTCAGGGCAGCCTGTGCTACACAAGAAAGACCCTGTCTCAAAATAGAGTTAAATAAAATTCCCCCAGAGATAGGAAATACTTTGGTTTTACTAGATCTTCTGGTTTATTGCTAGTATTATTACTTGTTGAGATTTTCTTAACTGCCAAATATATTATTACAATTTGATATTTTGTAGGCATCTATTCAGGTCACCATCCCCTTTTTATGTTGTCTTTCTCTTTGCCTGTGGGTCTGTGTATATTCTGAATAAAACTGAGAAACGCTCTCATAATGTGTTTTGAGTTTCACCTCCTGTGTTGTTTTTGCTTTTAAATGTTGGGTTTCTGAATAGGAGTTAGTACTACTAGATCTTCATTTGCATTTAGGATTTGAATCCTACAGTAGGAGAGTAGCAAAAAAATAGTACAGTGTATGCCTGTATTTTACTGACCTCATTTCGCCAATAGCTGAGATTTTACTCTATTTGTTTTATTTCTTCTCCTGTATACATGTGTATTTGGGGGAATGTTTGGAGCTAACTTGTAAGTATCATGATTCTTTATTTCTGTTTCAGCATGCATCTCTTAAAAAAAAAAAAAAAAAAAAAAAAAAAACAAGGAGTTTTGTTTTGCTTTGTTTTTGAGACAGGTCTTGGAACTTGTTATGTAGACCAGGCTGGCCTCTGATTGATAGGTGCTGAGATTAAACGTGTGTGCCACTACATCCAGCAAGTATGTCTTATTAGCCACAGTACCAGCAGTATATCTAGATGTATGAGCACTGCTGTGATCTCCAATATGGTCCTCAAGCTTACATGCCTCTGCATGCTTAGTTATACCCTTTACATTGTGTGTGTGTTCTGTTTGGGAGTATATTACTGGATTTAATTAATCTCCTTTTGTCTCTATAATTTCTCAGATCTTTTTCTTTTTAAATGAAAATTCTAAGTAATTGGTTCTCTTAAGTGTCCCAACATTTGGATTTATCTGTTTCTTCTTGTAAAGTGAAGTGAAATGTGTGTGTGTTTAGGTGTATACATATGCAAGTACACATGCATATATTGTGGGGGCCTGTGTGGAAGCCAAAGGTCAGCCTCAGATATCTTTTCTTAGGAGTCATCCACCTTGTTTTTTTCTCACTGGGGTCTGGTTTCACGAATTAGGCTAAGCTGGGTGGCTAACAAGCTACAGGAATCCCTCTGTCTCCACTCTGCAGCTCTGGGATATACAAACACATGCCACCAAGCCCACTCAACTTTTTACATGGTTGCAATCTAACTCAGGTCCTCATGGTTGTGCAGTAAGTGATTCACTGACTGAGCCCAAGAGTTAAATTTTTGGCAAGAATTTACATATCTTTCTCATTCCGTTAGTCAAGAGCATGGCGTGAGTTTGTCCTATTAGTGATTATCCTGAGCTTGACTGAATAGTTGAGGTGGCCTTGATATCTTTACAACTTGTTGTATGCATATTAATCAGTGATTAAATCAGTGTTTTCTATTTCTATAGCAGTCTTTTTTTTTCTTTTTTCTTTTTTTTTCGAGACAGGGTTTCTCTGTGGCTTTGGAGCCTGTCCTGGAACTAGCTCTGTAGACCAGGCTGGTCTCGAACTCACAGAGATCCGCCTGCCTCTGCCTCCCCGAGTGCTGGGATTAAAGGCGTGCGCCACCATCGCCCAGCCCATTTTCTTTTTCTTTTCTTTTTTTAATATTTATTTATTTATTATGCATACAATATTTTGTCTGTGTGTACATCTGCAGACCAGAAGAGGGCACCAGGTCTCATTACAGATGGTTGTGAGCCACCATGTGGTTGCTGGGAATTGAACTCAGGACCTCTGGAAGAGCAGGCAATGCTCTTAACCACTGAGCCATCTCTCCAGCCCCCATTTTCTTTTTCTTGTGTGGGTTACCACTCCTCCATTTCACTGTCAGACAAGGGCTCACTATGTAGCCCAGGCTAGCCTCAAACTCATGATCTTCCTGTCTTAACCACTCGAGTTCTGGGATTACCAGCATGTGCCACCATTCCTAGTTTCATTTCCCTTAATACTTAAAAAAATCTTAACCCTGTTTAAGTATTAATATTAATTATTTCTAGCTATCTAAGATAAATAATAGGATAGGAAGTCAGCATACTTGTGCTGTTCCTAATTTCTCTACCTCTAGTATTCTACCTTTTCTTATTCATTCACTTTTATTTAAAGTAAAGAAAGAGGAATTTAAATTATACAAGTAATTTTAGAAATCATTAGGCGTATCTTTTGTACTTACGGTTGTAGTTGTGTGTATCCACAACAGAACACAATGAGGTCCAAACAGTTGAAGGAAGCAAACTCAGAGACTTAGGAAACAGTGCTTGCCAGTGGGCCTTGGCTTCCTCAACCCTGTCTCGAAAAAAAAAGAAAAAATATTGCTGCGTGTCATCTACCACTTTAAAATGCTTCATGACTCTTGGTGTGGGTCTCTTTAGGACATGTAGTCTGCCCTGTAGGATGGTTTTCTGGGCAGCATCAGCAAGAAGTGGAGCCCAGTATCAGTGTTTCAGATTTCTTCCCTGCCCTTTATGCCCTCTCCATATTTGTATTTTAAAGTGTACCTTTTATTCTCTTCAGGTCTCCCAGTCGCTGGGCAAACCTCAGAATTTGTTAACCAAGTGTTAGGGAAGACTGCTGAAGGCAACCCCACTGGAGGCCTTGTAGGACTAAGGATACCAGCATCAAAAGTGTAATCAGCCTCATTGGACCACTGGTCAGAAATGTCTGTTTTTGTCACTTTATCCATTGTAAATTTTCATTCTGTTTTGCATGTCAATTAGCATTATGTAAACATTTATAATTAGGTTACATTGTTTTAAGAACTTGTAGCATAAGTGAAGCATGATCCAAATTACTTGATTATTGCATATTCAGAGCATAAACCAGTGACCCTGCTGCTGGCATTAGAAAGGAAGCTCATGTTAAGTAAATGTGAAGTACAGATTGTAAACATCTGTTCAAGCAAAGCATTTTGGAGGAGTGAATATATTAATATAATGCTAAGTATTAAGGTGGGTTTATGCTCTGAACCACACAGAAATACCGAGGAAGCATTTTTTCCAAATCCATTTAGATTGTTTTTAGAATGACTGCTTTTTTGTTCTAATTTTTCACAGCCATTAATCTCACTTGTATGTGGTGCACCTAGCACTCATGTGTGTACCATGTTTAGATGTTTTATTTTTAGAGCTCAATATGATATATAAATATACAAATATATATACATATATAATTGTCTGTGCAAGAAAGAAAAAGCATATTCTTTGTGCCTTGTATTTTGGGGAAACTCTAAAACTGGTAATATTTTGTATGATGAAAACCCTAATGAGGAAAAACAAGATATATAGATGAGAAGATTATGGGGTTTAAATGTCTTTTTGTTCCAACTCTTTTTCAAATTTTTTGAATGTATATAGGACTATGTTGAAATGTAGATATATGCCACAGAGTCTGTGTATTGTATAAAAAAAAAGAAACAAAAACAAACAACAAAGATGGCTCTAGAAAACTCCTATTTCGGTACTTGACCGGAAGAAAATACTTGCACATCATTGCGATTGTTTTATTTTTTCTACCAAAGACAAATGCAACTGGTATGGCAGACTGCCAGTCTAAGTAAAGTTTTGCACAGCTTACATGATACTGTATGAATGTATGAAAAAAAGAGAAAAAAATTAAAAGGTCAGGGTTAGGGATCTTATTCAACTGTGAATTTTATTTCTGTTTGGGTCCAATTATCTACAGAAGGAGCATCCATACATACAAATATTATTTTGCTGTTCCTCTAGTTTGCTTCCATAGTAGATAAGTTGGTGGCCATTTAGGTGTCTTTTATTTCTGCACTTATTGTAGGAAATTTTAATATATTTCGTATTAGTAAGCTATTGATAAAATAGTTTTTGACTTTGAAAATTAAAGTTTATTTAGCTTATTGTAGTATACTTCCACCAAACAACCAAAATAAAGATTATTTTTATTGTATTATATATATATATATAAAAAGAAAAAAGCTAAAAATATCTAATACTTTAGTTGCCACTTTTCCAATTGATGTATTATTGTGCATGTAATATTTTCAAAGATCAACACAAGCTTAAAAATTTATAAATTTTTATATTTTTGTACAGGTATTTTCTTCAAACTTACATGTGACTTATTTTCTGTAGTTTCTAGAATTGAGAACATGAACATGTTTAGTTTTTAGGTGCTCTTCTTTGCTCGTGTAAGCGGCTGTATTAGTCAGTTTAACTGTGCTCAGGCTTTCCCTCTGATGAGAAACTCATCTGTCACGGCAGCGTTATAACCTCCACATGTCCTGCCATCTGTCTTTCTTGATGGTTTTATCTCAAATCTTGTGTTTGGAACTATGAAAACTGGTAGCTTAAAAAGTAAAAGCAAGCATATCTAGAAGAAAAACCTGAATTTCAGACAGTTGCTGTTTCTCCATTACCCATTGATAGAACTAAACTAGTTGTCCTTGGGCCTTGCAGTAGTTTCTTTTCCTTTCTCTTCCTCCTCCCCTTTTGTAAGCTACAGCACATGAAGGTTCAATTCTAGAACACAGTAACAATCCAGAGATGTGTCTTACTTGCTCTTTGACATCCTGAAACATAAACGAAGAACTGTCATGACATGTTAGCTATACTGTGACAAGGCTCCTATGTGTTTGGTGGAAATGTACTTGTTCGTGCGCTCACCCAACAGACAGTGAGCTCACATCTCATGCTTAGTAGAATGCAGGTGTTCACTTTTAGCTGGGAGAAAGAAAGCATAGGTTCACAAATGGAAGTATACGAAGGCTTGGCAGTGTATATCTGATAAATTGTTAGTGTTTCAGAATATGGCAGTTTTGTAGTCAAGTGAACATCGCTTCATGGTAGCGATTCATTTGGTAAAGTTTATAAAATTCCCTATTTATAGCTGCCCTGTTAGGAATTCTGGTTTTTGATACCCTTTTCCTGTCTGCAAACCAGAATTTGGTTTTTTGGTCTTGCATTTCAAAAGACTTTGAATCTGTTTAGTAGATTCCATACCCGTGCATTTCAGTGTTTTATATGTACTACTTAAGTTAAATAGTTGAAAGCCTTTAAATAGTTGAGCTTTTTAATGTTGACACTTTATTTTGTACCTATTTATATATGTATGTATATCTTAGAAAAGCACTTTGTTATAAAATTGCATTTTATATGATTCCTGCCATTTGCTGCTAAACCTGGGCTGGTCAGAACGCTGCAGCGATACTTGATCTAAATAAAAACCTGGCAGTAAAATGTAGAGTGCAAGTTAAATCCTCTTGCTGTTTAAGATGACATAGGCAAGCTGTGCAGCTTTACATTTTAACCAGGGGACTCTGTGGCATTTAAAACCGTCTAGAAATGGTTGTACTTTTAATGCCAGTAATGATCTGCTTCCTTTATTGTTGTTAAAATACCTACACCTAGTGTATCACAGACAGTTCTCACGAGTACGTAAAAACCCCAACAGTTGTACATGTTCTGTTTTTTAAAATGGTGGCATGTATTTTTGGGTGGAAATCATTAGAGTGAGAACTGTCTAAAGGTTTTCTGCGTTCATACATGGTAAACAGATAGCTCATGAAGTCCAGAACCTTCCCCTAAGTGAAGGCATTGTGAATTCTCCTCGGATAAACCCATTGTTCCAAAAGCAAGCATAAACTGACTCTAGTACTACTACAGTAAAAAAGTAACAATGAACCTTCTGCTTCCTGGTTTCAGATACACTGGATTCTTTAGTCTGTGCCCACATGAGAGCAGGCTGCCCGGCTGCTCCTGTTGAGGTCGTGTGTGAGTTTTTCTGTCAGTGTGATTGCTTGCTGTGCTGTACCATGTATGGGTTCTTGTCCTTTCCATGTCCTTCATGAGATATTTGGGTGTGGCTTGATATTGTGCCTTACTTGTACACTTAAATGAAACATCTTCATTCCCTCCTGCTTCCCAAACCTTAACTTTGTCCTTTTTGTAAGAGAATCAGAACTATTCCAGAAGCATCATGAAGGATTTCAGATGGGTGTGGTTCCATAGTTCCCTCTCTTTGTAGTTATTTTATACTTGTATGAGAGACCACTTTTGAATGATCTTTGAGTAATCTTGCTGCACATCCCTTCTCTGGCTTTTGTGACGTTGTCGTGCATCTCTCTGATGCTTGACTTCATTTGCTTCTTAGCAAGAGTCTGCATTATAGAAAGGTGCATTCATTTCATCTGCTTGAATGTGATTTTGTTTTCTAGAACTTTTTAGAAGAGTACCCATTTTGTTTGTTTTTTTTTTTTACAACAGATGACAAGTCTCTTTAAAAGAAACAGAAGTACAGTACTTTTGAAATACAATGCTATTGGTATGAATTTTTCTTTTATATAATATTCATACAATTATCTGATGTTTGCCTTCATTAATAAAGCTGTTAGTTTACTCACCAAAATGTCGAGAATGGGCGTGCTCTTCTTTATTCCACATATTTAAATAATACTTTAGCTGCTAAGATTTAGTTAATTTCCTAAGACATGAATTCAAGTTGCCTTCAGCAAGAATTAACAAAACTCATGTTCCCTTTCTTTACATAGTCTTCCTAAAATTCTGTTCAACTACTTTCTAATTAATTATGTGACAGAATGTTAGCATCTCTCCAAATCTTGAAACTTGAATTTTGAGAATGCATTGAATTTCAGTGTTAATGGAAAAGGTCTCGACTATGTTTCTAGTGGAGTCTTTTGTGGAATGCCATTTCCCATGGAACTGCAACCACTTGCACAACTTTGCACAGAACTGCAGTCTTGTTCTTCCCTGGATCGTGACAAACGAGTCTCACACAGTGCTGTAATACTTGTGGATTCTTTCGTGATCTTAGTCATCTTAATAAGGGCATTATGAGAAGATGACTTCATGGTTTTTGTTTTTGTCTTTTTTTAACATTTCAAACACAGTGGGATGTAACACTGAATGTCAGCTGTAGGGATGGTGGTTTCGTCCTAAGGAATAAGCATGTTGGGGGAATGTGATGCAAATGTACTACTGAGAGTTACATACACACTTCCATAGGCAAGTGGGATTATGTGTTGAAGCATAGTCCCCGTGCTTAGTAAACTGAAATAGAAAGGACACCTAGGAACTGCACTATGCCAAATTGCCGTTTTGTTTTGAAGAGACTTTTGGAGGAGGTGAAGGTAACTGAACCTCACAGCTACTTCCAGATAGTATTTTGGAGTTGAAGACTCAGTGGCTAGTGAAGAGCACCCAGGTTTAGATCTCCGCGTGCCAAGTGGGAACAGGGCTTTGCCTCTTCCACAACAATGTAAACATCTGGTGTAGCTGACTCAGTTCCGGGTGCCAGGAGTGGGACTGATTCTGTGTCTTGCCTTTTGCCCTTTGTTTTTTTCGAACTAAATAACAAAACTGTGTACGTGTACTGTATTGGCCTTTCCACCACATGTTTAACGACACTGTACTTCACTGCCTGCTATTGTCTTCTTGCCCTAGAGTCTGTCCTTTAGCGTAGCATTTGTGGTTCAGTGACTCCGGAGCTGCCAACACAGAAGGACAAGAATACAAAGTGTTTGTTCCAGTGTTTTGGCAGCCTCTTCAAATAGTTGTGCCTAGGATCCTGTCTGTGATATGATCATAAATACTCCGTAGTTTTGTTTATTCCCTCACCTCCAGCTGGAGCTGTGACACTTTATTGGATTCAGTCTTGTCTCTTGTCTAGAAAGAATTGTATCTTGTTCACGCATGAGCTGTTTAAAAATGACTCAACGTTGGTAAATAGTTGTGCAGTTTTCCTTTCAGGAGAAGGCCATGCACAGGTCGCTTTGTTTTCTGTCACCCTCTAACCTGTCAGCACTGTAGTCAGACACAGAATCATCAGTGTATGCAGCACCCGTTGTAATTTAAAATAAAAATATGAAAAGAAAAGGTTTTGAATCGTTTGCCTCATATTTTGTCTTTTCTCCTTTCTGTTGCCTGCGACACGGCAGCCATCCATTTCTCAAGACAAACTGTTCCTAAGCAGTCTCCATCTTCACAGAGCGAGGGAGCCAACTGTACTGCCTCTTTGGGCATACAGAGTGCTAAGGATTATTGACATTGTAAACTGGGCTTCTAGTATTTCAGTGAAATTTAGCTATACCATAAAATTACTTGATAGAAACATTTGCTTTGTTTGTAAACAATAGTTTGTATTTAATTTATCCTTTGATAATTTGAACAAGAAATTTCTTCAAGAAAAAGTATCAAAACAGTCTTCAGGCTAGGGGAGCTGTGTACAGAAGGCCTCTGCCAAGGGGACCACACTAGGCGAAGGGGGCATAGGAGTGGGTGTTTTTCAGCAGCAAGTGTCTGTCGAGAACCTACTCTGCCACAATGTGTAGTTAGGTAGGTGCTGGGTTACAGAGGGATTGAAGAGAATGCCACAAAATCAGTCTACCACGGGGAGTGGCACGTGGGCAGGATGGCAGAAAACACAAGAGAAGTTGAAGGTATGACATCCTGTGGGGATGCTAAAGAAAGGATGAGGGCCAGGGAGATAAAGGTTAAAGTGCCAAGCAAGCATCAATCCCCAGCACTCAGATGAACAGCAGTATGTGGTGTGGGCACTTGTGTCTGCAGCCAGGGACGCAGACGTAGATCCCTGAGGCCCCCAGCACAGCATGGCCTACCTGGGAAGTAATGAGAGACCCCATTCCCCAAACAGGACAGCACCTAAGGGATGACAACTGAAGTTGACCTCTGGTCTACATATAGACACATACAACTTGACTCTTTTTTTTCTCTATTTGAGTGATACTGAGGCCATTTTTAAAAAAGGCAAAGTAGGAGTCAGGGGAGCAGGGCCAGTGCAGCTATAGCACAATGAAGCATTTGAAAGAGAAACATTGGGCTGGAGAGATGGCTCAGAGGTTAAGAGCACTGACTGCTCTTCCTGAGGTCCTGAGTTCAATTCCCAGCAACCACATGGTGGCTCACAGCCATCTGTAGTGAGATCTGGTGCCCTCTTCTGGCCAGCAAGCATACATACAGCCAGAACACTGTATACATAATAAATAAATCTTTAAAAAAAAAGAAAACATTTTTAGTTAATTCCTAATTAATTAGAAAATGTCCTGATTCAGCTAAAAGATAGAGCATTAGAAGGTAGTAGATGTCCTTAGGTATGGGGATGGCATCCTGTAAGCCATCTAGTTGTCCTGCTACTATCAGGCCCAGTGAGGTTTGTGGCCTTGTCTTTCTGCAGCAGCACTCAGATGAAGGACTACTTCCAGCCTATTGTAGCAGAGGTTCAGTTCACACTCTAGTCTGCTTGATAGACTCTGAGGACAATTCCTACTCAGATAATCAGGCCAGATCTTGAGCAATATTTAGAAGAATGTCCACATCAGAGGGAAGTAAGGTGCTTAGAATCAGAAGGTCCAAAAGATCCAAAGCCCACTCAGTGCAGCCAACAAAGGCAGTTCCTAAACAAAAGGAGCGAGACAGAGTTGGAAGAATCATGAGGGCCTCTGGGTCCCAGGCTGTGCACCCTTCAAGCTAGCCTGTAGCCAGGGGGCAGGGTTGGGTTGTCATGTTGGAGAGTAGAGACATGGGAAGCTGCCTGCTCTGGTTGCTGCAGACTGCCGATTGTGTAGGAATTTCCAGCAAGGATGATAAGTGAGGGTCCAAAGGCTAAAAATCCAGTACTGCCTTTGGGGTCCTCCAGTGTCCTAAATGGAGAACTTTACTCGGGACACAACAGTGATTTGAATGTCAATCTGTTTCTTTAAACATTTTTCATCCTAAAATGCTGCTTAGAATAAAAACCAGAAATATACAAATTTGAAAGAAGAGTTTACAGCGAAAAGCGCAGAAGAAACTTGAATGAATGAGAGAATACACACCAGGCTCCAGAACAGGGCCTGTCAGCGAAAAGCTACTGGTGCTGTCATGCTAAAAATGTGATACCATCTTAGCAAAATAAACCAAGGGGATGTCAAGTTGTGAGAAGAAAATAGCTGAAACATGTTGGGGTGGGGAGAGGATAAATTAAGTATTTTAATCCTACTGTAGAAGACTCTATAAAAACTGCCATTGAGTGCATGAATGGACAGGCAAGGAGATTAGAATAGTGAATTTAGAAATAGACACAAATAGATGAAAACGGTAGCATGGTTACTGTGGCATCCAGAACCAAGGTAAAATGAGTTGGGCCCTTCTCTAGTATTGGAGTCACCGAGAAACCTAGAAAATGTCAAGTTGGTTCTGCATCTCACACTATGAGCCAATATGTACTTCAAAATGGGCAAAGATACAGGTTTTTTTTTTAAAGCAAAAACAAAAACCCATAACCCATAAGCACCAGAAGGAAATATGTACAATCTTAAATCCTATGGGATTGGGAAGGATTTTTTTTAACATAGACTCAAGTCCAGGAGTCATAAATAAAGATTCACCAATGTGAAACTGAAATTTTAAATCATCTTTGAGATAAAAAGTTACCATAAACAAAGTCAGAATTCTGCCGATTTTACAGTGAGAATACTAATAACAGAAAGGGCTCCTGAAAACAAATCCAGTAGAAAAGTGCACAAAATGAATATGGTAGCTTTGAGACATTCTCAGTCTCATTCATTATAAGAGATGCAAGCTAAAGGCCTTTTAAGAAACACTGAATGGGGCCGGGCAGTGGTGGCGCACGCCTTTAATCCCAGCACTCAGGAGGCAGAAGCAGGCAGACTCTGTGAGTTTGAGGCCAGCCTGGTCTACAAGAGCTAGTTCCAGGACACTACAGAGAAACCTTGTTTTGAAAAAAAAAAAAAAAAAAAAAAAAAAAAAAAAAAAAAAAAAAAAAAAAAAAAAAGAAGAAGAAGAAGAAAAAGAAAAGAAACACTGAATGGTAAGATTCCCAATGTCAGCTCACCATGCTGGTAGGCTAAAGGAAATGGGCATTTCTTCTATTTTGCTGGAGCCACTTAAGCTGATAAGACCACTATGAAGAGATTTTTTGTTTAGTCCTGGCTAGGCTGGAACTGACCATGTTCTCTTTATCTGCTGGGATAAAGGTGTGCGCCACCATACCTAGAGAGAAAAGAAATATGAAAGCTTGTGTGAAGTTAAAATGCATGTCTGACAGCTTCACGTTGAACACCTGTAATTCTAGCACTTGGGAGTTTGAGGCAAGAAGACCAGGAGTTCAAGGTCGTCCTTGTCTACACAGGCAGTCGGAAACCAGCGTGGCCTATCTGAAACCCTGCCTCTGAAAAGCCAAGATAAAACACATATATCCACCTATTCCATTTGTTCTGTCCTCCTCTTCCCACTTCCTGTCGCCAAACTAATGAGTGTGATTATACAGGCGAAGCACCGAGTAGAAAATGCCTGTACTTCCATACTCCAGAATGTTGCTTGGGAATACACGAATAGCAACGAGGCATTGGGTTCAATACCACGTAACCTAAGGCTTCATGTATTACCTCATTTCACCCTCTAGGCAACCTTAGGAATGATGTTACTGATGATCACATTAGCCTTTGAGAAAACTGGAGTGGGGTTGGTGATGTGTACGCCTGGAGTCCAGGCCTTTGTTACTTGCAGTGAGGTGCACCTACCTTTTCAGAAGTGATGCAAACTGCCCTAGGAATGTAGGCAACTGTGGAGACTAAGGGGCTATGTGTGAAGTTTGAGAAAAACCATTTAAAAAAGAGGGAACCCCATATCCCAAGGCTACAGGGCCTGGAGAATGCCTGAGTGCCGGGAAAAGGGAAAGTATTATTACTAAGAAATAATAATAATTAAATAGTACTCCTAAAAGCGCTACCCTTCTATGAGTAGCACTGATATTGTTTCTATCAAAACCACACGACACAGTCAGAAAGAACAATTCCTGCGATGCTTGTAATCTAATTCTACACAAAGGGCAACATCAGAGCCATAGAAACACATAAGGCAATGTAGTTCTGTATAAGAGAAAGCCCTAGGATCTTGTTTGTACTGATGGAGGTGCCCCAGTGACCTGCATTGAATTCTACCCCTTTACAAATTTTTTTGTGTCTTACTCCATAATTCATACTTAACAGAGAAATTTTGTTTTAAGTTTTAAAAAAGAAATGCAGCTTTGGTGGCATCCTATTCGGTACTTTTTTGTTCCTATGCAAAAAGTCACTATAATAGCTGGTGCCTGAAAGATGGAAAGTGACCACTGTTGAGCGGATTTTTTGTTGTTTCTCTAGTAGTGGGGTCAGAACCCCAAGGTTATGCGGTATGCCAGACAAGCCCATCACCAAATGAGCTGTGTCCTTCAACCCTAATGGTTCTTCATAGTCACTTTCACTTTTCCGTTTAGTAGGAGCCGCCCAGAGAGGCTGTGAGTGTTCGGCATGTCAAGGAAAATCCCAGGTCTGGGCTGGCAACCTTGTTCGCTCTGTACCGCGTCTCCAGGCACCACATTCAGAAGTACGGAAGGCGGGCCGGCGCCACGCGAGCGCGCTCAAGTTTGGCCGCCGCCGCTCGCCATAGCCGGGCTCCAACATGGCGGCTCCCCAGGATGTCCACGTCCGGATCTGTAACCAGGAGATTGTCAAATTCGACCTGGAGGTGAAGGCGCTTATCCAGGTACAGATTCTTAGGCCCCCGCCGGGCTCTCTCTAGCCGCCTCGGCATTTTCCAAAATCTTCGCACCCGCCCAGCTTCCCAGGCAGGCGGCCCTCAGGCGCCATTCGGTCGGGTCTCCGGAACCGCAGAACCTTAAGCGCTTTTCATATGCACACAGTTGGTTCACCCGTCTCTCAGCTACCCTCACGCCCCTCTCCTGCTCCCTGACTTTACCGCAAAGGTTGGGGCTAGCCTGTTCCTGTCTCGTCAGTAGCCCCGCCCTGCCACCTCCCCCATCGCCTCGCACACCTACTTCCCTGTGTTAGGGGCACGGAACCCAGGGCCACCTGATAAGGCAGTCACCGGACCGAAGCTCAGGAAACCTGGACCGTGGGTATTTTTTGAATGAAAAAAATCAAAGTTCCAAGGCCTTTGACTATCCTAGGACTGGATAGGGAAAACCAGCCTGGGAAAGGCATTTTAGATCTTCCATACCCGGTTCAGCCGACGGGGAAGTGAGGCGCTTGTCTAGAAGCAGGTGTAAGTAGAAACAGAAGTGCAAGAAAGTTTACAAGGGAGCCGGGCGATGGTGGCACAAGGCTTTAATCCCATCACTCGGGAGGCAGAGATAAGCGTTTTCAGTTCGAGGCCAACCTGATCTAGAGTTTCAGAATAGGCCCCAAAGCTACAGAGAAATCCTGTCTTGAAAACAAACAAAAAACCTCACAACAAAACATTTGTTTTTGTATGAACAACAACAAAGAAAAAAAGAAAATTAACATAGGCAGCAGTGGGGAATGTAGAAATGGCTCCTGAGTTTAGAAAACAAAACCAAAAATCTCAAGAGACTGAACACAATCTGTGACAACAAGGGAGGAGAGGATGGGGTGTAGCTCTGCTGGTGAATGCTTGCCTAGCTTGTCTGGGTTCCATCCCCAGTGTTGCAGAAGTGGGCTGTGGTTGCAGGGATACATGAGCCCCCGTGGAAAAGGGGCGGGGGAGTAGTGCTCTCTGACAAGCCAGATGCACACCGGACCACAGTGGTCGTTTATTCTATGCCACGTGAAATTACTAGGGGCCAGGATAGCGTAGCTCAGTGTAGAGTTAAAGTTTAGCCATGCTCCGGGCCCTGGTTTCAGTCCTCAGAATGCAACAATACGTTCATATACATACAGGAAACAAACTGGCTAGTGTGTTGGTGCCAGCACTTAGAAAGCAGGGGTAGGAAAATCATGCATTTGAGGCTAACCTGGGCTACATAGAGTGATCCTGCCTCAAAAACAAAAAGCAGACTACATCCAAAATTTAAAAACAGAAAAGTTACGTTTTCATATTCTCTGGTTGGCTAGGTCTTTTTTGGGTTTTGTGGTTACTATGGAGTAAGCTTAACCCCAAAATTGCATTCTTATAGTCTCCCAGCTCTTCTGCTAAGTGTTTTATGCTGAGAAATATGACTTTGAGGTAGATTAGATGAAGAATTGGAGGCTTTGGTTTTTTTCAAGATTGCACTAATATGTTACAGGATTTGAATATAGTAGCCTAAGTCTAGAGCCTGCTCCTAAATCTTAGCTCTGAAGATTCTGGATTTCTTTCCAGAAGCAAATCCTCAGTATGTCAAATCCCCTGTGCATGTCATATGACTTGTAACAGATAGAAGGCTTGTAAAATCAGACTAAGTTAATTTTGTTACATGTTACCAGAGATTTCGGCCCTTGACTTTTAGAGTTGAAGGATCTGAAGTCACAGTATCTCTTAGATGCCCATTCTTGTTGAACATGTAAGCTGCTTAAGACTTTCATGGTGGCTGGATAACAGTTTGCTAAACTTTTAAGTCAAGGTTGAGTTTATCTAGCTACTTACTTATCTACACACATAATACATATCATGTGTGTGTGTGTGTCTTGCTGGTGATGGAACCCAGGGCCTCAAGCATGTTGCGCAAATGCTGTACCACTGAACTGCACGTCCAGTCTGCTTTTGTATATTCTGTTCAGTGTTAATCTTAAGAGGGATGAGGAAACTGAAAATGATGTTTTTGCTTTTGTGCAGAGGAGAGCAGCAGTGAGCAAGACAAGGTGGAGCTAGGCCAACCTTAGCTGTGGGCTGAATCAGCTTTTCCCCTGTGCATGTCATTCCTGGAGAAAGGCCCCTCATCTCTCCGTTGTCTTCTAGGATATTCGAGATTGTCCTGGACCCTTAAGCAAGCTCACTGAACTGAATACTAAGGTGAAGGAAAAGTTTCAACAGCTACGACACAGGATACAGGTATGTGAGGCTCCACACCGCTCTTCACTAAGGGCGGGTATTGGGGTGAGAGCTCAGACCTCGGATAGCCTTTGCGTGAGAGTTGACCAGGTTCCTCACATACCACATGGAGATAGTAGTAAACATTGTTACGTTAGGGTGACTGGACTGTCAACGATTGGAGCCTGTGCACTTGTTCCCTGCCTGAGTCCGTCACCAACATGTCCTGGGTGTTCTCCATGCTGTCATTTTTTCAGTCACCGCCTTGCAGTTTCTGCAGTCACAGCTTCCATCTTGTGCTCATCACACCCGACTTTCCCATGGTGCACGTGCTGTCTCAGAACACAGAGTAGGAAGGGACCTGTGAGTAGCAGAGCCGTCCACTGCTGCGCTCGCTCTCGGGAAGGCTACTAGGAATCTGCCCATCACTGGGTGGGGCTAGGACCACCTGAGTTTTGTTTTTTTCTGTTTATTTATGTATCTTTTTAAAGCAATCTTTGCTCATTTTACATACCAATCCCAGTTTCCATTCCTTCCCCTCCTCCCGCTCCCCTCACCTCCTCCCCCCCAACTCCACCTCCCAGCCAGTCCTTAGAGAGGGTAAGGCTTCCCATGGGGAGTCAATAAAGTCTGACACATCACTTTGAGGTAGGACCAAGGCCCTCCCCTACTATATCTAGGCTGAGCAAAGTATTTCACCATAGAGAATAGGCTCCAAAAAGCCAACTCATGCACTAGGGATAAATCCTGGTCTCACTGCCTAAGCCACACAATTGTCACCCACATTCAGAGGGCCTAGTTGAGGACCCCCTGGTTTTGCTGCATGTGGTAAATGACCTTGTCCCAAAGCTGTCCTTAGCTCTTGAGTTGCTTAGCAGATAGAAGTCTCTTGCAGAGCCACTGGGAAGTCAGCAGGTTGACAGCTTGAGAGGGCTTCTTGTTCCCTTCCTGAAGGGGTTTCCAGGGCAGGTGATTCCTGCCTTTGGAGATGACTTTAGAATTTCAGCACTGTGGCTGTACCTAGGTGATCACCATCTCCAGCACGGCTTCCTACATCTGAACTTTTGAAAAATACTGCTTCTTGTGTGTTATATTTGTGTGTGTGCGTGTGTGTACCCACAGCTGTTAGTCTCGGTTATGTGTCTTGCTAATGTCCTCTGTTCTCTGTGCCTCTTTCAAATGCACTGTTTCATTACTCTCATGTCTTCTCAGAGTTTGTCTCAAGATTACAGATATTTTTTGCACTGTTTCCCCTTCTGGGGATGGACATGCCACAGCATTGAGTCTCTAAGCCTACCTGTGTCTGGATGACCTACCTTCTCTTGAACAGCCTCCCCGCCTTCTTATAAAGTTGTAGTTCTCTTCTAACCATTTCTCTACCAACAGGCATTCATCTGGACTGCTTCCATGTTTTAATTCTTAGAGCTAATTTGTTTTCTTAATGTCTTTCTTCAACTCTTCAATTCTTAACTACTACTGTTGTATAAGTACCTGCATGTTTACCTGGTGTTTATTTCCTCCTCTAATTTTAAGTAATTATCCTCATCAATACATTTACATATTTGTTATGCTCTAACCGCTGGTTACAGCCTCTCCTTAAGCATAGACAGCATCTAGCAAGGTGTAGGCCAGCGAGTGACTAGCACCATCCTAGCTCTCATCTGCATTTCCTCAGCTTTTGCATGCTATGTATATTCCTGAAAACACAAAAGCACATGAGTGAATGTCTCTTTTGTGTATTTCAACAAGGGTGCCTGTGAGCAGAGGAGAACTGGCCTGTGTCTTCTGAATATGCTAGTTCCTACACAGTTGGTATTGGCGTGGCTGTGTGCAGATGTCCATCTGCGCATTTGTGTTTCTTCAGCTGGAACTGGAGAATAACAGTGCACCTTTCATCTCTCCGGAGATATCAGGTTTTCTGTGACAACTTCCAAGCAGCCTCTTCTAAGGAAATTGTGCATTTCTCCTTCTTCCTGTCTCCCTTCTTCCTGTTCACCCATTCTTCACTGAGATCAGTGTAGCAAAAAATAGAACACAGGGCTCTTTGGGCAGTGACTGCATTGTCAGGAATGAGAATTCTAGACAAAAAAAATTACGTCTTGGGCTGGAGAGATGTCTCAGTGGTTAAGAGCATTGCCTGCTCTTCCAAAGGTCCTGAGTTCAATTCCCGGCAACCACATGGTGGCTCACAACCATCTGTAATGAGGTCTGGTGCCCTCTTCTGGCCTGCAGACATACACACAGACAGAATTATTGTATACATAATAAATAAATAAATAAATATTTAAAAAAAATTACGTCTTATTACTGGTAATATTTGCACTTCTCCCCATTTTTTTTCCCCTTGAGACAGGGTCTTGCTATGAAGCTCTGGCTATACTGAAAGTCACTATGTAGATCAGCCTGGCCTCAAACTCACTGAAATCCCACCGCCTCTGCCTCAAGTACTGGGATTAAAGGCGTGCGCCACCATGCCTAGTTATACTTGTTTTAATTCACAGTCAATTATTCTTTTTTCTTCTTTAGCAGTATGGGAGGGTGGGCAGAATAAACTTTCAGAAGTACTTTCTGAGCTGTTGAAATGATACAAAGATACACATGCTTGTTCCAAACCAGCATGTGCAAATTTATATAGGAATGAGTAGATTGTTCTCTAGATAAACTAATATGTTGATGTTTTAGCCCTATGGCTTGCTTGAAAGTGAAACTTGTGATTTGTAAATTAAAGCTAGGACCTGAGGCTTCTTTACAGTGTGTGTGACAGCTCCTGCAGCTCAAGTTCTTGGTCTGATGCTGTTGATCATGTCTGCTCTCCCTTGCTCATGGTAGACTCTTGTTGGGGAGGCTGCTCGTTCATTCCCAGCCACTCAGACCCAAAATGATCACACAGAAACTATGTTATTTGTGGTTCTGTTTGGCCAACGCTTACGCATATTTTTAGCTACTAACCCATCTCCGTTAAGCTGTGCATCACCACGAGGTTGTGGCCTACCAGCAAAGTTTCGGCATGTCTCCTCCGCTGGCGGCTACATGGCACCTCCCTGACTCTGCCTACTCTCTCTATATCTTTTCCAGCCTGGCTATATTCTGTTAAGCCATTGGTCAAAAGCAGCTTCTTTATTCATTAAACAATAAAAGCAACACATATACATAAGGACTTCCCACACCAGACTCTTTCCCTGGTATTTGGTATTCTGAATCATGTGTGCTTAATTTCTGTATGCCTTTCCTGGAGCCTCTGCAGCCTGGTCATACCTCTCAGTCTCCAGGGAGTATCACAAGTCTAGGGATACTGTTTCTGTTAATTTCTCTTCTCTGCAGTTCTCAAATCACTCAGGAAAGATAAATCATCCCCCTACCCAAAGTCCATAGTGTACCCCCTGCCATTCACTTCACAACCAAAATAAAATAAACCAGACAAGTGTCCACCAGCTCTACTGTTGAGTAGACGTCCCAGACTGTTGTACAGCTGCTGGAAGCTTCTGTGGGTCCTGGGTTTGTGACAGTTTCAGTTCAGCTTCAGCCTCAGGTGGCCTTAGGCATCAGGGTTATGTTCACAAATAAGTCAAAACCCATGGGCAGTGTTTGGAAACACGTAATAGTGTGGTATCCTTCTGGCATTGTGCTGGGATCTTGTTTTGTTGTGTCTGGTTTTTTCCTTTAGTTCAGGCAGTGTCAAGGTTGTAGGAGTGGCAACCCTTGCTCCAGTGAGGGCAGCCTTTCTAGAGCTGACCACACCAGCACCCTGCTTCCTGTTCACCTTTGAGCTGCCAATTTTTCCTTCTCTTTCTTAAAGATTTGCCTATATGTTTAAAAGGATATTTGATTGTTTTGGACATGCTCCCTCCCACTCCCAAGTGTCTGTTGTAAAAGATACTTAGTTGTTTTTGTGTGTCTCTATTGGAAACAGAAGCACTCTGGCTAACAGCTGTTTTCCTCTCCAAGGAGCTTGAGCAATCAGCAAGGGAGCAAGACAAGGAGTCAGAGAAGCAGCTTCTACTTCAGGAAGTGGAGAACCACAAAAAGCAGATGCTCAGGTAGGCGGGATAGCCTACAACCACCTCTGCTGGGTCGCATGCTGACTGTGAAGCTTGTCCATGTGTTTATCTAATAAGCCCAGCTTAATGGTGATGCAGTGGTATCATTAACACACAGGCTGAAAGTTCTCTAGATCAGTCAGTCTCAAACCACAAGTCTGAGGAGC
This sequence comes from Alexandromys fortis, assembly GCF_014885135.2. Classification (NCBI taxonomy): domain Eukaryota; kingdom Metazoa; phylum Chordata; class Mammalia; order Rodentia; family Cricetidae; genus Alexandromys; species Alexandromys fortis. Next base: position 1,561,280 of record NW_026067891.1, read on the forward strand.
TAAGGGGATAAGTGGAGTCTGCACGGACATTTGGAGCTGTGTGTGTAAAGTGTTCACAGTGTTGATATGTTTGCACAGTTGGCCTCACACTGCACTGTATATATTCATGTTTTTAAAATACTGTGGGTGTGGGAGCTGTGTGTGGAGTCGGTTCTCTCCTGCCATTTGTCAGGCCTGCAGACATGCACCTCTGTCCTCTGAGCCTCTCAATGGCCCTTGTTCTGTCTTTTATTTTTTGAGACAGGGTCTCTTGTATTCAAGTTGTCCTCAAACTCAACATGTAGCTAGGATGACCTTGGATGTCTGATCCCCTTGTTCCTACTTCCCAGGTGCTGGGGATACAGGCATGGCTCCCCACATATTTATGTGGTACTGAGAATCAAAGCCAGGGTTTTGTGCATGCTAGGGCAAGCACCGCACCAATGGAACCACACCCCAAACCCATCTTTTGTATATTTGAAAACAAAAATGTAATTACTTTTGGAGGCTAGAGAGATGGCTCAGCAGTTTCAAATGTATACTGCTCTTCTAGAGGACCCAAGTTCAATTCCTAGCACCCACATCAGACAGCTTCCAACTGCCTGTAACTCCAACTCCAGTGGGTCCTGATGCCCCTCACCTCAATAGGCAGTTATGTGCACACACACACACACACACACACACACACACACGATTAAAATAATAAAAATTAAACTTCTAAAAACTTGATTACTTTTGTAATACAGGGTAAATTTTATTCAAGAATAATTGGTATGTGGAAAGCTCACTGAAAGTGAACATACTCAAGATAGACCAAAATATAGCTTCCAGTGTGGCATTATTGAAATGAATGATGCACAGAAATGTGAGTTTATATTAGAATTGAGATTTTGGTGACACTGCAGCTGTGTGCTAATCTTTGATCATAAAGCCATTTCTTAGTCTCTTAATTAGGGACTATAACTTTTTTTTTTTTTAACAGTGTCTGGGAACATGAATCACTGTTTCTCCCTCCAGGTTGGACTTTGTGCTATAACCCAAAGGGCCTTGTTACTGCAAACACGCCTTTCCCAGCCCCGTGGTGTTGAAGGCCCGCTCAGTAGTCTTTGCTGCATCAGAATCCCCGTAGGTCTTCCTTTGTCACGGCTATATGCTCGTGGTTTCCTCTCTGGCTCAGCTGGCAAGAGAGACTGACCAAGACATGGGAGTGAGTGGTGCAAGTGTGCCTGGCCCATTGACGGTGGCTTTTTATGCCACAAGGGTTCTCAGATTGTAAGCATGAACTCACGAGGAGTGCACGCGTGCAGTGTAGTAAGCTGCACCAAACACCGTCAGCTTAGTGGGGTCTTAAAGCTTGGCTGTCCTGGCGTGACGTGACGTTAAAGGTTTGAGGAAAGAAAGCACGGAATTACTGTTGCAGCAGCAGTTACATTTCTCAGGTTGTCAGGTTCATCATTCTGTTTAGTACTTGCTTTCTTCCCTCCCTAATACATGTGAGCTCCCTGAAGACAGGCTCTCAGCTCTGCACCCCTGGGCCTTGCAGATGTAGTTGATTGTTTGAAATGGCAGGTATGGAATGGGCTGGTAGGCGTGCAGTATCTGAGAGCCCATCTGAAGATTGCCTGTAGTCCCAGCACTTGGGAGGCAGAAGCAGGCAGATCTCTGTGAGTTCAGGCCAGCCTGGTCTACAGAGTGAGTTCCAGGACAGCCAGGGCTACACAGAGAAACCCTGTCTTTAAAAAAAAAAAACAACAAGCAAACAAACAAAAGGAGAAAGTCGACTCCGGATTGTCCTGTGACCTCCACGTGTGCACTGTGGCATGCATCTCCACCCCAAGCATACACACATAAATTTTTGTTTTAATTTAAAGAAAGCCACCCTATTGGTTAAGGGCTCTGTTCAGGGCTTAGCGCAGTTGATTTGAACTGGCTGCATGAGAGTTCCAGCGCATGGCTTTGGTTGTCAGAGGGCTATGGTTGGCCTTTTCTGTTTGTCAGTGAAGGGTGGATTGCTAATCTCAAGTGCTGCTTACCTTTGAGCCATCACTTGCCAAGTAAAGAATGTGAATAGATCATGCCAGTGCCCTGTGAATCAATCATGCCAGCCAGGGTGCCCTGTGATATATGTAGTGCCTGCAACTGGTTCAAATAGACAAGAGTTAGCAAGAGTAGCAAGCCTTGGAGGAATGTTGGTTCCCCCCTCTAACAGCCGCTTTGGGCGGATAAATGGTGATTCCATTACTAGGGATGAAGGAGGAATGCTAGGTCATGGCTCTCGAGGATAACACCCAGATACTTGTCAGACAGTAAAGCCACTGTGGGTCTGTGTCTCGTAGAGTGCCTTGTCCCTGGTCTCCCAGCTGCCTAGCAGGAGAGGGATAGCGACAGAATGTTCTGGAAACGTCTTCTGGAGGTTCAGAGGAAAGATGTTAAGACCTATGCTAAAGTAGCTATCAGGGCTACCAAGAGGAGGAAGTGGAGGGAGGTGATGTTGAACTCTGAGCCACACTGTTTAGGCTGGGCAGCCTGGTGGAGCCACCAGGACCTCATGTGTGACCCTTCTTTTTCCAGCAACCAGACCTCATGGCGGAAAGCCAATCTCACCTGCAAAATTGCCATCGACAACCTGGAAAAAGCAGAACTTCTGCAGGGAGGAGACTCCTTGAGGCAAAGGTATCTTTTTTTGTCCCCTTGGCTCTGATAACATAACATCTAAACACCATGTGAGGTGGCTTTTTGATTTCATAACATTTGTACTTTATGTAGTACATAAGTTTTGTTTTTTTTTTATTTTGAGAACTGGGTCTCATACATCCCAATCTGGTCTCAAACTTTATAAGTAGCTGAGGATAGCCTTGAACTTCGGATCTCACAGGTGTGACCTCCACACCGAGTTTATGCGGTTCGGGAGATCCAACCAAGGCTTCGTGCATACTAGTCAAGCACTCCACCAACCAAGTACACCCAATTGACTAAAATTGGTTTTTGGTTTAGGGATTTTGTTTGTTTGTTTGTTCGTCGTAATGGGGTTGAACCTAGGGCCTCATGCATGAAGGGCAAATACTGTACCACTGAGCTAACTCCCGGTCCTCCCTGACAGTTTTTTTTTTTTTTAAAGATTTTATTTATTACATATACAATACAGTGTTCTGCCGCCATGTATGCCTGCATGCCAGAAGAGGGCACCAGATCTCATTTAAGATGGCTGTGAGCCACCATGTGGTTGCTGGGAATTGAACTCAGGACCCCTGGAAGAACGGTCAGTGTCCTTAACCTCTGAGCCATCTCTCCAGCCCCTCCCTGACAGTTTTTAAGACCCCTCTTTTAACTGCACATGCATAGTGTCCGTTATTAACCAGTCCTGTTGCCGTGTTTGCATTTCCACCTTTTTAGTATCGTATGATGCGTCAAGGCAGGTTTTTGTCCGGTTCCTTTGAGCAAGTTCTCTGGGAATGAGTGGGCATTTCTGAGTCTCTTGGTCCATAGTGCAGATTGGCTTACAGACGGCAGCACGGTTTCCATTCCTCCCAGCAGGACTCGAGGACATGGGCTCAGGATACAGCCTTAGCCACACTGACTGATGTTTCAGAAACGTGCAAACCCAGTGGTGGTGGTGCACGCCTTTAATCCCAGCACTCAGGAGTCAGAGGCAGGTGGATCTCTGTGTCAAGTCCAGCCTGGTTTACAGAGCCAGTTCCAGGACAACCAGGGCTTCATAGTGAGACCTTCTCTTGAAAAAACAAAAGAAGGAAGAAATGTATGCTAACTGTCTGTGTGGTACATATCTGTAATCCTAGTACTCACAGGTGGGGGATGGGCTGAGGTGATGACAGTCTGCCCTCTGGGCCAAGCTGAGCTACATTTTGAGACCTTGTTTCAAAGCACAAACAGAAAAAGTACTAATGTGGTAGGTTGAAAATGGTGCTTTTCACAAGCTCGGCTTTTGTTGCTATTGTTCATTCCTCTGGACTTTCAGGAAAACTACCAAAGAGAGTTTGGCGCAGACATCCAGCACCATCACAGAGAGCCTCATGGGGATCAGCAGGATGATGTCACAGCAGGTGCAGCAGAGTGAAGAGAACATTCAGACTCTAGGTAAGGAGTAGATGCTGCTCCAGAACGCACGCCTGGCACCTCTGTGGAGCCCCCGGCTCTCCCCACCCAAACTGTGCCTTAGGACATGACGAGACTGTCCGGTCTTGTGGGGGGCGGGGCAGGATGCTGTTTTCCTCTCCTTCAGCTGTGCAGCTGTGTTAGACACGCCCTGTGCCATCATTCCTCCCTGAGGAAGCATTGCTAGGCTCATGTGAAAAGCAGAAATGGCTGGCCTCTTTGGAGATGGTGTCTGTCAGCAGTGCTTGCAAGAGGTCTGGGAATCTGGTTTTTAGCGTGGGCTCATGGGCTTAGTATTGCCAGACAGGTTAGGACCACTGGCAAAACCATTACTGTGAATTTCTTTTAAATGTACCAGAGGCCACAGAGGAGGCTGTTGGAGACCGGCACATTCTTGCCAAGTGTCTTCCCACCTTAGCTCCTTCGTAGAGAATTTGTCTTTCTAGGGCCCTTCAGTTGTGGGAAACAGGAAAGGAGTTTGCTCTTTGCAAGATTTCACGTGGCAGCCGAAGTAGACAGTGAAGTTTGGTAAATTCTCAAACCTACCACTTTGCTTTCATCATGGCTGTGTTTCATTTCTACCCTTACTTCATCCTCTAGTCGAGACATCATCCATGAAAATAGCTCAGCACATCTAAAAGCTAATGATGAGGGGCTGGAGAGATGGCTCAGTGGTTGAAAGCAAGCACTGCTCCTGAAGAGGACCCAACCACACCCACATCAGCCAGCTGCCAACTCATGCACCTATACCCACACAGATACGCACATACCTAGCAATAGTAAAAATAAATCCTACCTGCCTGACTCAGGCGCTGGCCTTGTTGACAGACAGACAGACAGCGTATTGAGCTCCTCTTTATCTGGGTGGCACAGTCTGAATCAGACCCCTTTCCTTCTGTTGCAGCCAGCTCTTCACGGACTCTCCTAGATGCAAATGAAGAGTTTAAATCCATGTCGGGGACCATCCAGCTGGGCCGGAAGCTCATCACAAAATACAACCGCCGCGAACTGACGGACAAACTTCTCATCTTCCTTGCCCTGGCCCTGTTCCTTGCTACAGTGCTCTATATTTTAAAGAAGCGCCTCTTTCCATTTTTGTAAGGGAGGGATGCCAGCTATGGCCCTTTATACTCCTGATTGCAGGTCAGGGCTCTCGAGGACTGGCCGCCTAACTGGGCTGCTCCTTCCCTGCGGTTTTCCCTGTGCTAAGTACACCCAGCCGAGGAAGCACAGCCGTTTCCAGTTTCCTGCAAGAAGCTGCTTGGAAAGGGCGAATGCACTAGAGGAAAAGGAAGCCTTTGGGTGGAGGCACTCCACGTTACTCAGCTCCCAAGCATGGTGCTGCCACAGGGAGCATCTCAACTCTGGGGTTTGATGCACCTCCTCCCTCCGCGTCCTAAGGCATAAATGCTAGATCAGTGGAGAGAAGGTGATGAGAGCTCATGGATGTTTCCTGAATAAACCTCATTTATTTAATGAAGTGATAAATGTTTAATTTTACAAGGTATCTCTCTAGGAATGCCCTTACTTAATCGTGTCCCTATTCCTAGGACATGAGCTTAGATTATTCATTCAACAAGGAATTACTGAGGCCAGAAAGAACATTTGCTGCTCAAGTGTCCAATTCCCAGTACCTCTTGGGGATTCACAGCCACCTCTAACTCCAATTCCCGGGGATCTGATGCTCCTTATAGGCCCCAGGTATCACATAGCGTGCTTACAAACATACAAGCAAACACTCAGATACATTAACTTTTTGTTTAATTTATTGAGGGTGAGACAGTGCAGCTGGTAGAGGCACTTGCCAATAAATCTGATGACCTGGGTTCCATCCTCACGCTCCATCCACAGGCCCCACAGGTGGAAGGAGAAAACCAGCTGCAGGAAGCTGTGCAGCTGTGGGGTGTGTGTGTGTGTGTTCCTGCATATACACAAATAACTAAAAGAAAAAGAAGTGTGGAACAGCTGCCACACGCTGATTCCTCGACATTGCCAGACATTGCACACACACTTGTTAAGCTGACACACTCCCTCCAGCAGCAACAGAAGTGAGATGTCAGCATGGGAGACTACAAACAGCCGCCATTGGAGCAGCCCACCAGCCTGGCAGGGCCTGGGGCATCGTGACTGAGGGGCTTGCTGGCTCCCTTCTCTTTGAGGTTCAGACTAAATGTGGCAGAGAGAGAAGCCAGTACTGCTGATGCCCAGCTGTGCCCACTTCTGTCCATGCCAGATACATGTTCCCAGCTAGACCAGCCCTGCAGATGCCAGCATTCCCCACCTTGGCCGGTCTTGTTCTTGAAGTTTTTCCTGTACTGCTCACAGCCCTGGAGGACCTGGAGGCAGAGAGTAACTGAGGCACCTGGCCCAAGCAGACTGCCTTATGCTGCTGTCGGTTTCCACACCCACAGTGGGAGTGGTGGTCCACATAGGGCCAGTCTGAACGAAAGGGAGAGGCAAAGTAGTGGCTGTGGCTCCCTCATTGCTGAGCCCTCATCCAGTTCACAAATGCTGGGGACTCTGAACCCTGAGGGTCCGACAGCCGCAGCAGAAAGCCTTCCTTGAGGAGCTGCCGGGGGGGGGAGGGGGGGAACAGCTCTGTTTAGACCCCTTTGAGCAGCGGGTACCAGCGTTAAACCCGCTGCGAAGGGACAGATCATCTTGGGACCGAGTATGTGCCACCGGCTGTGTGCACTAGACTGACGTGCTGAGTCCACTGTAAATGGAAAGGCGTTTGTGTCTGTGTCACAGAGAGTGATGGGAACTGCCACCCCATAGTACCGACTCCTACACACTGGCACTGGGAAGGCTCCTCGGGGAGTGGTGGCCGGTCGCCTATACAGAGAGCACATGCTGGGTCAACTACTGGAGCAGAACAGTGAGATTTTCTATTAAGGAAGATATACAACTAAAAACCCATGAACTGCTCAGTTCTGGAATTTTCCGTTTTATATTTTCATCTGTGGTTGGCCATAGATAGCTAAAGTCATGAAAAGCAAAATCATAGATAAGGTATGTATAGGAGGAATCTCTCTCTCTCTCTCTCTCTCTCTCTCTCTCTCTCTCTCTCGTCTCTCTCTCTCACACACACACACACACAATTCTTGGCCTCCAAAGGCGCTTAGTGCAAATTATGCACACAAATAGTCAGATGCAGCTAAGCACGCAGCACTGAGGGGCAGCCCCCACTCGGATTCCGGCTGTAGTGCGGCAGATGGAGGTTATCAAGGGTTTTCTTGCCCGAACATTGCTCTTTACTCTTCCCACTAATTGTCAGCATCCTCGCGATGTGGAAACATGTAGGCTCCGCACTCCCTAGAAATCCTCGCTTCTACACTTTATGCCTTTTATTTGCCTCCTGAAGACAGTCTGGTTTGCCTTGTAGGAGGGTCATCTGGAATGCATCTTGAACCCCATCAGCAGCCTGAGTCTTCCTCACCCGCTTAGCTGAGCAGAAAGCGGCCTTCCCCACTCAGCCAGGAGGGGGCAGTGTCCACACTTACTCTGCATTCCTGTAGGTGTTGTGATAATTTCCACAGACTGGAATACTCCAATACCCCTCTTTTAAAATGGGGGACGGGGTGAATAAAACTAAATATGTAAGACCTCCCTGTGATTAGGTTGAGATATGTTCCATAAGTTCCTTTAATATTTAATTAAACAATAAGGCAAGCTCATATACTATATTTTGATTGACAGATGGTAATGGTGTTAAAAATCCAGAACGGAATATTCAAGGGAACGCTCATTCAAGAGGCATTTGCTGAGCCCCTATTCTATACCCATAATGTGTCAGGGAGCTGTAGTGTGTGGCGAGGGCAAACAGATGATAAATGATGCATTTACTAAATATGTCATTATGTCAGAAAACGAAGCAGGTTCAATCAGCTTCACATTTAAAAAAGAAAAATCATATGTATAGACTTTACTTGCCATTATCCCCTGGATGGTGCAATGTAACAAGTACTTTTCTAGCAATTACACTGCTCAGGATAGCAAGGAAGAACTGAGTGTGCAGGGGAAAGTGGCTCAGCCTCAGTGTCTGGGGTGGAGGAGAGAGGCCAGATGTGCAGTGGTCAGGGCCGGGTGTGGTGGCACACACTTTTAGTCTCGGCGCTCAGGAGGCAGAGGCAGGTCAGCCTGGTCTACATGCCGAGTGCCCTTCCAGGCAGAGCGTTAAGGTGAAAGTCTGTCTAATGAGGACTACTGAGACCTCAAGAACAATGGCAATGGGTTTTTGATCCTACTGCACGTACTGGCTTTGTGGGAGCCTAGGCAGTTTGGATGCTCACCTTACTAGACCTGGATGGAGGTGAGTGGTCCTTGGACTTCCCACAGGGCAGGGAACCCTGATTGTTCTTTGGGCTGACGAGGGAGGGGGACTTGGTTGAGGGAGTGGGAGGGAAATGGGAGGCGGTGGAGGGGAAGAGACAGAAATCTTTAATAAATAAATAAATAGAAAAAAAAGAAAGAAGTACGCAGCTGATAGATGAGGGCCAGCAGCCCAGCAGGCCTGGGGAAGCCGGACCAGCCCCCAGATGGCACACCGTCTTGTTTTTTCCCACTTCTCTGGCGGCTCTCACTCCTTTTGTTGTTTATTTTCTGAACACCCTAAATGCCCACTTAGATCTCGCTGCCTCTGCCTTGTCCTGTACTGTCTCAAAGCCAGGGTCCATGGACCCGCAGCCTTAGTCGTTTATAGGAAGAGCATCAACAGTCCCCGAGTTCTAGGGCAAGGCAGCCTTCGCAGGAGCTCAGAACCCGCAGGCACCTGTGCCTCTGTCCACACCCCACCCCCTGCCCCCTTTCCCCAGCTCTGTTCTCCCTAACACTTCTTCCTGGATCTGGTTAGGGCTAAGGATATGTCATCCCAAATCCGAGTGTGTGAGACCAGTGCTGCTCAAGACAGACTCCTTCCTGGAGAATGAAGATTTAAGGTCCTCTCGCAGAGGACCTGGGTTCGGTTCCCAACCTCACGTGACTCCTCAAGCTATCCGGAACTTCAGTTCCAGGAATCCGAAGTCCTCTTCTGACCTCTGTGGGCTCAGGCACAGACATACATACAAGCCAGACATTCGTACACATAAATCTTGATAATATTTTTGTTTGGTTTGAGACAGGGGTGTCTCTACACAGCACTAGCTGTCCTGGAACTCGCTCTGTAGACCAGGTTGGCTTTAAATTCAGAGATCTACCTGCCTCTGCCTCCTGAGTGCTGGCATTAAAGGTGTATACCCTCACCCCCGGCTTAAAGTTGTGTGTGTGTGTGTGTTTAAGACAGCAATACAAATTATTTTTTCTTGCTGGGTTTACAATGGTTTTCCCTGGGCCAATGGTGGTCTTCCCTGGGCCCTACTCACAGCTTTGTCCAAGCTGCGCCTGAACAAGGACAGAATAAAAATAGCTGTAGCTATCTAAGAGATAGACGGTCTGGCGGTGCTGTCAGGGATGAAGGGCTGCAGCCTGGGGCTGGGGGGTGTTATCACCCCATTGTCCTTGCAGCCTCCAGCAGTGGGCTCAGGCTACACAAGGCATCCAGGGGCCCAGAGTGCTGGGCATAATGTTTATGCATTTGGCTCTTTAAATGGGCATGGTAATGTGGTCAGGGAGACTTAAGTCCTATTTGTGCTCTCCCTGACCTGTGTCCCCAGGGGTCACAGGCATCACCCTCTGTGCTGTGGTTTCCTTTTCTGTGACTAGAGCCCCTCTGCGCAGAAAAGTTTCTCAGGGGGCCGGGGAGGACCACAGAAAAACCACAGCAGCCGCTCACATGCCAGCAGCTCACGTCACTGTGTGCCACCAAGCAAAAGCAAATGGCTTCCTTCTGCTTTCTCAACTGGAGGAAAGTGTGCTTACATACAGAGGAAGTTTCTGGAATTGGAGAGGACTCAGGACCAGTTGTGATGGTTAATCTTGGCTGTCAGCTGGATCTGAGATCAACTAAGATACCTCTGGGTGAGTCTGTGAGGAAAATTCCTGGGGAAGGATTAACTGAGGTGGGGGCACAGTGTGAGCAGAACCTTTTAAAGGTTGCTCAGATTTGAAGAAATACCAGGGAAATGCTGTGCTCTTTTGCCTACCCCCTGTCCTGCTTGCTGGTGAGTGCATCTACCCTGTTGCTGCCGCTGCTGCATTCCATCGCTGGCATCAGAGCCCAGTTTCTTTAGTTTCCTACATGCACTGAAGACCAGTGACTCTCCAGGAATCCTCCAGGCCTTCAGCACTGGAAAGGCATGGCTAAACTACCCAGCCTTGTGGACTGAGCCACTACCAAATTCTCAGCCTCTCCAGTGTGCGGGTAGCCATTGCTAGACTACACAGGCTGTATCATAGAATCCAGTCTGATAAAGGCCCTTTAGAATATGCATTCGACCTACTGCTTCTGTTCCTCTGGAGACCCTGACTGATACCCCTGGGTAGGGTAGGAAGGGGCCCAACCAGAGCAGCCCAATGTCTGCCAGCCTTCTTGTTGTATGGGAGGGGGAGGGTAAAATCTATAACTCCCTCCCTGGTGATCTTTCTTGCCGCCAGGGTATCCCTAGATAAAGGGAGTAGACTTGCTGCTGTGATGTGGGATTTCCCTCTATGCTGTGATTATTTAATGAATAAAGAAACTGCTTTGGACCTATAGCAGGGCAGAACTTAGGTAGGCAGGGAAGATGGAACTGAATGCTGGGAGAAAGGAGGGTGGGGTCAAAGAGAAGCCATGTAGCCCCACCAGAAATAGACGCTGGAACTTTTCCTGGTAAGTCACAGCCTCGTGGCGATATACGGATTAAAAGAAATGGGTTAAATTAATATCTAGAGTTAACCAATAAGAAGCTAGAGCTAATGGGCCAAGCAGTGGTTTAATTAATATAGTTTTCTGTGCAATTATTTCGAGTCTAGGCGGCCGGGACAAACAAGCGGCCTCCTTCCCACACAACTGAGGGGAAAGCTAGCAGGCAGAGAGCAGCAGCTTCCTTCTTCCGTATCCTTACATAAACTTCCATCAGGAGGCCTGGCCTAGATTAGAGGCGAGTCTTCCCACCTCAAGAGTCTGGATTAAAGGTGTGTTATCCCACCTCAAAGATCTGGATTGGAAGTGGATCTTCCCCTTTCAAATTAAGCAAAAACCTCTCACAGGTGTGCTCCAGTTCAGGGCTTTAATTAATTCAGATATAGTCAAGTTGATAACCAAGAATAACCTTTCAGGTATTGGTGACACACACCTTTAATCCCAGTACTTGGGAGGCATAGACAGGTGAATCTCTATGAGTTTGAGGCCGGCCTGTATACAACACGCCCCCCCCCCAAAAAAAAAGAATATGTCGTCTCAGCTGAGCGGTGGTGCACGACTTTAATCCCAGCACTTGGGAGGCAGAAGCAAGCAGATCTCTGAATTTGAGGCCAGCCTGGTCTACAGAATATGTTCCAGGACATCCAGGGCTACACAGAGAACCCGTCTCCAAAAAACAAAGAAAAGAGTACTTAAAGATGTCAGCCATATCTGTCTTGGCTCAAGCCCACAGTCTGTAGTCATCAGCATTGCCACTGTAAAAACAAAAACAAAAGGAGTAGCCATCGCCTCTGCCACCTCTCCCTCCACCCTGAAGGGTGAGAAGGTGGGTGGGTTAGAGGGGTTAGAGTGTGATTGCGGACCCACTGGGCTCCTAAAGGACTCCTCTCATTCCATGCTGCTCTTGACGGGTGTGCAGCTGGGGAACATTGCTGGGTCCTGAAGGAGGAAGAGGACAATCACACTTGCTTTTCAGGACGAACAGACTTGCTGACTTTTTAGACAGACAAATACATTAGAAGGTAGGAAGCGCCCTACAGGGTCCTAGGACTCTAGTGAGTGTAAAGGGATAATCTTTGTCCCACTTAGAAAATGTAAGTGGCAGTCAAAAGGAATGAGCAGCCATGGGTTGGCAGAAAATTATGAAAATGTCTATATTACTGAAAGTGGCCTACTGAATCAACAAACCCCACCAGAATTCCAGGGACATTTTTCACAGAGCTAGAAAAAAAAATCCTAAAATTTATATGGAAACACAAAAGACACCCAAATAGCCAAAGCCATGGAGGCTGAGTCCATATCTCTCACCCACCACAAAAAAAAAAAAAAATTAAAAATGGACCAGAGCCATTAATAAAGGCTTCAAGTGCCAAAACTTCTAGGAGAAAACATTTCAAGACAGGCAGGAACTTTCTGGAAGATCCCAGCAGCATGGGAACTGACTCCCAGAACTGGCAGGTGAGAGTACAGAGAACTTTCGTGCAGCTAAGGGAACAACTGCCTGAGCAAAGAGAAGCCTGCAGAGCCACAGGAAGCCTTCGGCGATTCTGCTTTACACAGAGGTGAGTTGCTAGAATATGTACAGAGCTTCAAAAACTAAACATCAGAAGAAAACCCAAATCATCCAGTCAGTATAGAATCTAATAACCTGAATAGACGATTCTCGAAAGAGAATCATAGACAGTGTCTTAGTTAGGGTTTTATTGCTGTGAAGAGACACCATGACCACAGCAACTCTTACAAAGGAAAACATTTAATTTGGGTGACTTACATTTTCAGATGTTTAGTCCATTGTCATCATGGTGCAATATTAGCATCCTACATCCCGTCTCATAGGCAACAGGAAGTGACTGACTCTACACTGCACAAAGCTTGAGAAGAGGAGGGGCCTGCCCCCACAGCGAGACACTCCCTCCAGCAAGGCCGTGGCTACTCTAACAAGGTCAGGTCTCCTCATATTGCTACTCTCTATGAGCTTATGGGGGCCAATTACATTCGAACTTCCACAGATGGTCAGTAAAGGTTCTGTAAGGTGCCCAACATCCTTAGCCATCAGGGAAATGCAGATAAAAATCAGAATGACTAGCATCAAGAAAACAAACGAGAGCTGGAGACGTAAATGTCTCAGGAGTTAAAGGCACTGGCTGCTCTTCCAGAAGACCTGCACCATTCCCGGCACACAGCTACTCACATACAAACATCTGTAAATCTAACTCCATTTTCTGGCCTCCGTGGACACCAGACACATGCAGTCAACACATACACACCATACACAACATCCAAACACATAAAATTTAAAAAAGAGAGAAAAGAAAAAGCGACAACAGCAAAAATAAAACTAATGTTGGCAAAGATGCAGAGAAAGAAGAGTTCTTATTGCTGGGGGAGTGTGAACATCACGGTACAAATCAATGTGGACATCTCTCAAAAAAACTAAAAAAATACTAGGTGGTGATGGCTCGTGTCTTTAATTCCAGCAGGTCCCAGGCAGAGGCAGGCGGATCTCAGAGTTCAAGGTCTGGTCTACAGAGGGAGTTACTACACAGAGAAACCCCGTATCAAAGAACTAAAATAAATAAATAAATACTAAAAATAGAATGACCTGGAACTGAAGAGATTGCTGAGTGATTCGAAGCACTTGCTGCTTTTGCAGAGGCCTCAACCTAGTTCCTAGCATCTGTAGTAAGTGGCTCACAACAGCCTGTAACTCCAGCTCCAATGGCTTCCCTTGGCACCTGACATGTGGTATACATTCACACAGACACACATATATAAGCATAAAAATAAATAAAAGAATGGCCATATCATCCTGCTATACTTCTCCTGGATATGCACCCAAAGGATGTTAAATCCTGACACAGAGAGGGCATGTTTATTTCTACAGTGTTCACCTCAGTCAGTATATGAAACTAACCAATATGTCCACTGAGATGACTAGATAAGAAAAAATAAGGAATTTTATTTAGCCACACAGAAAGATAAATAGAAAGAGAGTGGACAGAGCCAGAAGTTACTGTGTTAAACAAAATAAACCAGACTCAAACAGATACTGCATGATTTCTCTCATATGCAAGTCCTAGATTTTAACTTTTATATGTATGTATATGTGTGTGGTGGTGCGGGGGTATAGGACATAAAGCTGGAGAGGGCACCATGAGAAAATGGCTCCAACAGGCTCATATATTTGAATGCTTAGTCACCAGAGAGTAGAAATATGTGGGAAAGATTAGGAGCTGTGACCTTGTTGGAGGTGGTATGTCTCAACGGATGGGTTTTGAGCTTTCAAAAGCCCACATCAGGTCCAGTCTTTTTCTCTTCCTCCTCCTCCTCCTCCTCTCTCTCTCTCTCTCTCTCTCTCTCTCTCTCTCTCTAACTCTGTCTCTCTCTGTCTTTCTCTCTCCCTCCATGTCTCTCTCTCCCTTCCATCTCTCTCCCTCCCTCCCTCCATCTCTCTCTGTCTCTCTCTCTCCCTGCTGCTTGCTTTCCTCTCTCTCTTTCTCTCTCTCTCTCTCTCCCTCCGTGTCTCTCTCTCCCCTCCTCCATCTCTCTGTCTCTCTCTCTGTCTCTCTCTCTCTGTCTCTCTGTTGCTCGCAGATCAGGTTGTAAAGCTCTCAATTACTGCTCCAGTGCCACACTTGCCTGCTTCCTTCCATGGTGGTCATGGACTAACCCTCTGAAACTGTAAGCCAGCCCCCAATTAAATGCTCTCTTTTACAGGAGTTGCCTTGCTTGCTCATGGTGGCTCCTCACAGTAGCAACAGAATAGTAACTAAGACAATGACATTGGGGGAATCTGGGTAAAGGACACACAAACTCCTATGAGCTGATTTTGCAGCTTGCTAAGAGTCTACAGTCATTTTTGGGTAGAATGACTTTTCAGGGGGTGGAAAGATTGCTCGGTGGTTAAGAGGGCTTACTGCTTATCCTGGTTAGGTGGTTAAGAGGGCTTACTGCTTATCCTGGTTAGTATTGTCACCTTGCACAAACAAGAGGCACCTGGAAGAGAGAACCTCAGCTGAGGATTTGTCCCCATCAGCGTGGCCTGGGGCATTTCTATGGGACATTTTCTTGATTAACGATTGTGGGAGGGCTCCACCCACTGTGTGCAGACGGTCCTGGATTACATAAGAAAGGTCACTGAGTGATTTACGGAGAGCAAGCCAATAAGGGGATTCCTCCACGGTCTCTGCTTCAGTTTCTGCCTCTCCGTTCTCTAGGTGCCTGCATCGAGTCCTGTGGTGGCTTCTTTGATGATAAACTGTAAGTTGTAAACCAAATAAACTTTTCCTCTACTAAGTCATAGCATTTATCAGAAGGCAGACTAGAACGCAGTTCTTGCGGAGGACCCAGCACCAGCATCTGTCACACCCCAGTAACTCCAGCTGCAGGGATCTGATATCTCTGTCCTCTGGGGGCACCTGCGCTCACATGCACCCCCATATATATAATTAAAAATAAAAATCTTTTTTTTTTTATTTTTTGAGACAGGGTTTCTCTGTAGCTTTGGAACCTGTCCTGGAACTAGTTCTTGTAGACCAGGCTGGCCTCGAACTCACAGAGATTCTCCTGCTTCAGCCTCCCGAGTGCTGGAATTAAAGGTGTGTGCCACCACTGCCTGGCGAAAAATAAAAAATCTTTTAAAAACTTTTTTATTAAATATTTTTCATACAATATACTTTGATCATGTTTCCACCCCGCAGTTCTCCCAGATCCTCCCCACCTCCCACACATAAAAGCATAAAAATGAAAATAAAAGTAAACAAACTGGTAAGACAAAAAAAAATGTCCAAACAGAACAAAATGTGACAAAACATCTACAAAAATGCCATTGAGTTCATTTCGAGTTTGTCAGCTACTCTTGGGCACGGGGCTTGCCCTGAGATATGGCGATATACCCAGTGAGGCTCCATTGGAGAAAACTGATGTTTTTCCTTTGCTAGAAGATATCAGTTGCATTAAGTTTCTTGATGAGGTGGGGAGCCTGTATCCACTTCCTCCATCTGTCTTGACCCTCTGTGGGCCTTGTGCATGTTGCTACAGTCTCTGTGAGTCCGTATGTGATTCTGCCCTGTTGTGTCTGGAAGACCATTTCTTGGTGGCAGCCATCATCTCTGGCTCTTACACTCTTTCTGCCTCCTCTTCTGCACAGATCCTGCCCTGAGGGGAGGAGTTTGATAGAGAGACATCCCACTCAGGACCATTGCTCCAAAGTCTCTCACTCTCTGCTCACTGACCAATTGGAGGTCTATGTGTTAGTTCCCATCCATTGCCAGGAGAAGCTTCTCTGACAACAGCTGAGTGAGACGCCAATCTACGGGCATAACACTATGTCATTAGGGGTCATTTTATTGCAGCAGTTACTTCAGACGAATATAAAATTTAAAAGCAGGGGGCTAGAGAGATGGCTCAGCAGTTGGGAGCACTGGCTGTTCTTCAGAGGAATTCAATTCCCAACACATGTCTATAACTCCCATTCCAGGGGACCCGGCACCCATACACAGACATACATGCAGGCCAAACACCAATACACATAAAAAAATATTTTTTTTAAAGTAAAATTCCCAGCTGGCTTCCACAGGCAGGTCCACCATATGTTGCTCAGGGCACATGCCCAAGTGCAGACCAGTGTCACTTGTCTTACATGTTGGGATGTGATGTTCACCCTCTTACAATTCGTTCTTGTCCAGGAGCCCAAAGGCCTTTGACAGGACCCCACAGGTGGTCTTGAAGGATGGGGGTAGATGAGCAGGGCTTTATGTCTTCATGTTTCGGGACCCCATTACAGAGTAGCCTTGCTTCCAGCAGGGAGGGCCTGCCTTTCCTGAAGCCCTGTCCCATGCCAGGCTAGGCATGCATGAGCCATCCAGTGATAGGTCGTGTGTCTGAGTTGTCCCAAGTTCCCTCTGTAGGGAGGTGGGATGTCTAGCTCAGTGTGTTAGTTTGCTGGGTTCTTGTAACCGAGGGTCACAAAATGGCGACATGACGCTCTCCCAGCTCTGGAGGCAGGAGGAGGAAAGGTGTGTGCAGGGTCTGAGGGAGGGCCCTCCTGCCTTTTCAGCCTCTGATGCCTGCCTCACTGATCTGTTCCGTCATTACATAGTCTACTTGTGAGTGTCTCCTGCCTCATGGCTCCCTCTGTGTACCCTTCATAAGGATGCTGGACATTGGCTTTAGCATCCCTGGGTAGCAGGAGGATCTCATCTCAGATATATATATATCTGTGTGTGCATGTGTGTGCATGTGTGTTTGTCTGTGTGCATGCGTGCATGCTCTGTGTGTATACCTGCAGGCCAGAAGAGGACACCAGATCCTACTATAGATGGTTGTGAGCCACCATGTGGTTGCTGGGAATTGAACCTAGGTCCTCCGGATGAGCAGCCAGCGCTCTTAACCTTTTCAAAAGAAGGCCACATCCACAGGGTCTAGAAATTTGACACAGACAGATATTTGGGGAGCACAATTCACCCCTCCCACCCTTAGGTTTGGCTAAGGCAGGATGTGAACTCAGGCTGGTCTGACAGTCTGCAGAGGAGGAGGCTCAGAGGAGCTTTGTACCAGTCACCCAGAACCTCACCAGCAGAGCCAGGGTGAGCCCCCTACGGGTTGCTTTCTTTTAAGATAAGGGTCTCTTGTAGCCCAAGCTAGCCTCTAAGTCTCTGTGTAGATGAGAATGACTTTGGCTCTCTGACCCTCCTGCCTCTACTCCTGAGTGCTGAGCTCATAGCTATGAACCACAACACCAAGTTTTATGGATGTAGGATTGAACCCAGGGCTTCATTCATACCAGACAGACACACTGCCAACTTGGCCACATCCCCCATCCTCCATGAATCCTTTGACTGAAAGCACAGGAAAGGGGTGGATGAAGAAGGGGCTGCAGCCTGTTAGCTGCAAGGAAAGGGCTCTGTTTCTGGACCTTTGCTCCTGGCCATCTCCTCCAGACCCACAGCCCTGCAGCTGGTGGGGAGCCAAGGTCCTTGGCTAGCAGAAGTGTGACCTTCTCATTGCTTCTGTCTTCTTCCTAGTTCTGAGCTTGGATCCTTTTAATGGACCCTCCCAAGATCTTCTGTGCTCCCTGCTCCTTTGAAGTCCTACCACAGGCTTCAAAGGCAGCCCTTTTGATGGAGCCGTATGCTCCATTGCTGAGATCTGTGAGGAGTTACTATTGGGCAGGACTCAGAGTTCTGGGAGGGATAGCAGATGCTGGAGTAGTCTGCAGAGGGTCAGGGAGCATCCTTCATCTTGGGAAAGGTCTTCAGTGGGTCAGAGAGCATCCTTCAGCTTGAGAAAGGTCTTTAGTGGACCACAGGACATTCTTAAGCTTGAGGAGGGTCTAGGACAATCAAAGAGCACCCATCAGCTTGGGGAGGATCTGCAGAGGACGAGGGGGCATCCTTCAACTTGGGGAGGGTCTGCAGTGGCTCTTAGAGGAGGTATGGGCTTCCAGAAGAATAGTCCTTGGATGGCTCATCATGGCACTAGTAGTAACACCTTTTGACTGTATTTGATCACTTTGGGGGGAAAGTTCAGAGAGTGAAGGAGTGGATTGAGAGTGGCTTGAGTGGGAAGCCCCCTCTGAGACACTGTGGAGGGGCAGAGACCAAGATGAGGAAGCCCCTGTGGAGGGGCTGAGACCAAGGTGAGGGGGCCACAGTGGAGGGGCTGAGACCAAGATGAGGGGGGCACAGTGGAGGGGCTGAGACCAACATTAGGAGACCACTGTAGAGCGGCTGAGACCAACATTAGCAGACTACAGTGGAGGAGCAGAGACCAAGGTGAGAAGTCCAGGAAGACTGCCGGGCATAGGCTGTCATGTCGAAAGCATTTGAAGTCTGATTTGTGGAGGTCCCAAAGTGAAAGCAGAATGCCTCCTGCGCCTCGCTGGGAGATAAGGCATCCAGCCCTGTGATAACCATGCCCCGGGAGCCAGTCAGGCGCTGGGCAGGGATCAGATGGACCAGTAGTGGTAAATATAGAACATAAAAGCCACAGTGAGGCCCCAGCCCTCTTCCAGCGTGTGGCAGTCATATGACAGACCTGGGACTGCCACCCACTCCTTCCAGCCCACATGGGTCCACTCCACCTTTCGTTTCTGGTGTGTTAAAGGTGGCCAAGGTACCCCAGGGGCATCAACAGAGGAGTGAACAGAAAGTCGGATCTCACTGTAAGAATTGTTCACACTGCCAATTGCTGTCCAGAAGCAGCGGTGGAGTCTCTGACCTCATCGTTCTGATCAGCTGTAATCTGAACCCATTTTGTGGTTTTCCAGAACTTGACCAGCCACTATGGACATGCTTGTGGGCCCCGGGTGACCACTAGCAGTCCCGTGGAGGGGGTGGGGAGCTTACTGGTAAAGAGCCTTGATCAAGATCACACAGCTAGGAAGCGGGAATGAGGGCTGCCTGGCATGGGCAGCAATCACTCTGCCATCCCTGTGGTGGTCTGAAAGAAAATGCACTGGCTGCAGAAAGTGTGTCACTGTGGGGGACAGACTTTAAGTTCTCCTGTGCTCCAGCGATGCTCAGAGTGGCATGTAGTTGCTTCCTGATGCCTCCAGATCAAGATGTAGAACTCTTATAAAGGAAAACATTTAATTGGGTAGCTTACATTTTCAGAGGTTTAGTCCATTATCATCACGGCAGGTCATGGTGGCATGCAGACAGACATGGTGCTGGAGAAGGAGCCGAGAGTG
Source organism: Alexandromys fortis (assembly GCF_014885135.2). Taxonomy (NCBI): domain Eukaryota; kingdom Metazoa; phylum Chordata; class Mammalia; order Rodentia; family Cricetidae; genus Alexandromys; species Alexandromys fortis. The sequence continues at coordinate 1,580,842 of NW_026067891.1, forward strand.
GAGAAGGCACTACATCTTGATCCAGCAGGTAACAGGAAGTGGTCTGAACTAGGCAGAGCCTGAGCATAGGAGATCACAAAGCCCACCCTCACAGTGACACACTTCCTCCAACAAGGCCACACCTACTTCAACGAGGCCACACCTCCTAATAGTGTCACTCCTTATGAGATTATGGGGGCCAGTTACATTCCAACTACCACAGCCGGTGATGTGTTTTATGCCTGCAGAAGTTGAAGAGGAGGGTGGCAAAATGGCCCATCAGGTAGAAGTGCTGCCACCCCGGACTTGATGCTGTGCAGGTGACCATAGTTGCTATGAGTTCGTATGTGCAGGAGCTGGTCACTATAGAGAGCTGCAGTTCACAGCAACCCTTGCGACGCCCACCGTGAGGTGACACACCCAGGGCAGAGGCCTCCTCACCAGGACTTGCACTATGCTGTTTGGACTTTAAGCCTCTGAAATGAGATCAAATAAATCTTTCAAAAGTAACCAGCCATGAGTGTTTTGTTAAAGTCACAAAAAGCAGATGAGTGCAGGTCCTGATATGGCTATCAGGCTAAGCTTACATTTTGGGGGTGTCTTTTTGCAGCTAACTAGTTACAGTGTAGTGACCACATTCAGATGACAGAACACGAATGAGAATTCGGGGTCATGTTCTTTTTTTTTTTTTTTTATTTTCGAGACAGGGTTTCTATGTGGCTTTGGAGCCTGTCCTGGAACTAGCTCTGTAGACCAGGCTGGCCTCGAACTCACAGAGATCCGCCTGCCTCTGCCTCCCGAGTGCTGGGATTAAAGGCGTGTGCCACCACTGCCCGGCTAAATTTTTTTTTTAGTCTTTGTGTCATTCACATCATACCTACCAATCCCACCCATATCCTGTCCCCTCGCATCTGCCCTGTGCCCCCGAAACCCCCCAATAAATCAAAATAAAATTTGAGATAAAAAAGGGGAGAAAGGAGGAAGAAAGGGGAAATCTCGTTACAGAAGTTACAGTGTGACACAGTGAGTCACACAATAACCCCTTTATCCAGAACATCTTTACATGCGAAGAATCACGGGTTTGGTTTGAGACCCTGGTCTCTGCTGTACCATCTACAGTGGGTCCTCTCAGGGACTCTTCCTGAACATCCCATTGCTGCCCTGTGTCATGGAGATCCCATAGCCCTAGGTCCCCAGGACCAACCCCCTCCCCACCTGTGTCCCAGCAAATCACAGATGTGGTGGATGCTGGGGTGGGTCAACACTTAACCCTGGTTCCAGGCCTGGGAAGTTGCAGGTCCATTCTTTTTCTTTTCTTTTCTTTTTTTTAAATATTTATTTATTTATTTATTTATTTTGTATACAGCATTCCTTCCATGTATGCCTGCAGGCCAGAAGAGGGCGCCAGATCTCATTACAGATGGTTGTGAGACACCATATGGTTGCTAGGAATTGAACTCAGGACCTTTGGAAGAACAGTCAGTGCTCTTAACCTCTGAGCCATCTCTCCAGCCTCCATTCTTTTTCTTTACAGCAGAACAACATGCGGAGCATGAGGTGAGCATCCACAGTGCCTGTGAGGCCTGCAGTGAGTGTGCCGTGTGCATCTGTGTGTAGCACAGCGTGTGTCCTCTTCATGTGGCGAGCATCCTCTGTGAGTCCTAGGCTGTTCTTTTCTCTCTCATCACTGATGGAGATTTCAACTCTGCTGTGAACCAGGTCTCCCCACACCTGTTCTGGTCCCCCCCCCCCATTTCTTTTGGTCACGTACCTGTGAGTGGACTTGCTGTAACTTATGATTAACCTCTGTCTTATGGTCCGAAGCTTGTGCTGTCTGTCCGAGAAGCTGCAGCATTTTAGAGTCCCTCCGTCAGGAATGCACAGGAATGCACATTCCCCTGCATCCTCCGGCTCGCTCAGTCTTTCTCGGTTTTGTAACTACAGACATCCTACAGGAGGGAGGGGCATCTAGCTCTGGCTCCGCCCTTCCTTCCCTGACTAGTGATGCTGGGACAGCTTCCTATGTTCGCATCAGCTTTAACGGGCTTCTTGGGGAAGGTGTCTGTTCAACTCGGGTGCTTGTTTTTTTTGGTTGCTATTGAGTTGCTGCTGCATATTCTGGATTGAGATCCATAGCTGATGTGCTGTGCTGTCCGCAGACCCTTCTTTCTGTTGCAGTGTCCTTTGACATGCAAAACATGTGTTTCCATGCAGCCAATCTATGCGTGTTTGTGTTGCGGTGGGGTTGCCCCAGTTCTTTCTTTACAAGTCCTCTTTGTTACCCTGCTCAGGTCCATTTTCTTGGCATCCCAGCGGTGTTTTGGAGACTTGTTAGTACAGAGTGGGGGAGACCTTGTTAGTCCAGCAGGGACCTTGCTTTTGAAAATGCTCCCTTTCTAGTCCTTTAGGGAGAACGATGCTCCAGCTAGCATAGCTCAGGGAAGACAGCAATGCTGCTGCTAAAATGATTAGGGGCAGAAAGAGGAGCAAGTAGCAGGGCACGGAGGCTAATTGCTTGCGGGGTCTCACCTGCCACAGTCCCAGCGGCTCAACCTGCACTTGACTCCAGACCGCAGACCCCAGAGGCTGCGGATGAAAGAGCAGATAAATTCCAGGTCTTGATTTCAGGCCACAGCTTAGACAGCTGCATGGAAAAGGCCCCTTGTCTCACAAGAGAATGGGCAGTCCAGCCATCTGGCTGGGGCTCCATCAGCCATTCTTCACCTTCACGTGTACTTAAACTCGATTCTCTGGCTTTGAAGATGATTCCTGCATGGCCAGGGCGCTAATTTCCTGGAGGGTGACTGTCAGGGTAAAACCCTCCTTCTCCAGGTGGCTCGGCCCTGTCTGGGAATACCGCCACTCAGGGACGCGGTTTCAGTTGCAGCAAGATGAGACTCTTTGGGCTTTGCACTTAATGAAGACAAAGTGGCATGGGGCGGGCAGTTGGGCCACAGGTGGCTCCGCACAGTTCGGTGCTGCTATCTTTGGAGCTTCACCGGGCATTTCATTTCCACGGAAGCTGCTGCTATGCCTGTCCCATCTTACTCTCCCCATAGAATATGTCAAATCCTCAACCTTAAGACTGCGCCTTCCAGCCAGGCGGTGGTGGTGCACGCCTTTAATCCCAGCACTTGGGAAGCAGAGGCAAACAGATCTTTGTGCGTTTGAGGGCAGCCTTGTCTGCAAAGCAAGTTCCAGAACAGCCAGGGCTACACAGAGAAATCAAGAAAAAAAAAAAAAAAAAAAAGAAAGAAAGAAAGAAAGAAAGAAAAAGAAAAAGAAAAAAGAAAGAAAAGGAAAGAAAAAGAAAGAAAAAAAAAGACGGCACTTTTTTTTTTTCATCTGTTGTAGTGTAATAAAATACCACAGTTGGGTCAGGTGTGACTGACCAAGTCTTTAATCCAACAACCAAGAGGCAGAGGCAGGTAGATATGCGAGTTCAAGGCCAGTCTCATCTGCATAAAATGTTTCAGCCTAGTTAGGACTACACAGTGAGACCCTGTCTGAAAACGAACAAATTAACAACATAGTTGGCAATTAATGAGGAAAATAGGCTTAATAGGTTTATTTATCTAGTGTTTTTAGAGACTGAAAGCCTAAACCACGTGGCACAGGTCCTGGTGAGGCTTCCCCCAGCTATATCAGGTCATGGCAGATGGCAAGAGCTTGGTTATGCAGTGAGGCTGGATGCCAGTGGGCAACCGGGGTTCCATACACTATGTTATTCCCTTCCAAAGGTATGTCCTCAACGACCCCAAAACCGCCCTCTCTGTCGGCTCCATCATTTAACGGTACTGTTGCCTCTTAATACTGCGACCATGGCAGCACGACTGTGGCACTTGGGGTTCACACAGACTCCATCTAAACCCCAGGGCAGCTCTAACTCACATTCCTGCGTATTTATTGCACAACTGCTGTGTGCCCAGCAACAGTGAACGCTTGGAGGCCACGGCCTGTATGCAAAAAGGCACAGGCTTCGGAGACAGCACCCCCCCCCCCCGTCAGATCCCTGCTGCCCCTGCCTCTTCTCTGGGTCCTGTGGGTGAGACTCAAGCCACATCTGTAAAAACAGAAGAGGGTGACAGTGTCTCTGTGCAGGGTGACTGCGAGCACTCACTGCACTGTGGCAGGTGCAGCCTGGTCCTTTGTAACTGCAAACAGCGTGTGCTCTGAGGACACGTGTTGTCCCTGCTGTCCCCAGCAGCAGGCAGCAGCTCTCGGGACTCAGAACCCAGTCAGACAGGGCTCAGGTACCTTTCTCCTGAGGAAGTGGCATTTGAGTCCTGGAGGGATACAGGCCAAGTGGGAGGAAGGGATATTCGGAACAAAAGGATCTCTGAGGTGTGGGTGATGGCTAGGAGTGAGCTAGCGATGGGTCCTGCAAGTGGGAAGCAGGGGTGGGGATGGAGGTGGGGATGGGGAGGTTGGGGTGCACAGGCTGGGGTCCTCATGTGGAGTTGTTATGGTTTTGTTTTTTGAGGCTAGGTCTCACTCATAGCCCAGGATAGCGATTTTCCTGCCTTGGCCACCCAAGCCCCAGATGACACCTGGCTGATGCTGACTTTGGACAGATCACCCAGGCTGCCCTGCAGAGAACAGATGGGAAGGGAGGTTTTGCTTTCTCTTACTGTGAACGATCATGATGCATGATTTTAACAGTCCTGGAAGTGAGAAAGCCCAAATTCAGGTGTCCCAAGCTGCCTTGACCTTTTCCACTTTCCCCACTCTGTGAGGTCACGGCTCCCAGCTGTGTCACTCCAACCCCAGCTCTCATAGTCACACCCATCTCTGACTCTAAACTTTTTCTCTCTTATGAAGTCCCCAGTGAAAACACAGGGCCCTCCATGCCCTTTGCAGTGCCCGGGAAGTGTGTGCTGAACAAATTCCAGGGCAGAGGAGAGGAGAGAATATGCAAAGCGGGAGGAGCCAACTGTATAGTTAAAGAAAGTGGAGCACACCTTTAATACCAGCACTCAGGAGGCAGAGGCAGGCGGATCTCTGTGAATTCAAGGCCAGCCTGGGCTACAGGGTGAGCCCCTGGACATGCTCCAAAACTACACAGAGAAAACCTGTATCCAAAAGCAAACAAACAAATAGGACAGTTAATGCACTTGTTGGGGGCCTGAGTTCTGTTCCCAGCACCCACATCAGGTAGCTCACAACCACCTGCAACTCCAGCTGTAGGAGTTCCAGTGCCTTCTGGCCTCCAGAGACGCTTGCGCCCATTTGTACATACCCGTACATAGATGCACATGCATACACATACTAAAATAATAAAAAAAAAACCATTCCCAGAAGGGTGCCTCCCCGACTCCCCTTTCTTTTTGAGACAGAGGCTCACCATATAGTTCAGGCCTTGAACTTACATTTTTGCCTCCTGAGTCCTAGATTACCACCAATAGAAGTCTGTTTCTTTCACTTCGAACCCATTCTTGGGCAGTGTGTGGCTTAGTAGATAAAGTACTGCCCCAGGGGCCTAGACCTGATCCCCAGAACATATTTAAAGCTAGAGGAGAGACTGAACTCCACAAAATTATCCCCAAAATATGCCAGGAACATGTGTGCCCACTGAACATATGAGCACACAGCAATAATGATAAGTTGAAGCATTTTTTAGTCAGGGTGGTGGTGACACATGCCTTTAATCCCAGCACTCAGGAGGTAGAGGCAAGTGGGCCTCTGAGTTTGAGGCCAGCCTGGTCTACAGAGTAAGTTCTGGAACATCCAAGTTTACAAAGAGAAACCTTGTCTGGAAAATAAATAAATAGAAACTTTTATTTTTTTATTTTTTATTTTTGGTTTTTCGAGACAGGGTTTCTCTGTGGCTTTGGAGCCTGTCCTGGCACTAGCTCTGTAGACCAGGCTGGTCTCGAACTCACAGAGATCCGCCTTCCTCTGCCTCCCGAGTGCTGGGATTAAAGGCGTGCGCCACCATCGCCCGGCTTATTTTGTTTTTCAAGACAGGGTTTCTCTGTGTAACAGTCCTGGCTCTTCTGAAACTCACTTTGTAGACCAGGCTGGCCTCAAACTCACAGAGATCTACCTGCCTCTGCCTCCCGAGTGCTGGGATTAAAGGAATGCACCACCGCCACCCAGCAAAACTTTTTAGTACAGAAAAGAAACCATCGCTTTGTGGAGAAGAGAGTCCATGAGCAGCTCTGTGAGGTGAGCATGCTCACTCTGTCTTTGTCCCTCAGAGCTCATGGCTTAGCAACAGGTACTAACAAAATAGGGTTGACAAGCACAGCACCTTACAGCAAGGGGACTTGCCCAGGGCGGCAGCTGTATGGTTCCTCCTTTTTCTAGTCACCCATCCAGCACGCAGCACCTGCTCAGCAGCACTGTGGGCCCAGAGAGGAGCCAGTCACTAGAGCAATCCCCCTGCCCCAGAGTCAATGTGCAAAGTGAGAGCTGCTTTGTATGTGTTCTTTGGAGAAACGTCCCCTCCGGTCCTCACCCATTGCCAGATTCCAACCTGGCATTTCTCTGGGTTTTGGTTTTACAGTTGAGAGAGGTGCTGGAGGGCCACTCCTGCTGAGAGACCCACGAAAGCCCGCTCCAAACAAACACCTGTGGTTAGAGGGATCTTTGAAGCACACTGGTGAGAATTTCTCCAGGGCGGCTGCTTAGACAGGGAACTGCCTTGTAAGAGAGGCGGCCTCATTCTTTTGCACTTTGTCCCTCTAAACTGTCACTTTGCACCTGCTAAATGTATGCTCCCCTAACCCAAAGGCTGAGCAGCTCCTGCATCTAGGAGAGTTAAGCCTGGAGTACCTGGGAACAGAAGTTGTGCCCCCCAAATTCTCCTAGACGGCAGTTCATTCGCGGTGTGTTCATTCGCGGTGTGTTCATCCGCGGTGTGTTCATCCGCGGTGTGTTCATCCGCGGTGTTGCCCAGGCTCAGCTCATCAACCTAATTTTCAGAGTCCTTGCCCAGAAGCCAGATGAGCAAGTCCTGAGGAAGGCGCCGAGAGCCGTCATCCTGCTGGCTGTCTCAGGGTGGTGGTTACATTTAGGAAGCTGAGAAGGAGGGCAGGGGCCGGCAAGATAGCTCAGTTGGTAAGCATGAGGACCTGCATTCGATCCCAGACCCATGGGAAAAATTAAAAGCAGTCATGAGAGGTGGCCCACAGTTGTGATCCAGATGGGTGGCAGAAACAGGTAGATCCTGGACTCTCTGACCAGCCAGTGCAGCCCACTCGGCTGAGGTCCAGACCAGTGAGAGAACCCGTCCCAAAGAAGGTAGATGGTGTTTTTGAGGAGGACACCCATGTTGTCTCCTGACCTCCACACACAGGTGCAGAAATGAATGTGTACTGCACACATGAACATACACGTGCACACACATAGACATTCACATACAAGCACACACACATGCACAACACATTTTTAAAAATTAGTATAAAGTGCTAAGTCGTCAGGTCGTCAGTATTTGATCTGGATTCTGCAGGAATGATCTAGGCTCTGGGGATTCCAAACAAAGCAGCTTTGTGTGGAGCTTCTGCTGTAGCTACATAGACCAGCACCAGGGGCCTGGGGAGAAGGAAGTGTGTCACTTCCTCTGGTCTTGGCCCATAGTGCCCAGTCTCTCTCAAACATGCTGCTCTGTATACTTACTTACATTTAAGACTTTATCTTGTTTATGGCGTACATTGTAGAAGATATATAAGGGAGGAAAGTTTCTGTGCCACCCAGTCCCACAGCCCTTCAGTCCCAAACAAACACACAGAGGCTTATAGTAATTATAAACTGTTTGTCCTATTAGCTCAGGCTTATTATTAACTAGCTCTTACAACTTAAATTGATTCATAATTCTTATCTATGTTTAGCCATGTGGCTTGGTACCTTTTCTCAGTGAGGCATGCTCATCTTGCTTCCTCTGTGTCTGGCTGGTGACTGCATCTCTGCCTTCCCTCTTCCCATAATTCTCCTAGTCTTGTTGTCCTGCCTATACTTCCTGCCTGGATACTGGCAAATCAGTGTTTTATTAAACCAATATGAGTGACAAATCTTTACAGTGTACAAACGCATTGTCCCACAGCAAGGAGGAGCTTTTATTTGAAGTTTGTTTGTTTATTTTTTTTGAGACATTGTTTCTCTGTATAGCTCTGGCTGTCCTGGAACTCTCTCTGTAGACCAGGCTGGCCTCAAACTCATAGAGATCCACTTGCCTCTGCTTCCCAAAGTGCTGAGATTAAAGGAATGTGCTACCACTGCCTAGTAATATATGATGTTTTTTGAGGGCAAAGTCTCATTAGGCAACCTAGACGACCTTGATCTTAAGGTCCATCTGCCTTCTCTTCCTGGGTGCTGGATTCCAGGCCTGTGCCACCATGCCCATTTACACTGTATAAGGTTTGAGTCATGTACATTTAAAGGAGTGAGGTTCAAAGCAGCCATCGGCCAGTACTATAAACTTGGCATTGAGGTAACTTCGCATATGATCCTGTGGCAACTCAAGTGAGGTCTAAAGGATATTCTCCTGGTGAAGTGCTGGAGGTTACCACTGAGCAGCCCATGTGGTGATTTTCCCCTCTGCCTCTCCAATTAGCCCTCTCCCCCAGGCTGATTTGGAGTGATGGACTGACATAATTCAGAGAGGCAGAGAGTTCTCACCTGGGCCCTGCAAACTCCTTGACTCAGCTGGCCCATATCATTTCCATTTTCTGTTTAAGCAGCAGCTGGATCCGTCCTGCAGATATTATGAGCCAGGAATGGGCACATGTTGGAAAGGCGACATTTGATAACTACAAGAGTGGTTCTTAGATGGTATGAAATATTTGTGTGCATGTATCTGCCCACTCACCATCCATCCATCCATCCACCCATCCATCTATCCATCCATCCATCCCATATATCCATGATGGTATGAAATATTTGTGTGTATGTATCCACCAACTCACACACCCATCCACCCATCCATCCCACCCACCCAGCCACCCAGCCACCCATCTACCCATTCCATTCATCCCATATATCCATCCATCCATCCATCCATCCATCCATCCATCATATCCATCCATCCATCCATCCATCATATCCATCCATCCATCCATCATATCCATCCATCCATCCATCCATCCATCCATCATATCCATCCATCCATCCATCATATCATACATACATACATACATCACATCTATCCATTCATCATATCCATCCATCACATCCACCCACCATCCATCCTATCCATCCAGCCATCGTATTCATCTGTCCATCCCATCCATCCATCCATCCATCATATCCATTCCTATATCCATCCATCTAGCCATCCATCACATCCATCCATCTCATTCACCCACCATCCATCATATCCATCCATCCATCATATCCATCCAATCCATCCATCCATCCATCCATCCATCCATCCATCCATCCATCAATCACATCCAGACCTTCTTGGTGCTAGATTACATCACTGGACAAAGAGTACGTCAGAAGGTGGTGGAGGAACTGAAGCTAAGCTCTGTGGTGAAGCCTTAATCTCCAGCATACAAATATACAAATGCCATAAAAGCTAATAAAGAAAAAAATAGCAGAGGTTACCAGGACGTGTATAGATTGCTATTTTAAATGGAATACCCAGAAGGCTAGGCATGGTGTCACACTCCTTTAATCCCAGCACTTTGGAGACTGAGGCAGGTGGATCTCTGTAAGTTCGATGGCAGCCTGATCTCAGAGTGAGATCTAGAACAGCCAGAGCTAAATAATAATAGACCCTGTCTCAAATAAAATGAAATAAAACAAAATAAATAGATGAAATGCCCAGGATGGACCTTCTGATAAGGTAACATTGGAGTAAAGCTGTGAAAAGGGGAGACATTCAGCAGGCAGCTCTATAGAGAAGGGCAATCCTAGTATTTATTTGGGGATGGGGGCAGCTCATGGGGCTAATGTCAAGGAAGGCAATGACTAGAGGTCAATGACAGGAAAGAGTTACAGGATTTTACTATGTATTCTGAGTGTTAATTCTTCTTCTTCTTCTTCTTCTTCTTCTTCTTCTTCTTATTATTATTATTATTATTATTATTATTATTATTATTATTATTATTATATCCGGTTAAGC